>NC_069501.1:1062035810-1062360810 GCF_027579735.1 Bombina bombina | reverse complement strand
TTAGGCTCTCTAAGCAAGTGCTGTGTTTAAAATGCTGGTGCATGGTGCATATTTAAATACACTTTTGAAACCGCTATAACTTTTATTAGAAGCATTTTTGCTAATGCATATTTATATTACAACATTTCTTCTGTTCAATACCAAAATGCACCCATGTGGGCCTCCATTACATATGCAGTGTCGCCCTCAAAATCCTCCACCACCAGTTTTTTCGAGATTTTGGTATTACATGTACGGCGTAGCATACAAGTTACGCGCGTATATTTCACCCGTTGTCCACAATTATTACTCCCATAAGCTAACATAGAACCGCGTAGCAAATCAGTATCCAATATCCAGCGCAAGGACTTACGTGGCGAAAATGGAGAAAACGTACTCCATTTTTACCTCGCCATAAAAGGCAGCCGCAGCAAGCCTTGCGCTGAGTATGGGAGCACCGTAACTCCCGAAAATGCCTGCAAAAATAAACTAACACCTAACGCATGCGCAATGTCTATCTACCTGTCAACCGCAATCCCCCACCGCAATAACTAATAAAGTCTATTAACCCCTATATCCACCATCAAACCCACACCGCAAGTAATAACTAAATTATTAACTCCTAAGCCGCCATAGCCCACAACGCAATTAACCTATTCAAGTATTAACCCCTAAACCGCCATAGCCCACATAGCCTATTAAATGTATTAACCCCTAATCTGCCGCCGCCACTATAATAAAGTTATTAACCCCTAAACCTAAGTCTAACCCTAACCCTAACCCTAACACCCCCCTAACTTAAATATTATTTAAATAAATCTAAATAAATGTACTATTATTAACAAAATTATTCCTATTTAAAACTAAATACTTACCTATAAAATAAACCCTAAGATAGCTACAATATAATTAATATTTACATTGTAGCTATTTTAGGATTTATTTTTATTTTACAGGCAACTTTGTATTTATTTTAACTAGGTACAATAGTTATTAAATAGTTATTAACTATTTAATAGCTACCTTGTTAAAATAAATACAAATTTACCAGTAAAATAAATCCTAACCTAAGTTACAATTACACCTAACACTACACTATCATTAAATAAATTAAATTGATTAACTACAATTACCTAAAATTAAATACAATAAAATAAAATAAACTAAAGTACAAAAAAACAAACACTAAATTACAGAAAATACAAGAAGTTTAAACTAATTACACCTAATCTAAGCCCCCTAATAAAATAAAAAGCCCCCCAAAATAATAAAATTCCCTACCCTATACTAAATTACAAATAGCCCTTAAAAGGGCTTTTTGCGGGGCATTGCCCCAAAGTAATCAGCTCTTTTACCTGTAAAAAAAGAAATACAACCCCCCAACATTAAAACCCACACACCCAACCTTACTCTAAAACCCACCCAATCACCCCTTAAAAAACCAAACACTAACACCTTGAAGATCACCCTACCTTGAGCCGTCTTCACCCAGCCGGGCAGAAGTCTTCATCCGATCCGGGCAGACGTCTTCATCGAATCCGGGCAGAAGAGGTCCTCCAGACGGGCAGAAGTCTTCATCCAAGCGGCATCTTCTATCTTCTTCCATCCGACGAGGAGCGGCTCCATCTTGAAGACATCCGACGAGGAGCATCCTCTTCGTTCGACGTCCAACTGAAGAATGAACGTTCCTTTAAATGACGTCATCCAAGATGGCGTCCCTTCAATTCCGATTGGCTGATAGAATTCTATCAGCCAATCAGAATTAAGGTAGGAAAAATCCTGCCTTTTACGTGTCAGGCTTATTTTTGGGAGCGTGTTAGACTTTTACGGGAGATTTGTTATTTTCTTTACTTTTCTTAGGCGCCGGCAGTTTCTAAAGTGCCGTAAGTCACTGGCGACCCCAGAAATTTTTATTTACGCTCATTTCTGGACATCGCTAGTTTATCCGACTTACGGCACTTTATGAACTGCCGGCGGGGTTTATGTAATACCCCAATGTGCGAGGTGAAATTACGGGCGGCACAGGTTCCCACACTTGTGCCGAAACCTGCAACGTATATTTGATCGCGCCCGTGGTTTTCAATTTTGGCTGGAATATCCCTTTAACTAATAATATCTTATATTGCCTAATCAAACCCATAACTTAATCCTCATTATTTATGTCAGAAGACTACCTGCACCTATCCTATTTTCTTATAACCATAATCATCTCAAAAACACCTGTCTCTATTTATATTAATTTGACAATTTTTTGTAACCATCACCATCAACATATACTATATACAGGCCTGCTATATTTGAAATATATTTTCCAGTGTATAATACTATACATATCTGTCAGGAATCCTGTTCCACCTTTTCATTTGGAATCTGTAACACCTCAATTCCACCTTAACAACTCAGGCCAACCCCCCTAGCCTATTTAACTTCTCTCCTGACGTCAGCCAGGTGCTTAGTGATTAAGAAATTAACCTAACTGAGCTCTCTACACTTGGAGGTATTGGTAACTACTAAACCTAGAACGTTTGTTCCAATATTCGAATTGTGTCATCTGTGAGGAATCTATACACCCTGTTACTCTGCTGGGACTCTCCTCTCCTTCACCGCTATTACGGAGCTGCTTGCAAGATCCTACACACCCTGTTACACTACTGGGACTCTCCTCTCCTTCACCGCTAATACTGAGCTGCTTGCAAGAATTATCTAACCAGGAATACTGTGACTTGTCAGTTACGCATTGCCTGTTGCCTGACCTGGCTCCGGTAAGCTGAACGCACCTTTCCTTCCTTCCGCACTGTGTACTGTTCATGGCTCTCCTCGCTGCTAAGATTCTCAGCCGGTGACGTCACACAACGCTGTTTTCACAGCATTCAACCAGGCTCCGACCGCAGCTATCCACCCGCTCTGACAGCGTGTACTACTGATCCACACTCTGTTGCCTGAGAGCACTTCTCTGCTGAGCCTCTGTAACAGATCTAGTGATTACGGAGGGGAGACCTTCATACTTAGCTGATAATTTATTTCACTTGCAAATATAATAATAAGTTTGCTTAAGATTCCACTTATACTTATCAAAGTATTCTGTTGCAAGTGATAAGTAAAGGGATTCATTCCTTCATTAAAAAACAAATTAACTTTCTCTTGTACTGTATCTATATTTTAGGAAGATAATTTTACTTACCTATTGGTCTGTATTTCAAAACACATTCTATTGATATTCAACGTCAAATAATTTTTTATTAGCTAATTAACTTCTTTGTTAACAATATTTTTGTTTTAATCATGTATTCATTTTAACTCTTAATCCTAAAATCGAACAAAAAGTCTATGTGAAAATTTAAATATACTTTAATTTAGGAGTCATTATATATTAAAAAGATAATGTTGTTCTACTATTATACTTTTGATAAATATACTCTAATTTTCAAATGATCCAGTTTTAGAAAATCTAGTAATTTTGCATAGAGAAGCTGAATACAATATATGGAATTTTTTGTTTTTGTATGATTATTAAACTATTTTAATTACCATCTTAATTTTAATACTTATGTAACATAACCACATTACGTATTTGACATGATAAACTTGTTGCTGATTTTTTTTTAGCCTGGATATTCATAAATAGAAAGCGATCTACGTTATTATTATTCATGTTAAAGTGTGATTTTACTTCTTAATAGAGTATATTTAAACTGCTTTGGACTTACATACAACAACCCCAATATAACCTTCAAATATTTATTAAATCAATGTTTAAAGAAAATTAGTTTTTTGAGAATGGGATAAGACCGACTTCTTTTTTATAAAACAATGAAACCCAAGTTTTCTAACAATAAGGATCTTGACTCATAATTAAAATGTTCCTTGTAAATTATAAGGCAGCAGACTCACAAGTGAAGCCATGCTACTACTGACTTGATAAAATACCCACGGGGTGTTTCACACTGTCATGATCTTAATTAAAGGGACAGTAAACATACAATAGTGCAGAATTATATAACATTATCTTAGCGGCAGCATTATAAAACTAAAGCATTTCCTGATAGAAAAAAAAATTCAGAGTTGGACTCCGCTCAAGGTTCTACTGAGCGGGTCTTGTTCAAAAGCGCTTTGCGGGCGCACTATCTAGTCACAGCCCGCCCAATCGTGCCATTGAAGTGAATGTAGCTCGCTCCCTCTACCAGATCAGCAAAGCACTTTTGAACAATAAGTTCAGTAGAACCTTGAGCAGAGTCCAACTTTGAAATAAAAGAAATCAGGAAATGCTTTCATTTTATAACGCTGCTGCTAAGATAATGTTATATAATTCTGCACTATGTCCATTGAAGGATGCTTTAAGTTATAATTATCAAGCTCCTTTTATCATCTTAAGTTATGGAAAAACCAAACAAACAGCAGGCAAGAGGGTCAAATACTTTTCCCAGAATTTGAGTCACATTTTTATTTTTTATGCTAATGAGACACCATTTTTAAAATGATGTGCACATGTTGTTGTTATCATTTGGCATTTTTCTGAGAATGCCCAGGAGTGGCACTGGTGCATATTTAGATCCGTTCAGTAACACACTTCTATGCACATTTCTCCCTCCTCTCAGACACTTATTCATAAATGATCACAAGGAGGTTGTAGCCTCATTATGTGGTTGTGTCAGTATAAGAAACAGTTCCTGCATCTAGTGGATGGTTCAGTTATTCCCCATGCCATCCAGGGGGTCGATCCGATATAAAGCGTCGCCCGCAAAAGCCGGCGACGCCAATAATTGCGCGGATTTGGTATCCTATATACGGCGTAAGCTAGAAGTTACGCGCGTATATTTCTGCCGTCGCCCGCAGTTTTTTGGGCCATAGGCAGGTATACCAAACCCGCGCAGTTTGGTATCCAATATGCAGCGTAAGGACTTACGTGGCGAAAATGGAGAAAACTTACTCCATTTTCACCTCGCCACAAAAAGCAGCCGTAAGAAGCCTTACGCTGACTATTGGAGCCCTGTAACTCCCTAAACTAGCTGCTAAAATAAACCTAACACCTAACGCATGCGCAATGTCTATCTCCCTGTCAACTGCGATCTTCTAAAATAAACCTAACACCTAACGCATGCGCAATGTCTATCTCCCTGTCAACCGCGATCTGCTAAAATAAACCTAACACCTAACGCATGCGCAATGTCTATCTCCCTGTCAACCGCGATCCCCCCCCCCCCGAAATCCCTAATAAAGTTATTACCCCCTAAAACGCCGCTCCCGGACCCCGCCGCCATCTACATAAACTAACCCCCTACTGTGAGCCCCTAAAACCGCCGCCATCTACCTTATCTATCCCGTAATCTGACCCCTTACACCGCCGCCACCTATATAAAAATTATTAACCCCTAATTTAATCTACCTACCCCGCCGCCAGCTATGTTATCTATATTAACCCTAAGTATATTATAGTTAATATAGTTATTACATTATATATATTAACTATATTAACCCTAATTATATTAGGGTTAATATAGTTAATATAGTTACTATAGTATTTATATTAACTATATTAACTCTATCTAACCCTAACACCCCTAACTAAATTTATATTAAATTAATCTAATTAATTTATAAACTAAAATATTCCTATTTAAATCTAAATACTTACCTATAAAATAAACCCTAAGATAGCTACAATATAATTAATAATTACATTATAGCTATGTTAGGGTTAATATTTATTTTACAGGTAAATAGTTAATTATTTTAACTAGGTATAATAGATATTAAATAGTTATTAACTATTTAATATCTACCTAGTTAAAATAATTACCCAATTACCTGTAAAATAAATCCTAACCTAAGTTACAAATACACCTACACTATCAATAAATTTAATAAACTACAAACATCTATCTAAAAATACAATTAAATTAACTAAACTAAATTACAAAAACAAACAAACACTAAATTACAAAAAATAAAAAAAAGATTACAAGATTTTTAAGCTAATTACACCTATTCTAAGCCCCCTAATAAAATAATAAACCCCCAAAATAACAAAAATTCCCTGCCCTATTCTAAATTAAACAAATTTCAAAGCTCTTTACCTTACCAGCCCTTAAAAGGGCCTTTTGTGGGGCATGCCCCAAAGAATTCAGCTCTTTTGCATTCAACAAATACAATCCCCCCCCCCCCCATTACAACCCACCACCCACATACCCCTATTCTAAACCCACCCAAACCCCCCTTAAAAAATCCTAACACTACCCCCCTGAAGATCTCCCTACCTTGTCTTCACCACACCGGGCCGAACTCCTGATCCGATCCGGGCGATGTCGTCCTCCAAGCGGCAAAGAAGAAATCTTCCTCCGGCGATGTCATCCTCCAAGCGGCAAAGAAGAATTCTTCCTCCGGCGACGTCTTCCTCCAAGCGGCAGCAAAGTCTTCATTCTTCCGGCGGCATCTTCAATCTTCTTTCTTCGCTCCGCCGCCGCGGAGCATCCATCCCGGCCGATTGCTAAACTTGGAATGAGGTACCTTTAAATGACGTCATCCAAGATGGCGTCCGCCGAATTCCGATTGGCTGATAGGATTCTATCAGCCAATCGGAATTAAGTTAAAAATATCTGATTGGCTGATTGAATCAGCCAATCAGATTCAAGTTCAATCCGATTGGCTGATCCAATCAGCCAATCAGATTGAGCTCGCATTCTATTGGCTGATCGGAACAGCCAATAGAATGCGAGCTCAATCTGATTGGCTGATTGGATCAGCCAATCGGATTGAACTTGAATCTGATTGGCTGATTCAATCAGCCAATCAGATTTTTTTAACTTAATTCCGATTGGCTGATAGAATCCTATCAGCCAATCGGAATTCGGCGGACGCCATCTTGGATGACGTCATTTAAAGGTACCTCATTCCAAGTTTAGCAATCGGCCGGGATGGATGCTCCGCGGCGGCGGAGCGAAGAAAGAAGATTGAAGATGCCGCCGGAAGAATGAAGACTTTGCTGCCGCTTGGAGGAAGACGTCGCCGGAGGAAGAATTCTTCTTTGCCGCTTGGAGGATGACATCGCCGGAGGAAGATTTCTTCTTTGCCGCTTGGAGGACGACATCGCCCGGATCGGATCAGGAGTTCGGCCCGGTGTGGTGAAGACAAGGTAGGGAGATCTTCAGGGGGGTAGTGTTAGGATTTTTTAAGGGGGGTTTGGGTGGGTTTAGAATAGGGGTATGTGGGTGGTGGGTTGTAATGGGGGGGGGGGATTGTATTTGTTGAATGCAAAAGAGCTGAATTCTTTGGGGCATGCCCCACAAAAGGCCCTTTTAAGGGCTGGTAAGGTAAAGAGCTTTGAAATTTGTTTAATTTAGAATAGGGCAGGGAATTTTTGTTATTTTGGGGGTTTATTATTTTATTAGGGGGCTTAGAATAGGTGTAATTAGCTTAAAAATCTTGTAATCTTTTTTTTATTTTTTGTAATTTAGTGTTTGTTTTTTTTTGTAATTTAGTTTAGTTAATTTAATTGTATTTTTAGATAGATGTTTGTAGTTTATTAAATTTATTGATAGTGTAGGTGTATTTGTAACTTAGGTTAGGATTTATTTTACAGGTAATTGGGTAATTATTTTAACTAGGTAGATATTAAATAGTTAATAACTATTTAATATCTATTATACCTAGTTAAAATAATTAACTATTTACCTGTAAAATAAATATTAACCCTAACATAGCTATAATGTAATTATTAATTATATTGTAGCTATCTTAGGGTTTATTTTATAGGTAAGTATTTAGATTTAAATAGGAATATTTTAGTTTATAAATTAATTAGATTAATTTAATATAAATTTAGTTAGGGGTGTTAGGGTTAGATAGAGTTAATATAGTTAATATAAATACTATAGTAACTATATTAACTATATTAACCCTAATATAATTAGGGTTAATATAGTTAATATATATATAATGTAATAACTATATTAACTATAATATACTTAGGGTTAATATAGATAATATAGCTGGCGGCGGGGTAGGTAGATTAAATTAGGGGTTAATCATTTTAATAGAGATGGCGGCGGTGTAAGGGGCTTACATTAGGGGTTAATAATTTTAATATAGATGGCGGCGGTGTTAGGGGCTCACTTTAGGGGGTTATAGATATAATATAGCTGGCGGCGGGGTACGGGAGCGGCGGTTTAGGGGTTAATAACTTTATTAGGTTGCGGCGGGGTAAAGGAGCGGCGGTTTAGGGGTTAATAGCTTTTTTATTGTTAGGATAGTGAGGGGGGATAGCGGATAGAGGGTTAGACAGTGCGGGCTATGTTAGGGAGGCGTGTTAGACAGTGCGGGTGTTTTAGACTTTAGTCAGGTTTTATAGGCGCCGGCAGATTCTAACGTGCCGCAAGTCACTGGCGACGCCAGAAATTTGTACTTACGCAGATTTCTGGACATCGCTGGTTTGTGAGACTTACGGCACGTTAGCATCTGACGGCGACTTATATGGGATGGCTCGAGTTGCGAGCTGAAACTGCGGGCGACGCCGGTCTCCTCGCTTGCGCCGCAAACTGCGATCTATATCGGATCGCGCCCCAGGTCACACCTCTAGAATAAGGGTCTGTTGTGTGCACCTCAACAACGCTCAAACTGATCAGTAAAACTAATGACCCAATTTGTAAAAACAAGTGTAGGTAAATATTCCCTGATCTGGAATTCCCAGAATTATTCCAAAATCCAAACTTTTTAAAAACAAAATTATTAAACATTATAATTTTCCCTGCCAGAAAGTAAAATATATATAAATATTTGTTGTGTTTTTAAATACAAATACTATTCTGTATTATTTAAAATAGCTACAGTACTGTGCTATCGTTCAGATTGTACTATGTATACAAAAATATTAAAAAGGATATAAATCTACCTTAAGGCTGCATTTATAAACTGAATTATGACATGTAAATATTGCCTAAATGACATAAGATATTGTTGTCTACACTTGGTCCCATCCCCTCTCCCATTTTATAGATACAAATGAACAAATATTCCAAATTCAAGCAATTATAAAATTCAAACCTTTTTTGTTCCCAAGCAGTTTGGATAAAGTGTTTGTACATGTAGAGGGTTTTAAAAGGCATATTAAACTCCAAATTTAATCATCTATAAATGTTAAAATAATTGAACTATAACAGCACTGTATTAAACATTCATTAGACATGTACATTTTAGGTTTAGATGAATGTAAATAACAACTAGATTTATGTTATTTGTTATAAACAAAATAACATAAGCAAGTGGAACCTTTAACGAAAAAAAAATCAACAAATGTAAATATACAAGAAATTTCATTGTGATGTTTATGCGGTTAACAATGGCAATAAAAAAATGGGAAAGTCTTTTCTACTGGTAGGAAAGACTTCAAAAATCTCACATTTAAACTATTTAGGTGGGAAAGACTTTGAACGTTCACTTTAGATTTACACTATTAATTATCACTTTAGTCACCCAATGACTATGTAAGCTTCACTTTTTTTTGTCTTGCTGCTGGCTTGTAGCACTAGCTACTACTCTAACTTTATTTATATTTAAGCTGTTTTCCAGTTGCTCCTCTGCTGCCCTGAAGACGTTCTCCATTGGAAAAGACAAGAGAATGGGTTTTTGTTAAATTCCAAACATGTGCAAATGTTGGACAAAACTAAAAACACTTTCATCCAAAACTTAGTTTATATCTGTGCACATTTAATATTTATTATACATTTCATTTTTTTTTTTTTTTTTTTATAAAATGCATATACAAATTTAACTTGTCCACTTCCTCCTAGATAAGCTGAAGCCCAAATGGTGCTCTTCTGGCATTAGGCATGAGCCTACTACATTCTATACAGTGATTGCTTATAGTGGGACAAATATGAATTTACAGCTAACACTTAATTGGATATATTCAGATCAGCTACTCACTAGGGGTTTCAAATGGTTTATTCTTGGAATATTATGGATTTGTAGAACCCTGTACATTCTGCTAACAAACTGAGGGCTAGATTACAATTTGCAGTCTATTGTGAGCGCAGGTCGTGATAAGCAATATCACGACCGCGCTAACTTATGTCGTATTGCAAGTTCGCTTGAGCAAGAACTAAATTAGCGTGCATCTCGTTTGTGTGACTGCAGACCTAGGGGGAAATTTACCAAGCAGCGGATGCTGCTATATCCCTGCATAGTTTCCACCTCACCTTAAACTGTAGTTAAGAAGCAGCGGTCGTGTGGCGGACTGCAATGATCCCGATCAGATACAATCTGAATGATTAACACCCCCTGCTAGCGGCTGATTGGCCGCAAATGTGCAGGGGTTGGCATTGCACAAGCATTTCTTGTGAAATGCTTGTGCAATGTTAAATCCCGACAAGCATATGCTGTCGGCATTTAGCGAATCATGTCTGCCCGGGTTTTGATAAATCGGCCCCCTAGTGTAAAGTGTAAGGGTTACAAAAAAATGTGCACCAAACACAACATAAATACATACAACTAAAGTGTTACACTCATATAAACACTATCTGATAAAAAATATTCATATAAATATTAATACAAATTTCATGTAAGGGTTAAAAGGTATATGGTATATAACAAATTATTTTAATTGAAAGAGCTATATTGTGTACATATATCTCTAAATATGTGTATGGGTGTGTGTGTATGAATGTACTGTATATGTGTGTGTATATATGTGTGTATGTGTTTTTTTTTATATATATATATATATATATATATATATATATATATATATATATATATATATATATATACACATACATACATACACACACACAAGTATTTATATATGTATACACACGCTTTTTAAAAAAAAAAAATATTTTATAATTTTTTTTACTGTTTGATGTAAATATTTAACATCCAATGTTCTTTACATAGGAGAAAATGTTTGAAAATATATTTCTCTTTATATCTGAATATGTCTATACGTGTATATATTCATATAGATATATAGGTATAAATATATTTTACCCCTTACTTTAAGAAAGGATTTGATTATTTTCTTTTTGTGCTTTTTTCTGTAAATAAATTCATTGTTAAGGGTCTGCACCATAAGATGATATGTTTATAAATGAAAATAATTATTAATATCCATATGATATTTAATGGATTAGATTTTCAAGATTAATCCGCTCCCCATCCTAATATTTTAACTTAATTTTTTGAGGGGGGGAAAAAGGAGGATTTCAGATACCTCTCATTCTGGGGATGATAGGATAAAACAGTTAGAGTCTGATTATTATAATTGCGTGTCGGGTGTGTTGTGTGGGTCCCTACTAGAAGATTTGAAATGGCATACGTATTCTCTGATGCACAGTAGGAAGCTGAACGAAAGGAATCTCTAAATAAAACTAGTGGTTCTGAAAATACTGATGTAGAAGAACAAAATGTTTTCTCTGTCTTTAAGAAATATAAAAATAATCTTACTAGACAGATTAAAATCAGAGCTGAGAACTCCAGTCTTACTAATTATATTAACAATGAAATGATCCCTAGGGGTTTAAGACTCCATTTAGATCCGGGCCCTAGCACAAAGGAAGATGAGGAGATTGAAACATTCTTAGGTGATTGGAATCAAAAATTGTCAAAATGTGCCTTAGATTTAATGGGGATTTTGATCAAAAGGAATGACAAAATATTAGAAAAACTAAAGGAGGATATTGACAAAACACTACAAGATGTAAATTGTTTGAAAGTGACACGAACTAAAGTAAACTGAACGATGAATCAAAAACCATAATTCCTTGGTTTCAGGCAGAAATAAAAACACAATTTTTTTTTTTTAATTACATAGAGACCCGACAAACAACAAAAAGTATATATGTATAGAGCTCAGAATACAATTTTTCAGAAGAGAGATATAGAAGATGGAGGAGAGGGGGCACGAAGAGGAAGAGACAGAGTAAATACATCCTCAGAAGAGAGAAGGTACCACACGAGACAACAAGGGGGGAGACAGGCAAATCAGATGCAGGACAGATTTTTACACAGGGGAAGGTCAAGGAGGAGATTTTGCAGAGAATATTAGCGGAACATGCAGATGAAGAACTGCAGATAGTCAACCTTTCTTCTTTTAGGTTGAATCAGGCACATTTTTCACTTTTAAAAAGAGATTTGTGATATTGTCCAGTGAATCAGATGGATAAGTTTGAGGTCATTAAAGACCTTTATTTATTCTCTAGAAAATTGGTACTTTTTCAAATAATTGGCAGAACTGATGAAGAGAGTTAGGGGTCTTGATAAGGAGGACAGAGAGACATTAACTGTCTTAGAAACACTGTTAGGTGAAGGAATAGAACAGGACTCTGAGACTAAAATATCAAGTCTGGTACTTCTGGTGGGTGGGGCGATAGGATCTCAGGGATGAGACAGAGCTTCCTTACAGCAGTGAATATTCCTGCTGATCCTGAGACTCCAAAGCACATATCCTTGTTGGGCAATAGTGTATAAAGACCTTTACATCTTGCCACGTCTGGAATTGAATGCTTGAAGAGCTCTACATCGTAGCTCTTGTCCACAGAATACCGGGAGAGGATTTGCAGGCACAGTTCGGTGCCATCTTGCTCTGACGGCCACAAAGTAAAAGGCTACACACAAACCGCAGAATCACAGGTCTTAAAACAAAAATGTAGGGACCAGATACCTCCGATTGACTTCAACTCCCCTGATAACTGGTTGGAGAGCGGAACAGAAACGGAGCAGACATAGGGCTCGAGAATATAGATAAACTGGTGAAAGCAGGCTGGGAATGGGAGGAGAAAAGTACACCATAACAGCATAGCAACAAAACTCACTACTGGAAAGAAAGACACAGGGTGAGTCACTTATAGCACCTCAAGCACTACAAAAAAGCTGAAAAGATCATAGATGTTATAACAATAAACAAGCCAGTAACACATATAGTGGAGCTGAACAAGAGCTGTAGGCCTGACTACATTTGTAGGCAGTGCTACATACTATAGACTTAATTGCAATTACAACCTTCCATTACACTAATAGCTCTAACCCCACAGAATTAACACTTATCAGGCATTTAAACACATCAAAAACTCAGAGACGTAGACAATAAAAGAACAGCAAGAGGTCATTGAAGGTAGCAAAGAGACTCTGCTTGAAAGTTCAGCCCCATAGAGGCATCCACATAAGACTCACTGTTTTTCTATAAAACTATCCTGAAAAATTACATCTCGCAAGAGAACTGCGTTCTGGTAGATATAACACAGTACTTATGAGAGTTGACAAATACTTTATTAGCCACCACCAATCTCTACAGGCGAGATGGCATCTAAATCAAAGCAAGGCGGCAGGCGTCAAAAGCATGCAGCAGATATTTACCTAGAACCCAGGGCTCCACGGATAAGAGGACAGTCTCACAGTGTCATGAGATGCAGGACACAGCAAAGAAGGTACAACGCTTGTGCAACACATCAAACTTGGTAACTGCGACATAGACAATAACGGCCCTAAACCATGCCCCCATCCAGTGACGTCACTTCCCACTCTCATCACATCTTCCCCCTTTTCAAAGGACAAAGCATACATTTTTTTTTCTTTGAATACATCAAATAACAGGGTATACAAGAAGCATACAGAAATAGTTTTGTTTAGTATACAACAAATAACAAGTTAAAGAGAATATATATAAACAACATGAAATACGATCCTGACTTGAACATCGGGGTAGACTACCCTAGTCCACAGTGACCATGGAATTATTCTGCCCATACTTCCGGTCACTGCTCATACTAGTGCTAATCCCGATATTGGGCTGGAAATTTTACCACCCTTCCACTTGATGTCATTTTACATGAACTGTCCTCTGATACAGAAGAAGGTGATGAGAGTCTGCTGGAAGCAAAGAAGTATCCCCGCTGTGATCTTGTCGAGGTGAAGGCACCCCTCTTAAAACAGGGGATCCCACCGGCAGTGGTACTGAGGCATCCAGTCCCAAACGCTCAGGTACTGGCTGAAGATGTTTTCGATTTTGACGTGTAACTGTCCCTCCATCAGTAATTACTACATAAGACCTTGGTTCTAGAGAGCATCCAATTACTGTAGCAGGCGTCTTCCATTTCTTCTCATCATCCAGTTTAACTCTGACACTTTGCCCCACATTCAGCTCCTGCAAGGTCCTCACAGAGTGTCTCCTGTCGTAGAAGAATCGATAGCCCCTTTTAGCCTCTTCATCCCTCTTAAGGACCTCGTCCCATGGAACAGAGCTACTTGGCTGAAAGGCACCCACAGAGGGTAAAGTGGTGCGAATCTGGCGTCCTAGCATCAGCTGTGCCGGGCTAAAACCCGTGGCTTGAATGGGAGTTGCCCTATAGGACAAGAGGGCTAGGTACGGCTCAGATTGCTTCAAAATGGCCTGCGGGTAATGTGGACTTGACGTAGAATGGACAAAATCATATTCACTGCTGAAAGAACTGAACTCCGTGGATGCAAGCTGCATTCCATTATCACTCACTAACTATATTGGTATGCCCCACCGGGTGAACAAGCTCTTGAGAGGATTGATAATGGCTTGACTTGTGATCTCATTCAAGGGTGCAATCTCCAAATAACTGGAATAGTAATCACTCACGACTAGGTACTTTTTCCCGTGCAGTTCGCACAAATCAGCAGCTATTTTCTGCCACGGGCCTGCAGGCAGCGGAGTAGAAATCAAGGGCTCCCTTCTCCGAGTAGGCCGGCGTTCCCGGCAAAAGGCACATTTTGACACATGGTTTGCAATGTAGGATCTGATCCCAGGCCACCATACTGCCTTAGCTGCTCTTTCTCTGCACTTTGTAATGCCCAAGTGGCCATCATGAATCCTGCTTAACATCTCCTGCCGCATGCTAACAGGAATAACAATGCGGTCCTGGAACAGCACCAACTCATCCAGTTCTGTGAGCTGCGACCTTTCTGACTGGTAAGAACTTAAAAACATCCAGGCTGCCCGGCTCTCGTGCCAACCTTCTTTTATGTACTTAATAACTTCTTGAAGGTCAGTATCTAAATATGTCTCCTTTCTTATTTGCTCTAGCTTCCCTGACGAAATGGATTTGGATGCCAGAACTGAATCTACATACACTTTCACATCTGATTCCGTTGAAGATTCTTCAGCAGCAGCCAGCGGGAGCCTGGAAAGTGTATCTGCCACTACCAGTTGTTTCCCCGGCACATGCACTGCCTGAAAGTTGAACCTGAGCAGCCTCATCAGAAGTCTCTGGTATCTTACGGGTGTTTTGTCAATATCATAGGAGTTGATTAGCGGGACTAGCGGTTTATGGTCAGTCTCCAGACTAAACTTCTCTAAATCTCTAGGTAACACTGGAAGCACTCACAGGCCCAAACTGCAGCCAGGCACTCTTTCTCAATTTGGGCGTACTTCGACTCAGCAGCCGTCAGTGTACGGAAACAGTAGGCGATGGGCAGTAGTTTGTTATCATTCAACTGCAGGGGAGTGGCCCCTAACCCATAACTGTTCACATCAGCACTAACCACAGTCATTTTAGAAGGGTTGTAGAACCCCAACACTGGGGCAGACCCCAACAGGGACTTGACCTGCACAAAAGATTCTTCCTGTGAAGATCCCCAGACCCAGGCAACATCTTTCTTTAACAACTCTGTGATAGGGTGTAGTATTGTGGATAAATCTGCCCACATAATTCACAAGGCCCAATATTTGTCTCAGCTCAAGTACATCAGAAGGACTTTACATCTGTTCAATAGCACGGATTTTAGCAGGGTTCGGCTTGATGCCATCCCCATTGATGATATGCCCAAAGTAACATAACTCAGCTTTTCTAAAATGGCATTTCTCCTTATTTAATTTCAGCCTGGACTCTCTGGTCTGCAGCACACAGCTCAATCGCTGATCATGTTCTTCCAATGTAGACCCATACACCAAAATGTCGTCCATGACGACTGCCATGCCCTCGTGGTCCCTTAGGAGAGAACTCATCTCTCTTTGAAAGATTTCAGGAGCAGAGGATATCCTGAAGGGGAGTCTGCAGAAGCAAAACCGACCTACCGGTGTAATGAAGGTAGTCAGTTTGCGGCACTTTGGATCTAGAGGTATTTGCCAGAAGCCGCTGGAAGCATCCAGTGTAGAGAGGAACTTCGCCCCAGCCAATTTCGGAGCTATGTCTTCAAGTGTCGGCAGCACATATCTCTCTCTCTCTTCACTGCCTCATTCAGCCTTTTCAAGTCTACGCAGATGCGTATCTTCCCGTTTTTCTTTGCAACAGGCACAATGGGGGCACACCAGTCAGTTGCTTCAACAACCTCTTCAATGGCTCCCATATTCTTCATACGCAGATGTTCCTTCTCCACTTGAGGCATGAGTGGGAACGGAATTCTACGAGGAGTGGTAATGCTGAATGGGACTGCGTCACCTTTAAGTGATATTCAGACTGGGTTGCAATTCAGTAGGCCCAATTCACCAAAAATGTCTTCTGGAATCTCATTCACTCTGACGACCAGGCCCAAACCACAGCCTGCTTTTCTGCTCAATAGGTTGTTAACACACTGACCCCTAATCACATGTACACACATGGTGAATTTCCTCTGCTTGTAGTCGCAGCTGGCAAGAAATTTCCCTGCACAATTGATGCGGCTACCAGGACTATGAACTTTTGTTGTAACTTTCGCCAGCTGAGGTTGTCGAGGCAGTTTTATAAATGCTGCAAGGGACATAACAGTGATGTCTGCTCCTGTGTCAATCTTAAAGGCAACTTTGGCTCCCATTACAGTAAGAGTAACCCGCCAATCTTCATCTGAACCAGACCGCTCAACAACAGACCCAACAAAGGACACTTCTTGACCCTCCTGGTCACCATCCACCTGCATCTCTTTAATGTATTGAAGTTTTACACACCACTTCGAAAAAATGGCCCATTTGGTTAAATTTTCTACATCTTTTGTTTTTATCAGCGCATACGACACTCTGATCATGGGTATGGTTACAGCGCGTGCAGTGAGCATGCTGCACCCATCCGCTTCTGGGCCTATCTGTTGCCCATGGTCTACTGCTCACACTGTGCCTTTTACTAGCAGCTCTCCTGAAATGCTGCACTTAATTCACAAAACTCTCAGACCTCAGATCAGCACTTTGCTTTTTCACCATTTCACTCTGGCGGGCCATCCTAATAGCCCCATCCAATGTTAAATCACCCTACAACTGTAGCTTCAGTGAGACTTCAGCATCTGCAATTCCTATGACTATTCTGTCTCTGATTTGCTCCTCTTTAGCAACACCAAACTCTCACATAATTCAGCTAGTTCATACAGGTTGCGCACAAATGACTCCATAGATTCTCCCACACGCTGAGCACGTTTGTGAAAACAGGCCCTCTCATGAATCACATTTCTTTTGGGTACAAAGTGGGCACTGAGTTTATTCTTAACTATTTCAAAGTCAAATTCTTCCCCTTCTTGGAAAGTAAAGGCATTGAACACTGGCTCCACATCTTTCCCCATAGAGTATAAAAGAGAATTAACTTGTACTTCACCACTCTCCTTGTCCAGCTTGGAAGCAATCCTGAAGCGTTGAAACCGCTGACGCCATGTGGGCCAAGCTGCAGGCTGAGAGAAACCAAAAGGCTCAGGTGGGGTAAACTTTGACATCTTCAGTAATCAGGAAACAAAAGCGTAGGCAAGTACTTCTGACACCATGTCATGAGATGCAGGACACAGCATAGAAGGTACAATGCTATTTTATTGCAGAGCATAGAAGTAAACAGCTTGTACAACAAATCTAACTTGGTAACTGCGACATAGACAATAACGGCCCTAAACCACGCTCCCATCACAGAAGACATGCATCCTATAGTTAAACAACTAACAACGTTCTTCCTTCCAAAGATAGAACAGCTGCAATCAGGAGTGGATACATTGGCATCTGATGTCAAACAATACGCCAGCAGATTGAGTCATGCAGAACAGCGCATTTCGGAGGTCGAGGACAGACACAATGAAACACACAGCACAGTGCTTGAACTACGTAGACAAGTTGCTACCTTACAAGACCGCATGAAAGACCTGGAAAATCGCTCAAGGCGAAAACAATTTGAGTATTGTGGGATTACCAGAAGCGGTACAACAGAAGGATCTACTAGATTTCACGCAAATACACCTACCAAAATTCCTGCATCAGCACTTCCAGTAATAGTGGAGAGGGTTCATCAGGTAGGTCCAGAAAAATCATCAGCATTAGAAAGGAGAGGCCCAAGACAAGTAATGGTGAAACTCCTGAACTATCAGACAAAGATTGTGATATTACAAGCATTCTGCCAAGTACCAGAGTTGATATATCAAGGCGCAAAGATCCTCATTTTTCAAGACTTTTCCTCTGAAGTGGCAAAAAGGAGAAAGGAATTTGCACCCTACTGTTCAAGATTACAAAACGAAGGTAGAAGAGTGGCGCTACTATATCCTGCAAAGCTAAGGCCACAAACTCCCTCAGGCCCAAATTTTTTTTGTCAACCAAGGACATAGACCAATACCTGGAGAAAGGAGAGAAGCCTCCATAACTCTAAGTCCGATAGACAGAGCAACTACAAAGAAAAAGTCTTGTGATGGAGTCCCTAGACCCACAAGCTGAGGCCAAGAAAAAGAGCCAAACTATTTTTTTCATTGTTATTTGTTATTATGTTAGGTTGTTCTTTGTTTTTTGTCTTGTTTTGGTTGTTGTGTCCTGTTCCCCACAGGTTATTGCCCGATCCAGAACCCCTGGACAAACACACCAAGTATGTCAAAATAGCAATCACTCTAGAGCTGAAGATTTTACAAAAAAGCCTCATAAATGGACTATGCACTGTCATCTGGTCCGCAGAAGGGCAAGTACCTTATGTAATGCAAACTCTGAAATGTTATTGGTTATTTTTGTATGTATAGAATTGTGTAATGTGTACAATACTGTTTCTCATCTCATCATGACAACTGGTAACATGGGAATATTGAATAGGTACAATCGGATACCCAAAAATAAGCAATACTATGGCATCCACAGTTAAATTAATAACATGGAACGTAGGGGGCATTACGTCGCCAGCAAAGAGATCCATTATTCTATCTAGACTGCATAGGTTAAAAGCAGATATCGCCCTTTTGCAGGAGATGCACCTCACGACAGAGGAACATGCTAAACTGAAGAAGGGCTGGGTGGGACACTTAGTTCACACGCCAGACACAGGAAGAAAAAGAGGGGTATCAATTTTATTTAGAAAGGGACTACTCATGCAAATACAGCAGAGCACAATAGATGAACAGGGCAGATACATTATTGTAAAACTCCTACTCTATGATAAAATGTATTTTCTGTGTAATGTCTATGGCCCTAATAACAATAAGAAAAGATTTTGGACTATATTTCAAACCCAAATATTGGCATTTGCCGACACTCCCCTAATCATTGGGGGAGATTTTAACATAGCCCATCACACACCTTTAGATAGATTTCAAGACCCGACTGCTACTCACAAATCCACAAAAACACACCCCTCATCTAAGACAGATTCTAAGATCATCCAGGGACTTCTCTTGCATGTCAAAGACTCACTACAGTTTAGATTATTTTTTAATATCACCACTGGTCAACTGTGGTATTATTAAAGACATGGGAATTTCACAGGTGGTAATCTCGGACCATGCTCCGGTGTGGATGACTTTAGACACGGGGAGAGACAAGCCAAATGGAGGGATTACTCGGATCATAATGAATCATGCAGACAAAAAGTAGATCTGTTTTGGCATGCCTCTAAGGCAGTCATGAGAGGAGAGATCACCTCCTTTCCGCCTGCTTATACTAGACATAAAAAGAAGCTTTCTGAACATATGGCATATCTGGGGGTCGATCCGATAAAAATCGTCGCTCGCAAAAGCTGGCGACGCCAATATTTGCGCGGGTTTGGTATCCTATATACGGCGTAACCTAGAAGTTATGCGCGTATATTTCTGCCGTCGCCCGTAGTTTTTTGGGCCATAGGCAGGTATACCAAACCCGCGCAGTTTGGTATCCAATATACAGCGTAAGGACTTACGTGGCGAAAATGGAGAAATCTTACTCCATTTTCACCTCGCCACAAAAAGCAGCCGTAAGAAGCCTTACACTAACTATTGGAGCCCCGTAACTCCCTAAACTGGCTGCTAAAATAAACCTAACACCTAACGCATGCGCAATGTCTATCTCCCTGTCAACCGTAATCTGCTAAAATAAACCTAACATTTAACGCATGCGCAATGTCTATCTACCTGTCAACCGCGATCCCCCGCCGCAATCCCTAATAAAGTATTTAACCCCTAAACCGCCGCCATCTACATAAACTAACCCCCTACAGTGAGCCCCTAAAACCGCCACCATCTAACTGATCTATCCCCTAATGTGAACCCCTTACACCGCCGCCATCTATATTAAAATTATTAACCCCTAATTTAATCTACCTACCCCGACGCCAGCTATATTAACTATATTAACCCTAATTATATTAGGGTTAATATAGTTACTATAGTATTTATATAAACTATATTAACTCTATCTAACCCTAACACCCCTAACTAAATTCTTATTAAATAAATCTAATTCATATTATAAACTAAAATATTCCTATTTAAATCTAAATACTTACCTATAAAATAAACTCTAAGATAGCTACAATATAATTAATAATTACATTATAGCTATGTTAGGGTTTATATTTATTTTACAGGTAAATTGTTAATTATTTTAACTAGGTATAATAGCTATTAAATAGTTATTAACTATTTAATAGCTACCTAGTTAAAATAATTACCCAATTACCTGTAAAATAAATCCTAACCTAAGTTACAAATACACCTACACTATCAATAAATTAAATAAACTACAAATATCTATCTAAAAATACAATTAATTATATATAAAAATAAGTAACCAGCGCCTAGGACTGATATCTGCTCACTATAATAAAGACCCCCTAATAGGTCTAAGAAACAGAACACAGAAAATGGGATATATAGGAGCGCCACTGGCTAAGATATACCACAGGAGTCAAAATATTAAAATCGAATATTTGTACAAGTATTTAATAAAATCTGCGTAGATAAAAAATAACAAAAATTGACAAAAATTAACAAAAATTAACAAATAATGAGATCAGAATATTAGACCGAACTGATGAACTCACTGGAGTACAAATCCTAGGGATAATGACCCTTTGATTCCTACTGCATGGATATAATCCAAAAATGAATTGGTACAGCTCATATGTTTAAAAATGAGATCGTGAAACGTATGTGTCAATATAACCATAAAAATAAAAATAAGAATATGAATTCAAATATAAAAAATGAAAGGAAATATAATTGTGAAGATAAAAATCCAGTAAAGGATTAGTTTCTTAGTGAAAGACCCATGTTATGAGTCTAAAAATAAATTTCCTTTATCAAATTTGAATAGATAGTGATAAAAAAAATTATATATATATAAGAACAAATCAAATCCTTGTGATATATAATACTCCTGTGTATAATGTGCAATAATATAATACAATCAAAAATGAGTGAGTTAATGCAATACAATCAAAAATGAGTGGGTTTAACCATTTGTAAACCTAAAGCTCAACTAAGCTGGTACCAGCTATAATTCAATTAGCTTTGGGACACACCGGTCCGTTCTGATAATAAAACTTTCCAATAATTGATATATATCTGGTTATAAAATCAGCCAGTGGCGCTCCTATATATCCCATTTTCTAAAAATACAATTAAATAAACTAAACTAAATTACAAAAAAAACAAACACTAAATTACAAAAAATAAAAAAAAGATTACAAGATTTTTAAGCTAATTACACCTATTCTAAGCCCCTTAATAAAATAATAAAGCCCCCCAAAATAAAAAAATTCCCTACCCTATTCTAAATTAAAAAAGTTCAAAGCTCTTTTACCTTACCAGCCCTTAAAAGGGCCTTTTGTGGGGGCATGCCCCAAAGAAAACTGCTCTTTTGCCTGCAAAAAAAAACACAATACCACCCCCCAACATTACAACCCACCACCCACATACCCCTAATCTAACCCAAACCCCCCTTAAATAAGCCTAACACTACCCCCCTGAAGATCTCCCTACCTTGTATTCACCCAGCCGGGCCGAACTCCTCATCCGATCCAGGCGATGTGTTCCAGCAAGCGGCAGTGAAGTCTTCTTCCATCCAGGCGATGTCTTGAAGCAAACGGCAGAGAGTCTTCTTCCATCGGCGACGTCTTCAAGCAAATCGGCATCTTCAATCTTCTTTCTTCGCTCCTCCGCCGCGGAGCATCCTTCCGGCACGACGACTTCCCGACGAATGAGGTTCCTTTAAATGACGTCATCCAAGATGGCGTCCGCTGAATTCCGATTGGCTGATAGGATTCTATTAGCCAATCGGAATTAAGGTAGAAAAATCTGATTGGCTGATTGAATCAGCCAATCAGATTCAAGTTCAATCAGCCAATCAGCCAACTGAGCGGCGGTTTAGGGGTTAATACATATTTTATTGTTAGGCTAGTGAGGGGGGATAGCGGATAGAGGGTTAGACGTGTCGGGCTATGTTAGGGAGGCGTGTTAGACAGTGCAAGTAATTTAGACTTTAGTCAGGTTTTGTAGGCGCCGGCAGTTTCTAACGTGCCGCAAGTCACTGGCGACGCCAGAAATTTGTACTTGCGCAGATTTCTGGACATCGCTGGTTTATCAGACTTACGGCACGTTAGCATCTGACGGCGACATATATGGGATAGCTCGAGTTGCGAGCTGAAACTGCGGGCGACACGGGTTCCCTCGCTTGCGCCGCATTCTACGATCTATATCGGATCGACCCCCTAGTACTTAAAGCATATAATGATTATCTATCACATCACCAGGGAAACATATTACTCTCACAAGAAAGAAAGGGACTCATATTTAGCTATAATCGATGATCATACAAGGGAAATATTACAGGTTTGGGAACAAAACCGGAAAACTTCTAGCAAATATGACAAGGTTATACACCCCCAAATCCTACATAACTTCCCTCAGAATAGGAAATTAAATACCAAAGACATTATGGAAGGATTTAGAAATTATTGCCAAAATCTCTATCAGAGCCAAACCCCCAATGTACAGAAACAAAGGGAATTCTGGGACCAATCAACTCTCCCAAAAATTTCAACAGACCAAAAAGAACAAGTAAATGCCCCCATTTCGGTAACTGAGATTCTAATGGCCTTAAAACAACTACCAGTAGGCAAGGCAGATGGCCCTGATGGCTTGCTGGCTGAATATTATAAACTTTTGGCCCCAGATGTGGCCCCGATTTTGTTGGACCTTTTAAACTTGTACCAGCTAACATATTCACAGATGCAAGTATTTGTATTTTACCAAAGCCAGGTAGAGACCCAGAGGCCTCTGGCTCGTATCGGCCGATTTCGCTTTTAAACAGCAACTATAAATAACTAACCAAAGTCCTGGCAGATAGATTGGCAAAGGTACTGCCATCTATTATCCACAAAGATCAGACAGGGTTTATCAAACACAGGTCATCGGTTACAAACACCAGAAAGGCCCTATTGGCAATCTCTCATTATTGGCACAAAAAAGGGGATAGGAATTAGGGGTATCTGTCGGACGCCTGTCTTCTAGCATTAGATGCGGAGAAGGTGTCCGACAGAATCGAGTGGCCACATCTTTTCCACACATTGGACGTATTTGGCTTACAGGGAGATTTCCCTAACCTAATAGAAAAAATATACCATCAGCCTAAAGCCTAATTACTAATAAATGTCCAGAATTCTGATTCATTTCCCTTAGCTAGAGGCACCCGCCAGGGTTGCCCCCTTTCTCCCCTGCTATTTGATATGGCAATTGAACCCCTGACCCATTATCTGAAGCTAAAAATGAAAGGGATAATAATTGCAGAGAAAGAGGTTAAAATGTCACTGTACGCAGATGATCTACTGCTATTTATTAGAGATCCAGACACTTCTATACCTTTCATAATGGAAACCGTTGAAGATTTCAGCAGTTTTTTGGGACTGAAAATAAACATAGATAAGTTACTCTGGCTCAAGGGTAATAAATCACAAACATCAAATAGCTGGTCATTCAAAATAGTAACTAACTCATTAATCTATCTCGGAATAAATATAGCAGTGAATCCAAATACCTGGTAACAATTAAATATAACCTCGGTCATTTCACAAATGGGAAAAATCCTTAAAGAATGGTCACCCCTGACATTCTCGGGCAGAATAGGTTTAATTAAAATGTCAATCTTCCCGAAAATCTTATACATAATGCAAGTTCTTCCCCTTCTAATACCTAGAAAAGATATACAGAGAATTTCCTCAGCTTTTGCCTCATTCATTTGGAAAGGGAAAAAAGTTGAATAAGCTTAGCCAAACTCTTTAGTCCCACCTCAAAAGGAGTATTTGGCCTGCCAAATATTCAATGGTACAACTGGGCTGCCTTAGCAAAAATAGCATTAGAGGTGGAAAACGCTTGGGTCTCCCCAATTTCCCTATGAAGTTTGCCCATGACAAATTATAATAGACTCCCTGAAGACATTAGAAACAATTAAGTGTTTAAGGGACCAATTTTAGCTTGGCAAAAAATGACAACTTATTGGGGTACACCCTGCTCATTTAAAAAACTACTTCCAGTGTGTGTGAACCTGGAATTTATTGCAGAACTTACAACCAAACCTTTCCAACAGTAGACTGTAAAGGGTCTGCAGACACTTGATAGACACCAGTCAGAAGTGCATTTTGTCCGTCAAACAAATACAAAGTAAATTTGAAATCCCAAAAAATCAATACTTTGCATATCTCCAAATTCTGCATTATGTGAACCAGGTAATACATCGGGGTGACTTCTGCTGGGGTCCCTCGCACTGAGATTTCTTGACTTCCTTATTTAAACAAGGCGCAAAAATCGATCTCTCCAATGTATAAACTGTTAACAGAAGCTAGAGCAAACAGACTATTAACACAGATAGCCGACAAATGGGTTAATGGGGAATGCCCAGAAATAACAGTGGAAGCGATTAGACAAAGTTTTGCCAAAGCACGAAATGCTACCTTGTCGGGGGTGCTGAGAGAAATGCATTACAAACTAATTCATAGAGCATACATTACACCAAACCGACTAACCAAATGGGCAACATCACCTCACTTACTGTGTAAGAAATGCAGAGCCCCCTGTCCCTCACTGGCGCATCTAATGTGGGAATGTCCTAAAATCTGAAAATTCTGGGGAATGACAGCCTACTGGTTAAGTAAGATAAGTAGATGCAGAGATCAGTGCAGCGTGTGTTAGTTCATAAGTGTAGGGAGTTATAACAAGGGAGTTATTATATATGGATAACAAAATATACAGAACAGCGACTGGTATATAATTGGAACATATTTGAAACCCTGCTTACAAGGCTCTCTCTCCTCTCTTCCCAGGTATGTGTGAAAGGACAGAATCCATTTTAACCCTGTATAACACAATATAGCTGCCTTTTGCCCCTACAAATCTTAAATCTTTAGTATGAGTGAATTACCTTAAAAACTTTATTTTCTCTGTCTTCCATTTTGATAAGAAAGGTGTCAACTGCATTGTTTGATTCTGCCTTAATTTATGACCTTTGCTAATTAGGATCATGTGACTGTTATTAACTTTAAATTGTATACCCTTAGCTTGTTACATCAAGCTTGCTTGTGAGATCAGTGCAGCATGTGTAGTTCTCAAGTGTGTTAGTTCATAAGTGTAGGGAGTTATAACAAGGGAGTTATACAAAGGAGTGGACAACACAGAAACGAGTGCATTTAAATCTCCCTAAATTAACTGCAAACATGCTACACTTTCTAATGTCTGCATTAACCTTT
Organism: Bombina bombina; assembly: GCF_027579735.1. NCBI lineage: Eukaryota > Metazoa > Chordata > Amphibia > Anura > Bombinatoridae > Bombina > Bombina bombina. The sequence goes on along the minus strand of NC_069501.1, from coordinate 1,062,334,975 downwards.
TCTCCCTTCTCCTTAAAGTCACAGCTCTTCCTTTCACGAACAGCACTCAGACAATTCATATTTTTCCTTCTCTTCTACCTTCCCCCCTCTACAACACACATGAACTCTATTCCTATCTCACATCACTCAGCCAGCCATGCTTCACTGATGGTAAACTTAAACACTCGCATAAGACACATTCTGATCTCCTCCTTTTGCTCACCATATTTCTTCTTCTTGCAGTTGGGGATGTCTCACCTAACACAGGTCCACCCTCTGCTTCCCTCAATGCACAACCCCAAAAGACACCTCATACACCTTGCCCACATATTCCTTCACCCCCCTCTCTTTCCTTCTCATCTTTTGAAGTTCATGCTATCCACATCTTCTCCCCTGTAGCTCTTCATGTTGCAGTTATCTATCGGCCCCCTGGCCCAGCATCACAATTTCTGGACCACTTTGAAGCCTGGCTTCCACATTTTCTCTCTTGTAATGTCCATTCTCTCATCTTAGGGGACTTCAACATACCCGTTGATAATCCTAAACTTCTATCCCTTACCACCTCTTTTGGTCTGTCCCAGTGGACAACATCTCCAAACCACTGTGAAGGCAACTCCATAGACATAGTATTCACTAATCTCTGTGCCGTTTCCAACTTTCTTAACTTCCCCTTTCCTCTCTGTCCACCATCTACTAACTTTCTCTCTTATTCTAGCTACTACATCTTTGCAAGCCCCCAAAAAACTGCTATCTTGCAGGAGTTTAAATGACTAGGATCTCACAGAATTTTCCACTCAACTAAATCCTCTGCTCTCCAATATTTCATCCCTCTCTTGCACAAACCTCATGGCTTTACAGTATTATTTGGCACTAAAATCAACACTTGACAAAGCTGCACCCTCCACTCTTCGATGTACATCAATCACTCAACGGCAACCGTGGCACACCAAACAGACTAGATATCTTTCACAATGTTCACGGGCTGCTGAACGGCAGTGGAGAAAATCACGCACTTGTGCTGATTTCCGGCATTATAAATGCATCCTTAAGTCGTACAACTCTGCGCTCAGTCTGGCCAAACAAGTCTATTTCTCCTCCCTTATATCATCTCATGCATCCAACCCCAGAAAGCTGTTCTCAACCTTTAACTCCCTTTTACGTCCGCCTGCACCCCCACCCACTACCAACCTCACTGCTCAGATTATTGCTGATCACTTCAAAAATAAAACTGACACCATTAGAAAAGATATCTGCCCCTCACACCCCTCAAACCCAGCAATCCTACCCACCCCTTCTATTAATAAAACTCTATGCTACTTCCCTCCTGTAACAGACGAAGAAGTCTCTGTACTCCTATCCTTGGCTCATCTCACAACAGGCCCACTTGACCCTATTCCTTCACAACGTCTTCCCTCTATCTCTGCTTCACTAACCCCTACCCTAACTCATCTCTTTAACCAATCTCTCACCACTGGCACATTTCCCAATACCTTCAAGCATGCGTCAATCATACCAATCCTTCGCTTGACCCATCTATCCCTTCTAACTATTGACCGGTCTCCTTACTTCTCTTTGCTTCAAAATTATTGGAATAACTGGTCTATAATCAGCTAACTCAATTTCTCACAACTAACTCCTTACTTGATCCACTGCAATCTGGTTTTGCCCTAAACACTCAACAGAAACCGTTCTTACTAAAGTAACAAATGACCTTTTATCAGCTAAAGCAAAAGGCCACTACTCCTTACTAATTCTTCTTGACCTGTCTGCTGCCTTTGACACAGTTGACCATCCTCTCCTCCTAAAAATACATTTATTTGGCATCCGAGATACAGCCCTCTCCTGGTTTGACTCATATCTCTCAAAATGCTTATTTTCCTTTTCCTTTAACAACACATCTTGTGATCCTATGCCTCTCTCAGTTGAAATACCGCAAAGCTCTGTCTTGGGTCCCTTGCTTTTCTCTCTCTATATACATCCTCCCTTGGAAAACTTATAGCCTCCTTTGGATTCCAGTACCACTTATATGCTGATGAAACCCAAATCTATATTTCCTCTCCTGAAATCTCTCCCTCTTTACTCAACCAGATTTCCAACTGCCTTTCTGCAATTTTCTCTTGGATGTCTTCACACTACCTCCAACTCAATCTGTCCAAAACTGAGCTGCTTTTTATTCCCTCCTCTTCGAGACATTCAAAACCTGACATTTCTCTGATGGTTGGAGACTCTATTCTTAACACCTCACCCCAGGTCCGCTGTCTTGGGGTTACACTTGACTCAGAACTCACATTCAACCAACATATACAAGTGGTTACCAAATCCTGCCATTCACACCTACACAACATTTCCAGAATTTGTCCCTTCCTTACTCAAAAAAGCTACAAAAATACTTATTAATTCCCTAATTTTGTCATGGATTGATTATTGCCTCTCCTCCATCCAATCTATTATGAATGCTTCTGCTAGACTCATCCACCTAAGTTGCCAATCTACATCAGCTGCTCCGCTCTGCCAGTCTCTACACTGGCTCTCCATACACTCCACAATACAATTTAAAGTATTAACTCTAACTTACAAAGCACTTAACAGTCTAACTCCCAACTATATTTCCTCTCTCATCGTGAAATATTCCCCATCCCGTCCTCTTCGATCAACCTCTGCCCTACGTCTCTCCACTCCTGTTATCTCCACGTCCCACTCCCGTCTCCAAGACTTTGCAGACTGTGCTGCTCCTGTCCTCTGGAACTCTCTACCACGCTCCATAAGACTGTCTCCAACCTTGTATAGCTTCAGACGCTCCTTGAAAACCCACCTTTTCATAGAGGGTTACCATCTCTCCTCCATCTCTCATCCTAACCAAACTAATACATGAACTGCTTGACTCACTGCTGCAACTACAACTGATGTGACAAACTACCCCCAACGTTATGTTTCTGCACCCTAAACCTGTAGACTGTGAGCTCTCCGGAGCAGGGCCCTCTTCTTCCTGTACTAGATTTGTTTAGTCTTGTTATGTTTTGTATTTTATCACAAATCCTTGTCATTGTATACCCCTATCACTGTACCCAGCGCTACGGAATTTGGCGGTGCTATACAAATAAATGATAATAATAACCTTAACTTGGCCCAAGATCCTAGTGCTATTAACGGATAAAGAGACAAACAGGTAAAGCTGATTAACAATGTCATAGTAATTGCCAGACACTTGATACTATCACTATGGCTTGACAACTCTCCTCCGACTCTTAATATGCTAAAAAAGAGAATAAAACACCAATTGAGAATAGAACAAGCAGATGTGCAGGTGACCTAGACACTCAAATTAAACAGTTTTTCACTAAATGGGAACCTTATATCATGACGTTACCCGAACACATCCAACAATTAGTTATAGCAACATTCTCAGATTCCATATTCATTATATAGGAAAAACTAAGAGGCAAATGGGGAGGAGGCATATAGTTGGGAGGAATAGGGGAGAATAGTCTGGGGCTTTAAGTTGTGGGAGTGAGGAACCGCAGAACAGAGTGTTTCTTCAGGCAGAAGGGAAAGAAGGGGATTGAAGAGATGGGACTCAACAGATTCTAAGTTAGGTTGTGTTATTAAGTTATGTTGAGATATATATATATATATATATATATATATATATATATATATAATGTTTTATTTTATGGTTTTATATTAATGAAAAGAGAAAATGGAGACAGTTGACTAATCACTTAACCAGAGCAGATGGAAGATAACTGTGGACATTCACAAATCTGTTAGAAATGTGTAATAGAGGGTTACTCTGCTCATAAAAAAACTAAAGACCTCTGTATTCCAAAATGTCTGTATTTTGATGTCCTTTGCTTCTGTAATAAATAAAGTATTACAAAAAAAAATATCAAGTCTGATTAATTACCTTTTCAAAATAAAATCATAATGTATGCAAATTCTGTCCCAGGTACCAGCTGTTAATTTGTTTGTTAAAGCTACTGAAAAGGAACTAGAAATGATGCAAGTTGACACTGTGAAAGGGGACAATTTGACAAAAGGTGAACAAAGGGCCCTCAATGAATTATCAAGGGCCACAAACCTGATAATCAAGCCGACAGATAAGGGTGGGAACTTAGTGCTTGTGGATGAAACCAATTATGTCATGGAAGTAAAACGATAATTTGGAATGAAAGATCAATATGAGAAAATGACAGGTAACCCACTAGCTAGAATCCAACAAGAACTATCTAAAATCCTTAGTGAAGCTAAAAGTGAGGGGCTTCAAATCAATTTAAAATCAAGAATATGCCTACTTATATCCCAAATTCCCTGTGCTACCAGTTTTCTATACCATTTCAAAACTGCAAAAAAATATGAGGACAACCCCAGGTAGGCCCATAGTCTCTGGCATAGGGAGTGCCACAGAGAAAATAGGCCAATACGTTGATTTTGTCTTATGTCCCTTCCTTACCACCCTCCCCTCATATATCAAGGACACAGCAGATTTGCTGAAAAAGTTGGATGGTATAAAGGTTTCAGACAATACTATCATAGCATCTTTAGATGTTGAGTCTTTATTCTTCAATTCCCCATGATATAGGTATTTTTGGACACCAGAGATACAAACTTTAAAGAACACACTGACTTTGTAATCCGTTTGTTGAGGTAGATTCTTGAAAACAATGTTTTTTCTTTTTATAATAGGATATACAGGCAGATCAGAGGCACAGCTATGGGGGTGGTTTGTGCACCAACCTATGCGTGTCTCCACCTGAATGCTTGGGAAATGTCCATTTTTTGAGAAGCATAGCTGGGCCTTTGATCAGTATGTATTGATTTGGGTGCGGTATGTGGACAATATTCTGGTACTCTGTGATGGCCCAGAAGAGATGCTTAGAATGTTTGTTAATTACCTCAATAAGAATGAACAAAATATATTTCTGACTTTAGAAACCAGTATTACAGATCTTTCATTCCTAGACATTAAAATCAGGAATGAAGGAGGAGTCATTATGACAGAGAACTACCGAAAACAGACAGCTACAAACAGTATTTTGGAGATATAAAGAGAAAAGAAGGCGCCACAATAGTGCAGGGTCAAATGAGTCTGCTGATACCCCACTACAATGTCCCGTACTTACAGGATTCTAAGCACTGGAATAGTGCTATATAGGCATTCTGGGCTCTTAACAGTCGCCCAGCTAACTGTTCCAGGTATAACTGCGCGGCTCTTCTCACAACCAGCACGTTTCTGGCAGCCCCAGCATCAGATCTTGGTGGTCCTTGTACTCCTGGTCAGCTAGCACTAGGAACCAGCAATCCGTGTTGATCACTATAACCTCTGTGAGTCAGTCTCAATCACTGACAGCCACAATAGCGGTGATAGACATATATGATATAAAATTGAAATTAAAAGTACCGTGGCAAGCCAATATAAAAAGTATACAGACTTTATTAAAATGCAATCGCGACGTTTCACGGTCCCAGACCGTTTTATCACGTGTACTGCATGATTAAAAACCACGGCTATTTAACACGCTTGTTCAGCGTCTCAGGATCCGCACTGCGCATGCGTCACCATCTCACTTACGATTGGTGACATACGTCACCATCTCCTTTGCGATTGGTAGAATTAAAGGTGTGTCCGTGTGTCATGAATTCCATTCAGTAGTTGGTACACTACTATTTGTGCTGTTAGCCAATGGAAGGCTTTCATCACAGCAACACCTCTTTGCTTGATTCTATAAGCTTAGCGTACAGTATATTAGTATTTCAATACTATTAATGATATCGCCAAATTGAACTGCTACATGATGATGGCGCATTCGCAATGCGAACTCCCTTACAATCTACATAGTTATCTAACTATAACGGAACTAGTAATGTACAAAATATAACTTGATCATGTAAAAAATACATCTCAAAATAGGACATAACATTCAATTTACATTACACCAAGGAATCCTATATCATCCATCATAAGAACATAACCTTTTGTTGGGATTTTATAAATATATAGAAAAAGGTATTGATATCGTGACATCTCATTACTAAGTCCTATTTTGAGATGTATTTTTTACATGATCAAGTTATATTTTGTACGTTACTAGTTCCGTTATAGTTAGATAACTATGTAGATTGTAAGGGATTTCGCATTGCGAATGCGCCATCATCATGTAGCAGTTCAATTCGGCAATATCATTAATAGTATTGAAATACTAATATACTGTACGCTAAGCTTATAGAATCAAGCAAAGAGGTGTTGCCGTGATGAAAGCCTTCCATTGGCTAACAGCACAAATAGTAGTGTACCAACTACTTAATGGAATTCATGACACACGGACACACCTTTAATTCTACCAATCGCAAAGGAGATGGTGACGTATGTCACCAATCGTAAGTGAGATGGTGACGCATGCGCAGTGCGGATCCTGAGACGCTGAACAAGCGTGTTAAATAGCCGTGGTTTTTAATCATGCAGTACACTTGATTAAACGGTCTGGGACCGTGAAACGTTGTGATTGCATTTTAATAAAGTCTGTATACTTTTTATATTGGCTTGCCACGGTACTTTTAATTTTAATTTTATATCATATATGTCTATCACCGCTATTGTGGCTGTCAGTGATTAAGATTGACTCACAGAGGTTATAGTGATCAACATGGATTGCTGGTTCCTAGTGCTAGCTGACCAGGAGTACAAGGACCACCAAGGTCTGATGCTGGGGCTCCCAGAAACGTGCTGGTTGTGAGAAGAGCCGTGCAGTTATACCTGGAACAGTTAGTTGGGCGACTGTTAAGAGCCCAGAATGCCTATATAGCACTATTCCAGTGCTTAGAATCCTGTAAGTACGGGACATTGTAGTGGGGTATCAGCAGACTCATTTGAACCTGCACTATTGTGGCGCCTTCTTTTCTCTTTATATCTTTGGTACTATAGGAGTGTATCCCAACTACGTTCAGAAGAAGCAGCCTGCCACCGATGACCGTGTGATTCACCACAACATCGTATCCATTTCTCCAGAGGAGGAAACATTACAGTATGCGGACATACCACCTTGCATGAACTGATAAGTGGACATTTTAAACCACACGTATTGTTTGCATTTATGTTTGCATTCTCCTTAGTTTAATAATTTTTGCCTTGTTTTAATATTGTAATTTTTTGCTTATAGATAGATATAGCGATTGGCTATACACCACATTGACACGGTGATAATTTAATGTGATTTGTATATTTGTATTTAAATCACATACACATAGATTTACTTTGGTTCAAACCATATGCACATGTGCTATATGCACAATTATTAGGCACATCCAATTGATATTTTGGTATATCATTTGAGCATTTTGGAGGCCTCTAGTTCACACCCACCTGCACTGATTAAAGGTATTCCGATAGGCCAGTTTCTGAGACTTAAAAGAAACTGCTCATCCACTGCTAAGTTTGAGAAACATGCAATAAGTATGCAAGATAGATTCTACAAAAGAGGGTATTCTAAATAATTTGTGAAAAAAGCTATGGCTAGAACAAGAAACAAAAATTGGGATAACCTGCTCTATAATGAAATTGGAAGGTGTAGTAGGAAAATTCTCTTTATTAACAGCAAGAAAAGCCCACAGCCTTAGGGACAAGCCAGTGCAAAACAGATTCTCTAGGAGCCCCTCTATGTCAGACTGGTTTAGAAGGAGGGGGGAGTAAAAGGCAGCCACCCCTGTGGTAAATGTGTATACTGTCCCTACATGGAGTGAAGTAAAACCTTTCAGGGTAATGGCCATAAGGTTTATGATATTAGATTCTTTATGAACTCTGACTCTACAGGGTTTATTTATATGCTGCATTGTTCCTGTCTTAAATTTTACATAGGAAAAACTAGGTTTCTAAAAGAGAATACAGGAACATAGATGATGTAACAAACAAAAGGGATACAAATATTCCAAGAAATGTTGCCTCTTTTCATAACAGTGAGGCTGCTTCTTTGAAGTTTGTTTGAAGTTTGTGGCAATTGACAAGGGAGACCCCCATGGTAGGGGAGGTGACCTAGACAGAACACTGTTACAGAAAGAGGCCAGGTGGATTTTCAAGTTAAGGACAAGACGTCCACTGGGTCTGAATGATAAAATGGACTTTGCTTGCTTTGTGTAATAGGATAAAAAGTTTCAGCTTTTGCAAATAATTATATGTGCAAATAAGTATAAATTAATTGAAAAAAATGTTATTTCAGAATTGAATTTGTTCTGTCCCAGTTGTAAGAAACAAATGGAAATTATGGGATATTTACATATGCCTTTCATATCCAATGTCAGAAAAAAATATATGTGAGATGAGTTAGTTTAAATACTATAGTTTGGAAACTATCCCTTTAAGAGAGAAACATATGTAATGAGTTAAAAGGGTTGGGCTTAAGGTATATAAAGTAAGGAACACAGGTGTTAAGCAATACAGTCCTGATGAGGCCCCATTTGAATTCTGCAAAGGGGTGAAACGTACATGGCGTTGGCTTTGTTTGTTGTGAAGACCAAAAGACAGAAAGACACTATCTTTGGCATGTTTGGCATAGAAGATGCACATCCTTGACAGAAGACTCTGTTAAAGCCTCTTATGTGGGAAAAATATTTACCTTAAGCGTTTTCACTAACACGCTTTAAAGCACCTGGAAACACACCTGATAGCAGAGAGTAGAAAATTACGTCACACACCGGGTAAGATCCGTTAAAGGTCCGGAGTAACCTGTATGTGAGAGAAGCAGGTGAAGTCTTCATGATGGCTGCAGTATGCCTGTGAGGGTGGTGATGGCTCCTGACTATAAGAGGTGGCAACAGATCAGGTAAGCGGAACAAGTTTTGTAAGTGCGCTTGACCTGGAGTGAGGTTTCTTACCATGGTCGTTTGCTGCACAGTTTGGCTCTCACAGAAGGCTTTGCATGGCCTAACAAAAGCGGAATGCTTGCTTAAACACGGCTCTAGAGGTTTATTTGCCCCACTAAATGTTGGGATTTTGGCTTCTTGGAAGTTAAAAAGTTGGCATTATATTCCATAATGTTCAGGATGGAAATGCAAAAGGAATACATTAGGAATGACTGTCTAACAATAAGCCGTAATGGTTATTTTGTATCTTAAAGATGGACTGTCTGATTCATGCCTAAGGATATGTACAAAAAGTCTTAAAGGGATATATAAAAAGCATGTATTTGAAATGTGATATATGTATATGTTAAGGTACTAAATTGAAATTCACGTTAGCGCACATCAGGCTTTGCTCACACGCAAACAATGTATTGTAAAATGAGCGCTAACCCACCCGCGTTAAAAGTTTTACCTGCAGTGGAGTTGCCATGCGAGCAAAAAGTTATTTACGGTGCCACTTGTAATCTGGCCCTGAATATTTTAAATGTTTCTAACATGTATTTTGGATGCATATATTTTTGCAATGCAGTACTTGCTGATATATAATATGCACAGAAAATGTACTCAAATTTCTTCTTAAAGGATCGTTAAATAGTATACATTGGAAGTGCTCAATCAATAAGTGCATAGTTAAAAGGCAATGTAATAGATAGCACTTAATCTCAATTTCAAATGAACAAATTTTAGTTACTACCATTTTTCCTTCCCCTGTATTATGTGACAGCTATCAGTTAATCTCAAAGTATGTACAGTATATGTATATATTGTGCATTTTTGCACATGCTCAGTAGCTGCTGGTGCCTCAGAACATGTGTATATATAAAAAGATTGTGCACATTTTGATAATGGAAATAATTTGGAAAGTTTTTATTTTTTTAAATGGCATGTTCTATTCTAAATCATGAAAGTTTCATTTTAAACCCTTTAAAGGGACACTGAACCCAATTTTTTTCTTTTGTGATTCAGATAGAGCATGACATTTTAAGCAACTTTCTAAATTAACCCCTGTTATCAAATTTTCTTCATTCTCTTGGTATCTTTATTTAAAATGCAAGAATGTAAGTTTAGATGCCGGCCCATTTTTGGTGAACAACCTGGGTTGTCCTTGCTGATTGGTGGATAAATTCATCCAGAGTTCTGAAACCCCAAAAAAGCTTAGATGCCTTCTTTTTTAAGTAAAGATAGCAGGAGAACGAACAAAAATTGATAATAGGAGTAAATTAGAAAGTTGCTTAAAATTGCATGCTCTATCTGAATCACAAAGAAAAAATTTGGGTTCAGTGTCCCTTTAAGTAATGAAAGTGTTAACACTGATATAGTGATCCAATTGTTCAACCTTATTCAGCTAAATAATTACTTTGCCGGGCTATAAGCTGTGTATATTGATATAATGAATTTCTGTTAGCTCGCTCAGTGCTGTTCTGACCACCTTTTGTTTTGCTTTTAGGAACTACCTGTGATGGCATTAACAATGTTATTGAGACTCACATGGAGGTAAAAGAATGAATTCTCTTTTAGAGCAATGTAGTGTTCTTTCTTTCTATATCTTTATCTATATCTACTATATATCTTACTATATCTTCACATCTGGTAATCTTATATTTGTAGTCATGTGTGTCATTTATCAATTTTCATGTGTTTAATAATTATGTTATATTAATTAAAGTGACATACTTTACATAGCTACATTGTTCCCATTAATAAAGAAAATTAACAAATTCAAATAGTACTACTGATGACACCACAGTAGTGGCATCGTAATAATAATACCATAGCTAATATTTTGTTTGGGGATTATTATTCTTTAGCACTACACCTTTTTCCCATTGCAAACACCCATAATACACACTGTAATGCCTCTCCTGTCTTTAATTTGTATCATGTTTTTTTTCCTTAAAGGGACAGTATACAACAATTTTCATATAACTGCATGTAACAGACAGTACTATAAAGAAGAATATGCACAGATGCTGAGCTGACCTTTTAAAAACTTACTTATAAGCTCCCAGTTTAGCACTGTTGATGAGGTTAGGCTGGGACATCCACTGAAAGGGACTGGGGAAACAGAAACAGCAGACACTCCCCCTCCCTTCATATGAAAAGACAGATTACACAAACAGGAGCCAGCAGAAGTCTGTAAACGATCTTATACATCTGACACTTTGAGGCTTGGTTAGGAGTCTGAAAATCAGCATAATGTTATTAAAAAAATAAGCATAACAACACATGTTTACATAAACACCTCCAGATGGGCTATATAAATGGATCATCTACAAAACATTTATGCAAAGCAAAAATCTAGTGTACAATGTTACTTTAAGTTAGATGCTGACGGTATTTATACAGGTTCAAAATCCAAAGGTGCTAAAATCATGGATGTTTAAAACATTTTACATAATCAACTCAGTCCATTATTTAGATTTAATAAAAGTCTTAATTGCCGTATGTGCAATGTATGTTGTTGGTGTACAAATTTCACCCTCTATATTAGTAATCAAACCTACATTAGGTATTTGTGTCCAATATCTCAATACTTAAAGGGACATCAAACCCCAAAATTTTCTTTCATGATTCAGATAAAACATACAATTTCAAACAACTTTCTAGTGTACTTCTATTATCAAATTTACTTTTTTTCCCTGGTATCCTTTGTTGAAAAACAGGAAGGTAAGCTCAGAAGTGTGCACGTGTCTGCAGCACTATATGGCAGCAGTTTTGTAACAACGTTATACATTAGCAAGAGCACTAGATTGTAACATTATTCTCTGTCATACACTGCTCCAGACATGTACACGCTACCCATCTTATATTTCTCTTCCACAAAGAATAACAAGAGAATGAAGCAAATTTGATGATATAAGTAAATTGGAAATTTCTGAATCATGAAAGAAAAATGTTGGGTTTCATGTCCCTTTAACACATTTTTCACTTAAAGGACCACTCAATACAGTAGAATTGCATAATCAACAAGTACATAATAAAAAGACAATGATTGAACACTTACGCTAGATTTAGAGTTTTGCGTTAGAAGGGGTGCGTTAGCTACGCATGGTTTTTCCCCCCGCACCTTTTAAATAACGCTGGTATTTAGAGTTCTCTGAAGGGCTGCGTTAGGCTCCAAAAAGGGAGCGTAGAGCATAATTTACCGCCACTTCAACTCTAAATACCAACGTTGCTTACGGATGCGGCCAGCTTCAAAAACGTGCTTGTGCACGATCCCCCCATAGGAAACAATGGGGCAGTTTGAGCTGAAAAAAAACCTAACACCTGCAAAAAAGCTGCGTTCAGCTCTTAACGCAGCCCCATTGTTTCCTATGGGGAAACACTTCCTAAGTCTGCACCTAACACCCTAACATGAACCCGAGTCTAAACACCCCTAACCTTACACTTATTAACCCCTAATCTGCTGCCCCCGCTATCGCTGACCCCTGCATTACACTTTTAACCCCTAATCTGCCGCTCCGGACACCGCCGCAACCTACATTATAGCTATGTACCCCTAATCTGCTGCCCCTAACATTGCCGACCCCTATATTATATTTATTAACCTCTAATCTGCCGCCCCAAACGTCGCTGCTACCTTACCTACACTTATTAACCTCTAATCTGCCGACCGGACCTCGCCGCTGCTCTAATAAATGTATTAACCCCTAAAGCTAAGTCTAACCCTAACCCTAAAACCCCCCTAGAATGCAAGCTCAATCTGATTGGCTGATTGGATCAGCCAATCGGATTGAACTTGAATTTGATTGGCTGATTCAATCAGCCAATCAGAATTTTCCTACCTTAATTCCGATTGGCTGATAGAATCCTATCAGCCAATCGGAATTCGAGGGATGCCATCTTGGATGACGTCCCTTAAAGAAACCTTCATTCGTCGGGAGTCACCAGAAGAAGAGGATGGATCCGCGTCGGCTGCATCAAGATGGTCCCGCTCCGTGCCAGATGGAGGAAGATAGAAGACGCCGCCTGGATGAACATGTCTACCGGTCCGGATGTCCTCTTCTTGCCGGATAGGATGAAGACTTCGGAACCTCTTCTGGACCTCTTCTTGCCGGATAGGATGAAGACTTCGGAGCCTCTTCTGGACGGATCGGTGATACCCGGCGTGGTGAAGATAAGGTAGGGAGATCTTCAGGGGCTTAGTTTTAGGTTTTTTAAGGGGGGTTTGGGTTAGATTAGTGGTATGTGGGTGGTGGGTTGTAATGTTGGGGGGGTATTGTATGTTTTTTTTAAAATGCAAAAGAGCTGTTTACTTTGAGGCATGCCCCGCAAAAGGCACTTTTAAGGGCTGGTAAGGTAAAAGAACTGTTATCTTTTTATTTTAGAATAGGGTAGGGCATTTTTTTATTTTGGGGGGCTTTGTTATTTTTTTAGGGGGCTTAGAGTAGGTGTAATTAGTTTAAAATTCTTGTAATCTTTTTTTATTTTTTGTAATTTAGTGTTTGTTTTTTTTGTAATTTAGTTTAGTTGATTTAATTGTAGATAATTGTAGGTAGTTTATTTAATTAATTTATTGATAGTATAGTGTTAGGTTTAATTGTAACTTAGGTTAGGATTTATTTTACAGGTAATTTTGTAATTATTTTAACTAGGTAGCTATTAAATAGGTATTAACTATTTAATAGCTATTGTACCTGGTTAAAGTAAATATAAAGTTGCCTGTAAAATAAATATAAATCCTAAAATAGCTACAATATAATTATTCGTTATATTGTAGCTATATTAGGGTTTATTTTACAGGTAAGTATTTAGCTTTTAATAGGATTAATTTATTTAATAAGATTTATTTTATTTCGTTAGATTTAAATTATATTTAACTTAGGGGGGTGTTAGGGTTAGGGTTAGACTTAGCTTTAGGGGTTAATACATTTATTATAGTAGCGGCGAGGTCCGGTCGGCAGATTAGGGGTTAATACTTGAAGTTAGGTGTCGGCGATGTTAGGGAGGGCAGATTAGGGTTTAATACTATTTATTATAGGGTTTTTGAGGCGGGAGTGAGGCGGTTTAGGGGTTAATACATTTATTATAGTGGCGGCGAGGTCCGGTCGGCAGATTAGGGGTTAATAAGTGTAGGTAGGTAGCGGCGATATGGGGGGGGCAGATTAGGGGTTAATAAATATTATGTAGGTGTCGGCAATGTTAGGGGCAGCAGATTAGGGGTACATAGGGATAATGTAGGTTGCGGCGGTGTGCGGTCGGCAGATTAGGGGTTAAAAAATGTAATTATAGTGGCGGCCATGTGGGGGGACCTCGGTTTAGGGGTGCATAGGTAGTTTATGGGTGTTAGTGTACTTTAGAGCACAGTAGTTAAGAGCTTTATGAACCGGCGTTGGCCCATAAAGCTCTTAACTCCTGACTTTTTTTCTGCGGCTGGAGTCTTGTCGTTAGAGTTCTAACGCTCACTTCAGCCAAGACTCTAAATACCGGCGTTAGGAAGATCCCATTGAAAAGATAGGATACGCAATTGGCGTAAGGGGATCTGCGGTATGGAAAAGTCGCGGTTGGAAAGTGAGCGTTAGACCCTTTCCTGACTGACTCTAAATACCAGCGGGTGATAAAAACCAGCGTTAGGACCCCTTAACGCTGGTTTGGACGGCTAACGCAGAACTCTAAATCTAGGCATTACTCTGAATTTTTAAATTAGCAGTAGATTTTTTTTCTGACAAATTTATTTTTTCTTCCATTTTCCCGCCCCCTGGCCCCTGTATCATGTGACAGACATCAGCCAATCACAGACTAGTATATGTATACCCTGTGAGCTTGTGCACATGCTCAGAAGGATCTTGTTCCCCAGAAAGTGTGAATATTACTAGATTGTGCAAATGTTGATAATGGAAGTAAATTGAAAAGTGTCTTAAAACTGCTGTTCTTTCTGAATCATAAAAATGAATTTTGACTTGAGTGTCCCTTTAATGAATTCCACAGCTAAAAGGAATTGATAAACCCCCAGACTACATTTTTCAAATTATTACTGAGTACCCCAATACATTTTCTAATGTAACATTGAAATTATCTCCTGCATAACTGTGCATTAGAAAGTAATGTCACCAGATATATACACTAGCTGATCAGTCAATTAAAGTAATAATAATAATCACTTTAACACTAAAACATACTGGCAGAATCAGTAACCTAACATGTTATGCCCATAATGTATCTGTTCAAATCCCTTAAAGGTATAGGGAAGTCATTAAAGGACCAGTCAACACAGTAGATGTGCATAATCAACAAATGCAAGATAACAAGACAATGCAATAGCACTTAGTCTGAACTTCAAATGAGTAGTAGATTTTTTTTCTGACAATTGTAAAAGTTGTGTCTTTTTCCACTCCCCCGGTACCATGTGACAGCCATCAGCCAATCACAAATGCATACACGTACCATGTGATAGCCATCAGCCATTCACAAATGCATACACACTTATTCTTGCACATACTCAGTAGGAGTTGGTGACTCAAAAAGTTTAAATATAAAAAGACTGTGCACATTTTGTTATTGGAAGTAAATTGGAAAGTTGCTTAAAATGGCATGCTCTATCTGAATAATGAAAGTTTTATTTTGATTGTGTCCCTTTAAGCTTGTATGATTTAGATAGAGCATGTCATTTTAAGACACTTTTAAATTCACTTCTATTTTCAAATGTATTTTGTTCTCTTGGTATACATTGTTGAAAAAGAATATGTACATATCCTACACTAATGGGATTGGCTGACTAGATGTGTTCAGCTGGCTCTCAGTAGTTCATTGCTGCTCCTTCAGCAAAGGATATAAAGGGAATGAAGCAAATTTGATCATAGAAATACATTGGAGAGTTGTTAAAATGTTCCATGAATCCTGAAAGAAAAAAAAAATGGGTTTCATATCCCTTTAAAGAGACATATATATTTCTATGGTTTTGAAGCACACCAGCTTAATTACACACGTCCCCTATTACCATCACTACACACTATTAAAAGAGATTAATCAACATAAAACGTATTTACACAAAATAGACTGTATTTTCCCGAAAATAAAAATAACATTTCTGTGTCGTAACACTTCAAATTATGCAAATGTAAATTCAGTTTTACTGTACATTCACTAGATTTGTCACACTGGAAAATCTCGCCACTAAAATGCAGGCGAGACTGAGATATGGCTGAAAAGGGATAGCTAAAATGGAGAAACAGTGTTTTAAATATTATAAACCAACTACAATGTTTCCCTATTAAAATACAGGTTAGACACGTGCATGTCTGAAAATTTCATTTTGTTTTCGTATCGATTCAGTATTTTCTTTTATTTTGTTTCATTGCATTCTGATTGATTCGTTAATATAGCATTCATTTGTTATGTTATGTTGATTTGGATGGTTCCAACCAACATAAAAGGAATTATTTCACTGTTCTATCTCACTATATTTATTTGTAATATATCTCTATTCGTTTTTTATATATAATAAATATGGAATGGCAAAGGAATTGTGATTAGTCCAGAGAGTCAGGCTATCCCGCCATAGCCATTCGAATTAAACGAATGAATCCAAACTAATTTGGGTGCTTTGTTACAAATTAATTCGGATTAGTTTAGTTTTGTTACTAGGGTGATTCAGAGATTTGGATACATCCGAATCTCTGAATCACCAAAATTTTGTCAGAATTTTGATTCGGAACAAAATGAATTGCACATGTCTAATACAGGTTACTCCAATGGAACACCCTTGAAACTCCCACAGGAGGCATTTATATTTGTCATGTCTGCAATCTACTTTGTTAATAAAGACAAAAAAATCCTATTAAAACTATAGGAGCTAAGGGTGTGGTATATGATATATGTATATACATTGTTTAATGCATATATATTGTATAGTATAGTTAGTGCAAGAATATGTATGTAAACTTTTTAGGTGTGATTGCAAAAAACATGCATTGTGTCCTTAGGTGTGTTGTTTTTTTTTTTAAATTTATTTTGAGAATACAATTGCATCTTCACAATATTCATATTTCATAATTTAGATTGCGCAATTATGTTTTACTAATAATATTGCGATTGCACTGTGGCAAGTGTGTTATATATTGTGAGAGAGAGAGAACAGACACATTTATATATATATATATATATATATATATATATATATATATATATATATATATATATATATATATATATATATATATATATGTATATAAACACACAGAGAAAACCCAGCACTCACTTACAAGCTCTCAGCTAAGATTTAAAAGCAAAAATTGAAAGGTTAGTCACCGCATCTGGCCAAATGGGACAAGCTCGGGTACCACGTCAAGGTCCTTTCCAATACCTGAGACCCTAAAACAGCCACACAATGCAAGCTTTCAAATCCAAACAAACTGAAAACAAGGGAAGGGTGCACAGGAATATATAATCACCCTAGACATATACAAAACACGGAAGGGAACTGCACTCTCATACCGGACCGGGTACACATCCCATGACCCTGCAACATGCTCAGCCCTGGGTGCCACTGGCACTCACAGGAAGCTGTTCTGTCCCCAGAGCCACAAGCAGTTAACCCCAGACAGGTCTGGGTGCAAGTACCATAGGGAAAATTACAAAACAAATTAATACAACACACAGAGAAAACCCAGCACTCACTTACAAGCTCTCAGCTAAGATTTAAAAGCAAAAATGGAAAGGTTAGTCACCGCATCTGGCCAAATGGGACAAGCTCAGGATTGCATTGTGTGGCTGTTTTAGGGTCTCAGGTATTGGAAAGGACCTTGACGTGGTACCTTAGCTTGTCCCATTTGGCCAGATGCTGTGACTAACCTTTCCATTGCAGGGTCATGGGATGTGTACCCGGTCCGGTATGAGAGTGCAGTTCCCTTCCGTGTTTTGTATATGTCTAGGGTGATTACATATTCCTGTGCACCCTTCCCTTGTTTTCAGTTTGTTTGGATTTGAAAGCTTGCATTGTGTGGCTGTTTTAGGGTCTCAGGTATTGGAAAGGACCTTGACGTGGTACCTGAGCTTGTCCCATTTGGCCAGATGCGGTGACTAACCTTTCCATTTTTGCTTTTAAATCTTAGCTGAGAGCTTGTAAGTGAGTGCTGGATTTTCTCTGTGTGTTGTATTAATTTGTTTTGTAATTTTCCCTATGGTTCTTGCACCCAGACCAGTCTGGGGTTAACTGCTTGTGGCTCTGGGGACAGAACAGCTTCCTGTGAGTGCCAGTGGCACCCAGGGCTGAGCATGTTGCAGGGTCATGGGATGTGTACCCGGTCCGGTATGAGAGTGCAGTTCCTTTCCGTGTATTGTATATGTCTAAGGTGATTACATATTCCTGTGCACCCTTCCCTTGTTTTCAGTTTGTTTGGATTTGAAAGCTTGCATTGTGTGGCTGTTTTAGGGTCTCAGGTATTGGAAAGGACCTTGACGTGGTACCTGAGCTTGTCCCATTTGGCCAGATGCGGTGACTAACCTTTCCATTTTTGCTTTTAAATCTTAGCTGAGAGCTTGTAAGTGAGTGCTGGGTTTTCTCTGTGTGTTGTATTAATTTGTTTTGTAATTTTCCCTATGGTTCTTGCACCCAGACCTGTCTGGGGTTAACTGCTTGTGGCTCTGGGGACAGCACAGCTTCCTGTGAGTGCCAGTGGCACCCAGGGCTGAGCATGTTGCAGGGTCATGGGATGTGTACCCGGTCCGGTATGAGAGTGCAGTTCCCTTCCGTGTTTTGTATATGTCTAGGGTGATTACATATTCCTGTGCACCCTTCCCTTGTTTTCAGTTTGTTTGGATTTGAAAGCTTGCATTGTGTGGCTGTTTTAGGGTCTCAGGTATTGGACCTTGATGTGGTACCTGAGCTTGTCCCATTTGGCCAGATGCGGTGACTAACCTTTCCATTTTTGCTTTTAAATCTTAGCTGAGAGCTTGTAAGTGAGTGCTGGGTTTTCTCTGTGTGTTTTATTAATTTGTTTTGTAATTTTCCCTATGGTTCTTGCACCCAGACCTGTCTGGGGTTAACTGCTTGTGTCTGTGGGGACAGCACAGCTTCCTGTGAGTGCCAGTGGCACCCAGTGCTGAGCATGTTGCAGGGTCATGGGATGTGTACCCGGTCCGGTATGAGAGTGCAGTTCCCTTCCGTGTTTTGTGTATATATATATATATATATATATATATATATATATATATATATATATATATATATATATATACACATTTGCTATGTGTGTGTGTGTGTGTATATATATATATATACACACACACACAGGTGGCCCTCAGTTTATCCCGGTTCAATTTGCGCCGTTTCAGAATAACAACCTTTTTTTTTAGTCATGTGACTGCTATTGAAAAGCATTGAGAAAGCAGTGCATTGATTTAAATAGCCAGTAGGTGGAACTGTCCGCTTGTGTTGCAGCAAAGATACACACAAGCAGGCTGAAATTAATCAGTCTAGCTAGACATGAGCTATCGAGCAGGAACAAGGGATCTTCCTGTCTATAACAAGATCTTCCTGTCTATAAATCAGTCCAGATTGGAATGCATAGAAGTAACTGTTTGCAGAAAAATGCAAGTAAAGTCTGTGTTATGAGATTTTTTTTTATTAGGTTTATAATGCTGTTTAGCAAATGTTTTTGTTCATTTTACTTAGTTTAATTATATATTCTGTGTTGAGTGATTTTGTAATTAGGTTTATAATGCTGTTTAGTATTTAAAGTCTTCATTTCAAAGCTTTAAAAATAAAATATTTGGTGTTACTTATGACAATTTTGAGAGGGGCCTGGAACTTAACTCCCTCACTTCCCATTGACTTACATTATAAACTGGGTTTCAATTGACAACGGTTTCGATTTACAACCATTCCTTATATATATGTCTTAATGCAGAACACGTTTGCAATCACAATATTATAAGTGAAACACGATCGCGCAACATTGCGCATTCTCAATATTACGGAAATATGAATATTGCAAATGTGTAATTGCATTCTCAAAATAAGTTTAAAAAAAACACGCCTAAGGACACTAATACGATTTTATTATAATCACGCCTAAAGCCTTACATACCTTATATTATACAATACATATATATATTAATCAATGTATGTTTGTATATCATATGTATATCAGTGGGTAGTGATGCAGCTTTGAATATATCACAAGTATCAGAGATGCATCGCCACTAACTGAAATGTATGGTAACACGCCTCTTGGCGATGCTGCCTTTAAATAGTACTGTCAGCCCTTTTGAATATTTCGATCATCAGAGCCCAAGTATTGGGTTTTGGTACACAAATAGAGATAATATAAAGAAGCATATGTGTTTACAGAAAGTAATAAAATAAGGTGATCTCATTTCTTTGCAAACTCAACACATTTTAATAGAGAACAAAACCAGCTTTTTCATATAAAAAAATTAAAGGGACAGTAAACCTTAAAAATAATGTTATATAATTCTGCACATAAGACTAAGTGCAGCTCGCTCACAGGAGCGAGCTGCACTTAGTGCTATGGCGCGGTCGGGCCGGGCTGTGACTATACAGCTGGACCGATGCGCTGACTAAATATAACAGACCCGCTCAGCAGAGAGCAGAGAGCGGGTCTGTAAAAGCGCCATATTTTTAACAAATTAAAAGGTAAAAAAGGCATTTATAGCTATAGCACCTAAATAATGTTGTATAATTCTGCACTATGTGCAGAATTATATAACATTATTTTTAAGGTTTACTGTCCCTTTAAAATAAACATAAAGAAGCAATGTCTCATATATTTTATACTCTACAGCTGGTATAAAAAGTTATTGAAAACACATTAAAGGGACAGTATACATTAATTTTAATTTAACTGCATGTAATAGAAACTACTGTAAAGAATAATATGCACAGATACTGATATAAAAATCCAGTATAAAATTGTTTAAAAACTTACTTAGAAGCTCCCAGTTTTAGCACTGTTAAAAAGGTTAGCTGGAACACACACTGAAAGTTCTATAGCTAAAAAAGCAGACACTCCCCCACTCCCCCTTCCTCTGCATATGAAAAGACTATTTACACAAACAGGAGCAAGCTGGAGTAGGTATACATCAGTATTCTCCTAAAACTTTGGGGCTTGCTTAGGAGTCTGAAAATCAGTGCAATGTTTTTGTTAAAGTAAGCAAAACTATAAAAAAAAAAAAAAATCCTTTATAGGCTATGTAAATGGATCATCTACATAACATTTTTGTAAAGAAAAATCTAGTGTATAATGTTTCTTTAAGGGAAAAACTCTACTGTGAAACCCTCCAACACACTTTTAGAGGCATGGGTACCTAATTACCATTACAGCCAATATATAACCATTTACACAAAAATAAGTGTTTCATCAGAGTTTTATGTGCCATCTCCCCCCCCCCCCCCCGTCCTTCCCCTTTCCAATATTCATTATTTTATTTGTGTTTTTTTTCTCTCCTATTCATATTCTTCTCCTCCAGTTCCCACTCTCTCTTTTCTCCTCTACTTATTTCAGTTTATAATTCCTATCTAGTATTAACCTCATTTAAAGTTGAATATCTTTGCCTACTAATGTCTCAGATATATTGTCAAACAGCTTTATTTTTGTTGAATACGAGTCCTGCAGAAGACATTCGGAAAAGCACAAGGACTTGCGCTGTAAACCAGTTGACTTTTACTTGTTCATAGTGACCACCACTGATATGTTTTCTGTAACACAAGCCTAACAGTTGTTCTCTTTATTGTTCTCTCTGATTGTTTAATTTGTAACCATAAAAAAACAGACAATGCAATAACACAGAAATTTGATAGAAAAAAAATCTACTATTCGTTTGAATTTCAGTTTCCTTTCATTTCCATGTCCTATGTACATTAACATACACAAGATAATGTGTATACATGCTTTGCAGTATGTCAACACCATATTCTAGGTCATTTGATATAACAGATTGTTTGTTTTTTATTTTAATTGATTAATAGGGATGGGCGAATGTTTCGCAACATTCGAAAAACGGCACGAATTTTAACACATTCGTTCGTTCGAATCGAATTTCGAATGTTTACATAACATTCTAACATTCGATTTTCGAATGTTCGGTTTCGAATTTTACGATTACATTCGAAAATATTCGAATTCGAAAAATTCGAATTTAGATTGTAATAGTATTTCTAATGCTTTTTCTTTAAATGTAATATTCGAATTATGCAATATTCGAATTTCGAAAAATTCGAATTTAGATTGTAATAGTATTTCTAATGCTTTTTCTTTAAATGTAATATTCGAATTATGCAATATTCGAATTCGAAAAATTCGAATTTTGATTGTAATAGTATTTCTAATGCTTTTTCTTTAAATGTAATATTCGAATTATGCAATACGTGTATTCGAATTAGAAAAATTCGAATTTAGATTGTAATAGTATTTCTAATGCTTTTTCTTTAAATGTAATATTCGAATTATGCAATATTCGAATTCGAAAAATTCGAATTTAGATTGTAATAGTATTTCTAATGCTTTTTCTTTAAATGTAATATTCGAATTATGCAATACGTGTATTCGAATTCGAAAAAATCGAATTTAGATTGTAATAGTATTTCTAATGCTTTTTCTTTAAATGTAATATTCGAATTATGCAATATTCGAATTCGAAAAGTTCGAATTTAGATTGTAATAGTATTTCTAATGATTTTTCTTTAAATGTAATATTTGAATTATGCAATACGTGTATTCGAATTCGAAAAATTCGAATTTAGATTGTAATAGTATTTCTAATGCTTTTAAATGTAATATTCGAATTATGCAATATTCGAATTCGAAAAATTCGAATTTATATTCGAATTCGAAAAATTCGAATTTATATTCGAATTCGAAAAATTCGAATTTATATTCGAATTCGAAAAATTCGAATTTCGAATGTAGACATTCAATATAATTATAAACATTCGAATTCGAAAGTGACATTCGAAAACAGTAAATAACATTCGATTTTCGAATTTTTAAGAATATTCGTTCTTATCGACATTCGAATTTAGAATTCGAATTTCGGTAATAACATTCGTTCTACATTCGAAATTCGAAAATTTGCACATTCGCCCATCCCTATTGATTAATATAACTATGATAATCTTATCTGGCTTTCACACTAGAAAGTTGATAAATATAGTAAGAAGCAAGCAACTTTAAAGGGACAGTCTACACCAGAATATTTATTGTTTTAAAAGATAGATAATCCCTTTAATACCCATTACCTATATTGCATAACCAACACTGTTATATTAATAGACTTTTTACCTCTGTGATTATCTTGAATCTAAGCCTTTGCAGACTGCCCCTTATTTCAGTTCTTTTGACGGACTTGCATTTTAGCCAATCAGTGCTGGCTCCTAGGAACTCAATGTTGGAGCACAATGTTATCTATATGAAACACATGAACTAACAACCTCTAGTGTTGAAAAACTTTCAAAATGTCCTGAGCTAAGAGGCGGCCTTCAAGGGCTTAGAAATTAGCATTTGAACCTCCTAGATTTAGCTTTCAACTAAGAATACCAAGTGAACAAAGCAAAATTGGTGATAGAAGTAAATTGGAAAATTGTTTAAAATTACATGCCCTAGAGGGGCGGAGCCGACCATGGTTTGAAATTGCCGCATAGAAGTGAAGCTCTGCAAGTTTTTAGACACAGTTTGGGGATAATCCCTCATTTAATAATAATTTGTTTGCTGGATCCTACCAGAACAGTATATGCTAATTCCGTGTCCATATCTACAATGAAAGAAGGAATGTGGATATCGTTATAATAGCGTTGGAAAAGAAGCGCCAAAACTGCCATTATAGCCAGCAGCACTGACTGTAAACTGACAAGAGGGACAAACTCTCCGGTTTAGTGATCGCCTGACTCACTCAGACTCTAATAGGACCCCGGCAGATGTAAGTGTTCCCCGACAGCTAGAGAGGAACACAGGCACTAAAGACAGTTCACAAATCAGCCGGATTTGTGAGGAGCGGCCATTTCCTAGCACACGCATAGAAAAGGTGAGCGTGACCGAGTGATTAAAATAAATCACGAGTGATCCAACTTGTATACCTCATATTAGATTAAAGCCCAGAAAGCAATTTTAAGCCGGACATAAGCCGGACACATATTTTGACTTAATATCCCTCACTGGGCCGCATTCTCACTGCCGTGACTCACAGCCTGCACAGCCTACCGGGAAGGTTTGCGGCTCTCGATCACAGGCATATTGAAGGTCATTAACATAGACAGCACCTCAATAGTGGCCTGCAAACAGAGTGAGAGAGAGAGCGCTTATCCACACATAAGCAAAATCTTATTAAAAGTGTGTGAACTCTTTATTAGGTTTCATATCCGGTAAAAGCAGAGAACCTGTCTAGTGGCTGTGTCTGTATAAACAGCGCATATATTTTGTGCCTGCACTGTGGTAATTGTCTTTTCACATATCTATCCTCCTATAACCCCTGCTGAGAGGTCTGGTAGCAAATCTAGAAGCTCTCACTGAATATAATTATCCTAGAAGTAATAGCTTACAAAGAAAAGTACTCGATAAGCCTAAGTGACACACAGCACATAGGCTGTAAAGCAGAATCATCCAGCTCTGTGTGTAAAATAATAACAGAAAATAAAAGGAGAGATAAATACAGGATAAAAAAGAGGAACAAGAAACACAGCTTAACAGATACCCTGTGAGATCCCACTATGGCATCTAAAAGAACAGTAAAAAATGACAAAGGTGCTAAAAACAATCCTAACAAGATGAATATGTTTTTTAAGACAACACACACTCCAGCGACAGAAGATGAAGACTCTTTACAGACCTCAGATGGCATGGAAAGCCATCATGACATAGCCTCAAATATACCGCTTACAAAAACTGATCTGAAGGATCTTCCCACAAAGGAGGATTTTGCTTCATTTATACATCAGGTTGGCCGTATGATTAAAGATGGGTTGGCGGAGGTAAAGAAAGAGGTCAATGAGTTAGGCAACAGAGTGGAATACTTAGAAGAGCAATTAGAAACTCAGACCTCCGACATGGATTTGATAAACAGAAAACTGTTGGCTCAAGAATCTCAAATTTCTTTTTTGTAAGAAAAATTAGAAGATCTGGACAATAGAGGGAGGAGGCAGAATATAAGGATTAGAGGTTTACCTGAAAGAATTGCTCCTGAAAACCTGTTTTCCTCCCTACAAGATTTGTTCAAGACTATACTGAAAGACCCAGATCTCTCCGAGATCCCTCTTGATAGAGCACACAGGGCATTGCACCCACAGCCTAAAGACACAGACCCGCCAAGGGATGTAATACTAAAGTTTCATAAGTTTCTTGATAAGGAAAAAATAATGAAGGCTGCAAGACAACAACAATCAATTACATATCAAGGTCATCAACTACAACTATATTCTGACCTCAGTCCTCTCACGCTACAAAATAGAAAAGAGACACGATTTTGGACACAACATCTTCAAGATAACGGGATTCCCTACAGGTGTGATTTCCCATTCAGCGTTAAAGTGCTGAAAAATAATAGAATGCATGTATATAAGTCCCTAGAAGATCTAGAATCCTTCTGCACCCAGCTTGGAATACCACAACCTTCCTTACCATCACTGCATGAAGAAAAGATCTCAGAGGAACCCAGACCATTGCAGCAAAGGCCTCACTGGCAAAGAGTTCAAAGAAAGAGAACAAGAGATCCTGCCATGAGCGGTTTCACAGCTGCTCAAAATGCGGAAAATAAATGATTCAGAACTTCTCAGGGCAGAGTAAGTCATAAATAAAATCCAATGATATGACAAATGTTCCTGAGGTGTGCCGGACTCATAGGGTGAGAACCTACATTCAGGTTACTAAAGTTTATTGTTTTCTATATACCAATGTATGTGGTCTCCTCAAAGTAGAGATAAACCTAAATACAAAAGACTAAAACCAGATTATTATCTTGTATAATATACATTGGACGTTGATTATACTTGAGCCAAAATTTTGTAAAGCATCACAAATGTTGAAGTTGGATATTTCTAGTCGGGAGCCTTCCAGGTTGGAGTTCTTTATAGCATTACCAGAAGATACGAAAGTTGACTCTAGATAGTTCCTGTCTCCCAGGCTGAAAGTTTATATTTGGTTATCTCAGTTTATTGTTTCTTTTGTCTCCGCGTGCGGAGACCTTTCAAGGCGGAACTTGAGACTACTTGCTAATGACTTAAGAAGGTTTCATAACTTTTTGGTAGCCATATGACTGTAGAATTTTTACCTTAAAAATATGCAGTAACATGAAAATGAGAGTTAGATGCTGCTTCATATAATAAAATAAAAAAATAAATAAAATTTAGTTCTGTTTTCATATAACAAATAAGTGCAAACGCAACGCTATGTAACCCCAACTGTATCTAGACCTATACATAGGTCTTTGAACCCCCCTACATTTTTTATTATTTTTATTCCCCCTTGATATTTGGAGAATGGAAATTGTATTTTTTGTTAATTTGTTGTTAATGTTTTTGATCTGTTTGATAAACAAGTTTGATTTGGTTATTTTGTTATGTTGGTCACTGATGTACTGGTCAGGGTCTCATGTCGCTCATTTGTCACCTCAGCATATTATTCACTGTGTTGGAAAAACATCATATTCAGTTATAATGTTGATTAAGATTAAGCTAACGCAAGTTAATTATCACATATAATGTCTTTCAACATAAAACTTATATCACAAAATTGTAAGGGTTTGAACTCTCCAAATAAGAGATCAATGACCTTGGCTTGGTTTAAAAAATTACAGGGATCAATAGTGTTTCTGCAAGAAACGCATTTTCCCAAACATGGAGAGCCGAAACTATATTCAAAAATTTATTCCCAACTATTTTTCAGTTCAAATGTCAAGAAGAAAAATGGGGTGGGGATTTTAATAAGCAGAGAGATTCCATTTCAAGTTTTAGAACAATATCTTAATGAGGAAGGTAGATTTTTGATACTTGTAGGCACACTTTATAACAGCCACCTGACTTTAATGAACATATATGCACCAAATACAGCACAACAGCTTTCTTTGATAGAGCTTTAAATAAACTGGGAGAAGTACAGAAGGGTATGGTAGTATTAGGAGGAGATCTGAATATGACATTGAACCCACACGTAGATAGCTCCATAGGTAAAAGCCAAATAATCCAAAAAAATAGGACACACATCACCCAAAAACTGGATATTCTAATGTTAATGGATGTTTGGAGATTGCACCATCCTAGAACGCGAAGTTATACTTTTTTATTCACATCCAGGTTGTTCTTATTCAAGAATTGATTATTGGATGGTGGATCATAATAACATAGCTACAGCCACCGACACAGAGATCCTCCCGATTTCATGATCGGATCACGCCTCTATCACCCTAGAACTTATGTGGCCCTCGATGCCTCAACGTCCATTCATGTGGCATTTAGATCCCACTATATTACATAACCCAATTATTAAAAATCAAATAGAAGACAATATAAGAGATTTCTTCCAGCACAATACCTCAGCAGCCACAACTGGCATTAATAATTGGTTAGCTCATAAAGCGACTTTTAGAGGGGAACTAATTAAGCAAAAAGCACTCCTGCGTAAACAATATAATATAGAATATGATAAATTATTCTCTAATTTAAAGCTAATGGAGCAACAACATAAACGTAACCCTCAGAGAGATGATCTTACACAGTCTGTCAATAGTGCTAGGGAAGCTTTTAGAAAGCTATTGCAAAAAAACACAATATTATCTAAAAAAAAAATGTATTTTCACCATAGCAACAAAGCGGGCACATGGTTAGCAAGGGCCCTAGCAAAAAAAAGCCTTCCAAGCCCATATTTTTAAAATTGACAATGAAAAGGGACAGACTGAGACAGATCCTAAAAGAATAGCAAATGTTTTTGGGATGTATTACTCCAAATTGTATAACATTGCAAAACAACCTGATATTGATAATTCAGATGCCCTTGATCAGTCCGTAGATACTCCCAAAATTTCACAGAAACACAAGAGGCAGATATCTTGGATTCCCCTTTAACCTTGAAAGAAATTGTAGATGCTATAGAGGCCTTACCTAATAACAAAAGTCCGGGTCCCGATAGTTACTCGAATGATTACTATAAAATGTATAAATCGATCATAGCTCCCCAATTGTTAAAAGCATTTCAACACATAGATGAATTGGGCTATTTTCCTGCAGAATGTTTAGAAGCTTACATTTCTGTGTTACCCAAACCAAACAAACCAGTTAATCTACCCGGTAATTACAGACCCATCTCCCTGCTCAACACGGATCTGAAGTTGTTTGCAAAGATTTTGGCAGGTCGCATCAATAAAATTTTGCCCCAGATTGTACACCTAGATCAAGCTGGTTTCGTCCCAGGAAGGGAAGCGAGAGACAACACCATCAGAACATTACAATTAATTGACTATGCTAAATTACATAAAATAGGGATGGTGATTGTCTTACGCAAGATGGGATTCAGGGAAACTATCATAAACAGAATCTTCAGTTTATACCAAAATCCATCTGCCAGAGTAAGAGCAAATAATATACTATCAGATGCCTTTTCCATACAAAACGGCACCCGTCAAGGATGCCCCCTGTTGCCTCTTTTGTTTGTGTTGAGCATGGAGATACTGGCCCATAAAATCAGGCAAAATTAGCGGATATCGGGTATCAGAATGTCAGGAAGATTTTACTTGACTATGTCCCTTTAATTCTTTGAAGTATGTCCCTTTAATTCCTCTCCTTATAACCCATGATCCTCTCTGGCTCTGTGTCAATTATTTCAGAAGTGTAGCTGTATTGAAGCGATCTCTTCATGCCAGAACTCTGAAGTTTTGATTCCCAAAACAATTGGACTACAAGCTCTGTTTCAACTTGAGCCATTTACACCATTATCCGAATATATCAACAAGCTGACATCCTGCAAACATCGCTGGCTCATTCTCTACAAACAACCAACATGTGTTATATCGCCAGCATCTAACTTGGTTATATGCCATTGCAGCACTACAGTCTTGTTACCATAAAAAGATAAGGACCTACTTACTAGATTATCGTTATTGCGGTCACTGCCGTAAATGCTGAGAGACTTTGATCTTGTTATATATCATTATCGGAGCTCCCGACTTTCCTCGCTCCTGATTGGCAAACGCTAACACACCTTCATGTCAGTGACGTCACAGACGCTCCGTTCTCACTCACGCACAGCTTGCTCCAGCTCTGATTACACGCTGCTAGACTTTAGCTCAAGGCGGATTGGTCAGCACTTCCACACCCCTCAGGTACACGCTGCAAACTCAAACTACTTATACACGCAATATTTCCAGATTAAGAAGATTAAAGGGGTAGCAACCAAATATAAGAACTCTCTCTCAGTTCACCTGAATTAATTATCCTCTGCAGCCAAATACCTACAGGAGCTTCTCTCTTCTCTCCTGTAACCAAATAATAATCATACCCAGGAGGGATTTTCCTAATTAACTCTTTCCTAGTAAAAGAATAGGCGATATTTATATCTGCAGTTGAGATCCTAAGTTCACTTAAGCCATAGGAAAAGCTGCATTACACAGAATATGGCAGGACGATTATAAATTGCCACTTTATGCGGATGATGTGCTGCTTACATTGACCAGGCCCACTGAATCGATACGGGAAGTTTTGAGAGAGTTTAGGGAGTTCGGATCATTTTCCAACTTCCTGATAAACGATCAAAAGTCAGAGATTTTAAACATTACTATCCCTCAGGCTGAATACGCCAAATTATTAGAGAAATGCCCATTCAGCCCTAAGAAAAAAGCTATTAAATACCTAGGTATTTACTTATCGCCTAAACCTAAAATATTGTTTAAATGGAATTACCAGAGCCTATATAAAGAATTAAACAAAGAGCTAAGTAGATGGAGCGATAAATCAATTTCATGGTGGGGACGTATTCAAGCTGCAAAAATGACTGTGTTACCCAGAATTCTTTATGTCCTCCAAATAGTGCCGATTTCATTGACCAAACCTTTTCGCAATATGCTTCAGAAACTGATAGATGTATATGTTTGGGGTAAAATCAAACCTAGAATTAATAAAAATACAATGTACTGCTCCAACCAAAGTGGTGGTCTGGGACTTCCAAATATAGAGATATATTATAAAGCAAAATGTTTACAAAGGATATTGGATTGGCATCGCAATTTGGACAACAAAGCATGGGTGGCCCTGGACTCACACATTCTGAAAACTCCATCTCCAGGAGTGTTAAGTTGGGTAGAAAAGAAAAGCAGACCACCTTGGACCATGTCCTACCCACAATATCAACATGTTTTCGAGTTATGGGATAGTTTAATAAGCAATGATCATAGAATTTCATCCTTGAGATCCCCTATGTCTCCAGTTTCACCTAACGCAGAATTACACGGAGGGTTAGAACAAAAATTGAATACACAACATGATTGGGAAATAGGGTATACTGACCCTATATATAAATTTTTAAGTGGTAATAAACTCAAACAGAGGACAGATTTGGGAGATATATTAGGTGGTACCTTTACAAAATGGTTGAAGTACTATCAACTCAGCCATTATTTAGCCACCTCAACAGATAGAGAACAGATGACTAGACAACCTACCCCTTTCGAGCAACAATGCTTGCAGGATCAACCACTGTGCCATTCATTAGCATGGGCAAAAAAGGCTCTATTGAATAGAGAATTGATTGATAAACCTGACTATGTTGACAGATGGCATAGGAAACTGGGCAAGGAGTTAACTGATAAGGAGTGGAAAAACATCATTCATAACACAAAAAAATCACCGGTATCAGCTAGGTCACTAGAGTTAAACTTCAAGGTTCTGGCGAGGTGGTATTTCACCCCGGTTAGGATCAAGGCGATATATCCGTCGGCTTCTGACTTATGTTGGAGAGGTTGTGGCAGTAAAGGCTCCATGTCTCACATATGGTGGGCGTGCAATAAGATTCAGCCCTTCTGGTTACAAATAGGGGAATACATCAAAACCATCAGCAATCAAAAAAGTGACTATCAATTCCAGCTACCTACAGCTTTATTGAACTTACTCCCACGGTGCAAGTGTAAAATTCGTAGGAAACTAATACAGTTAGCATTAAATACTGCAAAGTCCCTGATAGCAGCCAATTGGAAGTCACGAATAGTTCCTACGTTCCAAGCATGGGAGTCGCTCATGGATCACACAATTCACTTAGAGGAATATGGATATTTCATAAGAAAAGATATGGAAACATTTCATAATATACAATTTTACTGGGAAACACGAATGCACACACACTAATGACCAATCCATATATTAACATCTAGGCCAATTATGACACAAAGGAGGGAGGTGTTTCAGTGTAAACCTTGTAGAAGGTGAACTAAGAGGGAAACAGCTTTTAGGTGTACATGGGCGAGGTGAATTTTGTTTTGCTTTTCTTTTTTCTTCCATATAGTGACCAACTAACGTTTTAGATGTTCTATTGTTAAGTGTTGAATAAGGTTGTTACTAATATAGCAATTATACTCATGAAATGCTGGATGATATGTTTTCTTGAAATGTGTAAAATCACTTTAGCTTTTGTTAAAAGTTATTCAAGCTGTGACTAATGTGATTTTCGATGCATTAATCTGTATTGCATTATCTCATCCAATAAACATTTAAAAAAAAAAAATTTAAAAAAAAATTACATGCCCTATCTGAATCATGAAATTTTGTTTTGGACTAGACTGACCCTTTAAAGAGACATGAAACGCAAAAATGTACTTTCATGATTCAGATAGAGAGAATACAATTTTAAACAACTTTCCATTTTACTTCTATTATTTAATTTGCTTCCTTCTCTTGTTATCCTTTGCTGAAAGGTTTATCTAGGCAAGCTCATGAGCAGCAGAGAATCTAGGTTCTAGCTGTTGATTGGTTGCTGCATATATATATATATATTGATTGTGATTGGCTCACTCATGTGTTCAGTTAGAAACCATTAGTGCATTGCTGCTCCTTCAACAAATGATACCAAGAGAATGAAACAAATTAGGTAATAGAAATAAATTAGAAAGTTGTTTAAAATTATATTCTCTATCTGAATCATGAAAGAAAAAAATTGGGTTTCATGTCCCTTTAAATGTTTGGTATTTATTTATTTTGACCCATGCATATCCAAGCATAATCATCCACTTGAGTCACTTTTTAATGTCTATGAGCTGCCATTTTTAAAATGATGTGCAGGTCAGTTGTACAACGCACAGTTGCACATGTTGCCTTTTTTTATTATCTACAGGCATTTTTTGCAGGTGCCCCAGAGTGTCTCTGAAGCATATTTTTAACAAAACAGATCCCAATAATCATCAATAAGGTACTCACATATACCCGTCTCTAATTTCTTTTTTTTAAATAGCCACTAAAGTCAAAACTATATTCTCATGATTCAGATAGAGCATGCAATATTAAATAACTTTCCATTTACTTCACTTATAAAAGTGTGCACAATCTTTTTATATGCACACTTTCTGAGGCACCGGCATTTTGGGATTGGCCAATGACTGTCACATGATACAGAGAGCAAAGAAATGGAACAATTGTCAGAAAAACAATCTAATGATCATTTGAAATTCAAAATGCGGTTGAATTGTTTTTTTATTATACATGTGTTGATAATGCAAATCTACTTCATTTAATGATCCTTTAACTATGACACAATGGATACATTACTGACAGAGAAGGCAATGAGTTTTTTTATTTATTTATTGCAACTGATATTATTTTGTTCAGAGCATTTTATTTTGCCCCCTCTCCAGACAAATTTCTGCAGACAACCTAAACCCCTGGCTATATCCCCAAAAGTATAATAATAATAAACAAAATTCTGTCAAATGTCCCACAATACTTACTTTATAGCAACACTTTAATGTATTGTAATGTAAAAAAAAAAAAAAAAAAACTCTGTGATAATGATGAAAGCATTTTATGGAATTTATATTGTTTCTGTTGTTGAACTGATTGTGATCCAGAGATATTTTGTACAATTTATATTGCTTTATTCTACTTTGTAGGAAATCAAAAGGGAACTTGTTGAAAATCTGAGCTGCAACTTAAAAGAAATCCTTGATAACGTTGTGGCAGAAACTATAAAGTCATATAGACTTAGAGATGACACCGGCCAACTGTTGGATAAGAAAAAACAAATGTGAGTAGATGCAGTGGTAAGCCCTAGGTACTTTTCTATATGCTTATCTATTTATAAATAGTATATAGACAGAAAAGCATGATAAGACAAAACCAAAATAAATGTGTGTCATTTTTAGCTATATACATAGTCATTACCTGAACTAGAATCTAAGTGTATCTTCATATACATACACATTAATGTGTAAAGGAGCATGCTGGGTATTCAGATGCAATGCTATTAAATGGACACAAATACAGGAAGCTCCATCAAAATCTTGTCTTACAGCTGTTTTCTATATAGTCAGCAAAATGAGACCGGCTATACAAATTGCTAAAGCATAATGTGATCTATAGAGGGAGAGCTAAGAGAGTGAAGAAGAAATATAGAAATGATTAGTAGCATTTCTGATCTGTCTCTAGTATAATGGGTGAGTAATTCAAGCAGACCTATTAGGTGATTCTGAGGCTGTGCTTGTCATTGATTATTTTGCATTGTTAAGGAAACACTTTATGAAGCTCATTCATTTGTATTAAGTGTTTCATATGATTGCTGCAACTCAATGAAAAACTGTCAACCACTCTTATATACAAATTAGGATTGCATGTCCTGCATAAAAACACTGAACACCCAAGAGGCCCTGAGGAAGGGCAGTAGGTGTTGTTACTCAATGACCTCTCCATAAAACTCCTCCCTGGCTTTCATCCCAAATCCTCCCTAAACTCTATCACACAGTTTTTTCATAACTTCACAAAAAAAGGTCCTTCAATGCTTAAAAAACCTAGCTTTGCATTATAGATTGGAGAATATTTCACCCTAATGAAAGGGATTACCCTTTTTATTCATATCCTTATAAGGTTTACACACACATTGGCTACTGCATAGTCTATCATTGTTTAAAACTGTAACTACTCTACCTAAAACATGGTCAGACCATGCAATAGTGCTATGTTCTTTAATTTAGCCAAATAAAGAAATTAAGCATTTTATTTGGCATTTAGTCAAGAGTCTTCTATCAGATATTCTAATAGTTCAAGAAATTTTGCCATTTATACAGGAATATTTTCAGATTAAATTGAATTACCTAAAATATATGAATACAATATGGGACGCGCATAAATGTGTGATTAGAGGGGACTTTATAGCAAAAAAAACAAAACAAAAACAGACTAGCTGTTAGTGCCCTAGTACTTAAAGGGACAGCCTACTTCAAAATGTTTATTGTTTAAAAAGATAGATAATCCCTTTATTACCCATTCCCCAGTTTTGCATAACCAACACTGTTTTATTAATACAGTTTTTAAGTCTGTGATTACGTTTTATCTAAGCCTCTTTTGACAGCCCCCTGAGCACTTGGCTATTTCTCATCTATTGATTTGCATTTTAGTCAGTTACTCATAAATAACTCCATGAGCGTGAGCACAGTTATCTATATGGACAACATAAACTACCACTCCCCTGTTGTGAAAAGCTAATAAAAAAGCATGTGATAAGAGGCTGTCTGTAGTGGCTTAGGAACAGGCAGAAATTTAGAGGTTTAAAGGTTATGAAGTATATTAATATAACAATGTTGGTTGTGCAAAGCTGGGGAATGGGTAGCAAAGACATTATACATCTTTTTAAACTATATCAATTTTAGTGTTGACTGTCCCTTTAATGTAGAACACTTAGAGACCTATCATAAACAGCAACCAACAAACCAGTGCCTATTAGAGGAATTAACATCTGAAAGAGCTCAATTCGCACAGTTAGTGGGCAAAGAGCATAAACAGAAGGCAT
Organism: Bombina bombina; assembly: GCF_027579735.1. NCBI lineage: Eukaryota > Metazoa > Chordata > Amphibia > Anura > Bombinatoridae > Bombina > Bombina bombina. Next base: position 1,062,300,188 of record NC_069501.1, on the reverse strand, counting down.
TATATTTGAAACAGATCTATTATGAGGGTAATAACAAACAGTGATGTAACCTTGCTCAGTATTTAAAGAAAAAACTAATAAGTCTTATATACTACAAATTAAAGATTGGCAACGGGACATATAGAATCTTCTACTCCATCAATTGCTACAGCTTTTCATAAATGCTTTTACCATTTATATAATTTACAATCCCAGCTACAAACAGAAAAGGACTAAAAAATAATAAAAAATATTATTTAATAGACTCTAAACTCAATTTGGGCCAAACAGAAATCTTAGGCGACCCAATATCGTTGAAAGAAATACAAACAGTTATTAAAGATCTTCCTTCAGGGAAAACGCCAGTCCCAGATGGTTTCAGCTATAAATACTTCTTCATTTTTCAAGAAGGTTTGTTACCATATATGACATCCTATTTTAATAATGTTGATAAAGATTATCCACTTTCTAGAGATTTATTACCCAAACCTAACAAGCCATTGGACCAAGTGCCTAACTACAGGCCAATATCGCTATTGGATTCTCATAGAAAAATATATTCCAAGATTTTAGCAAATAGAATAAATTCTGTGTCTCCAACTATACTGTACTGATGAATAATTGTCAATAAAGATTATGACCCAAAAAAAATGTAAATGATAAATTTATCACTTCTTTAAATGTCAAATTACCCTAGGTTACAATGTCTTTAACCCCCACAAAAAGATAAAATGCTTTGTTAAAATCTTGCCTGGTAGGCACAAGCATTATAAGAATGGTAGTTACACATTAAGGATGTGCACAGGAGAAATATTAATTTCAGACAAATTCATCCTGATTTCTCAAGACATTCAGTTTGTCTGAATTTTGTTAGACACTTCCTTTCGGATGGAATTCCTAATTGCTGGCCCTCTTCTGCAATTATCGCTTTAACTTCTAAACCCTTCCTACTGCAATTAAACCCTATAGGCTGGACCTGCCAATGCAGGTAACCCATGTTCCATCAGATCTAACCCCACAACCAACACCCACTTTTTGCCCAACCGCCAACCACAACAAACAATAGCTTTCCCGCTGCACTTAACCCCTAACCTCCAGACCAGCTCATCTCTCTCTCAATTAACCCTTCTAACAGCAACCCCCCACTGTACTTAACTGCCAGACCCCCCGACCCCGACCCCCCCCCCACACTGTAACTAACCCCCTGTCAATCCTCAACTTCACTTAACCCCTCTCTCAGCCGGTTTCACAAGCATATGCATAGATAGCAAAATATGAGTTGTTGTCAACTGCACTGAGCTGCAAGTAAACTTCTGATGGTAAACTTTGCATGTTTAAAATCAGCTCCGGAATCTAATATTTTACAGGGACTTTAATTGATCACTTCTAATGAAGATGCTCTGTAATTTACTTTTTAATCTAGCTGTGCCATTCTAATACCCCGCACTTCGGCCACTCACTTCAAAACTCATATTTTGTGAGCTAACGGTTTGAACTGTTCTCCAATCAGCGCTCTAGCTACAAAAAAACTTCCGCACAGCTAGAGCACCAATTAAAGAACAATTTAAACTGTTTGCTCACAAAAAAGGTTACTTTTGAAGTGGGCAGCCGGAGCCCGGGGTATTAGAATGGCACAACTAGATTAAAAAGTAAGTTACAGCGCATCTTCATTAGAAGTGATCAATTAAAGTCACTGTGAAATATCACTTAGATTCCAGACCTGATTTTAAACATGTGTACCATCACTTTAAGGAAAGTATATATAGAAGTGATTATTGGAATATGGATTCTTGAGAATATAGATGACAAAATCACTTAGAGGGTATCAACATCATGAATGCTTAATGCTTTTGAGAAATTCTCTCTTCATTTATTCTACATTTATATCATGACGTTTAGTTATTTTGGTGCACTCTCTAAAAATTATAGTGTTAAATTAAAAAATAAAATAAAAATCCAGATGTCTCTTTTTTTTCCAGACACCACCGCCCAGTAATTGAAAAACAAAAGGTATTTCTGCAACGTGCCTCTCTTCTTGAGTAAGTGGAAGCCATGTTGAAGTGATTTAGATAGATAATATCAATTTAAAACCTTTTCAATATACTTCTATCAAATTTACTTTCCTCTCTTGGCATCTTTATTAGTATATTTTCATGATAGCATACTTAGGTAGACTCAGTAGTGTCAATGTGTCTGGACCACTATATGGCAACTCATCCAAAAGGAAATAGCAACCATACGGTTATTTCGTGTTTGATTACTCATCCCCTATCTGTTGTACTAGTTAAAGGGACAGTCTAGTCTAAATTAAACTTTCATGATTCCAATAGTGCATGCAGTTTTAAACAACTTTCCAATTTACTTTTATCATCAAATTTGCTTTGCTCTCTTGGTATTCTTTGTAGAAATCTAAACCTAGGTAGGCTCATACCTGTATGCTAATTTCGAAGCCATTGAACTGCCTTTAATCTCAGTGCATTTAGACACTGCTAGTTCATGTGTGTCATATAAATAACATTGTGCTCACTCCCGTGAAGTTATTTAAGAGTCAGCACTGATTGGTTAAAATGCATGTCTGTTAAAAGAACTGAGATAAGGAGGAAGTCTGCAGAGGCTTAGAAACAAGCTAATCAAAGAGGTAAAAAGTTTATTAATATAACAGTGTTGGTTATGCAAAACCGGGGAATGGGTAATAAAGGGAGTATCTATCTTTTTAAACAATAACAATTCTGGAGGAGACCAAGAATTATACAGTTTTGAGCAAATTCTTGTTTAATTTTAGGCTTTTTTGCCATTAAAATAAGGTTACAACCGGAATGTAATTTGTCCCATTGAGCTTAGATACCCAAGACTATTTTGTTCCATTAAATTGAAAACTGCGTTTTCTTACCAATTATTTTATGTCAAATAACATGGGTAGGGCAACATTTCACAAATTGTCATCCTATGTCACTGCTTAAAGCTGTAAATATAGTTAAATGCTTTATTTTTTATCACTTTCTCTCTTCTTCCCACAGTGAACTGATGGAAGTGGAACATTTTCGAACAATTTATCACATGTTTGTGGCAGCATTGTGCATTTTTATGATCAGCACTGTAGCAGTGAACATCATAGACCAGGGCAGGTGAGAGTAACAGGCGATCAAAACACTGACTATTACAAAACACCAGTATGTAATTCACATTTCTGTATTTAAACTCTTCAATTAAAATGATGCTATTTTTTCAGTGATATTGCAACTGTCACTGATTAAGATTAACCCCCCCCCCCCATGCCAACAGATGTTGCAATACATTTCAGCCTTCTCTTGCACTTTGTTTTTTAAATTTAAATCTATATGCTATTTTGACAATTTAAAGGGACAAGAAAGATAAAATGAAAGCATGCGATTTTAAACAACTTTCCAATGTACTTTTATTATCCATGTTGCTTCATTCTCTTAGTATCCTTTGTTAAATGAGTAGCAATGCAGTACTGTGAGCTAGCTGAACACATTGGTTGAGGCCTATGACAAGAGGCATATATGTGTAGCCACCAATCACCAGCTAGCTCCATGCAGTTTCAACAAATTACTTACTTATACTTAGAGAACAAAGCAAATTTAGTAATTAAAGTAAATTAGAAACATATTTAATAGTGCATGCTCTCACTGCATGGACATCTATCACGATAATTATTCTGTTCATGGCTGCCGCATTTATTTCCTGCTCATGTCAACCGTAATACATCATGCTAGACTTTAATATTTTTGCAAACGCTTAATAATTTCCTTATTCTTTGCATTTTCAGGATAGTTTTGGAATTTGACATGCTTTTTTATGCATTTGGACAGTTTGGTACTGTGGTGTCTACATGGATTGTTCTATTTGCATATACCCTCCTGGTGCCCTACAAAACCTTACACTCCTTTGGATCTCTGTACCCAAAATCCAAGCATCCTTTCTTGTTGTCTGCATCACTAGGCAGCATCCTTCTTATAGGTCAGATATGTGTACTTGGAGCATTCCCCATCTTTGTACTAAAGCACTACCGTCTGCCACCAGCTTCCAGCTTCATTGTCACCTTGGAGCAGGTAATGTAAATGATAGTAGTATTAGAGGAGAAACAGTATGAGGATCTTAATAAGTTTATGACTATTACCCTACCACAGTTGTTGCAAATACCGCAGCCCCAGAGACAGATCACATTAGAGAGGGTGCATAGATTAGGAGGGCCCCTAGGTGATCAAGGAAAGACACGACCCAGAACAATAATTGCTAGAATACTGAATTACAAAGACAAAGTTAAACTATTACAATACTATAGAAAAAAAATCAACCAATATTTATTGGGGATTCAAGAATTATGTTGTTCCAAGACTTCTCAGCTGACACGGCTGCAAGGAGAAGAATCATAGCCCCACTATGTATGAAATTAATCAACCAAGGAATACGTGCTACTCTTATTTATCCCGCTAAGCTTAAGATATGGGTCGATGATAAGGTCCATTTATTTGAATCAGTAGTAGAAGCAGGCACATTTTTAGCCCAGTCAGGGTTAATAGCACCTCAAGGAACCAGTACCACACAATAGGTAGCTAGTGTCAGGAAAAGGATATTTAACCCTAAGAATTTATGATGGCACACATTAAAAATGGGTTGTTTGGTTTTTCTTTTCTTTTTTTTTTTTTAATTAATTGTTTTCCTTCTTTTTACTATCTGTGTCATCGATTAAAAGAATTTTCAGGTTTATTGAGGTTTCTCCTCATTGGGATAACCGGGGTACAATAGGCAGAGGTTGCTCCAGTCAGGAGATGTTGGAAGGGGACAATCCTATCCCCCTCTTCCCCCCCTTTTTTTTTCTTCTCTTTTTTCTTCCCCTTACCTCTTTCCTGCCCATGCCCTCTTTTCCTCTGCTTCCCCCCCCCCCCCTTTTTTTTTTTGTTTTTTTTATCTCTCTCTCTTAATATTATTATTCGATTAAGGGTTTCATATGTTTATAAGTAAGGATAGACATGACAGGTAAATATAAATTGATATCATGGAACATAGGATGTATCACTTCACCGATTAAGCGGAAAGCAATAATATCTTATCTTCAGAAAATAAATACAAGCATTGCATTTCTATAAGAAACACACTTAAAAACAGAGGAAGTCATGAAACTTAAGATAGCATAGGTGAAAGAGGTTGTTGTCTCTCCTAGTAAAGATTGCAAAGGGGGAGTAGATATATTGCTAGGGAAAAGGTTAAATTATGAAATTTTACACATAAATGCGGACACAGAAGGGAGATTCCTAATGATAAAAATTAAACTGGCAAATACTTTATATACTCTATGTAATGTTTATGGTCTAAATAGACTTAGCCATGAGTTTTGGGAAACATTACAAGCTAAGATACTACTATATGTGGAAGGTTATGTAATATTAGGAGGGGATTTTAACATGGCCCCACAATATCCATTAGATAGATCTAGACACGATCCCTCTGCCCCAAGACTAAAAAAGATAACCTAGAAATTAAAAAATTTAAACAGCTTTCTCAAAATCTTAGGGTCAGGGACATTTGGAGAACACAAAACCCGGATAGAACTGAATATACATGTCTTTCCATGGCCAACAGGACATTATCTAGGATTGACCTTTTCTTAATAGATGAAAAAATGGTCAAGCATAGAGTAGAGGCAGGAATTCTACCAATAGTTATATCGGACCATGCTCCCATATTTCTGAATTTTCAGAGCGAGGATCCAACCTATGATAAAAGATGTTTTCAGTTTCCCAAGTTCCTAATATCAGACTACAAATTTAAAAACTGGCTTAACCTTAACTATAAAGAATATGTTCAACTTAATTATGAGTATTTAAACAAATCAGAATTTTTTTGGGAAGCTGGCAAGGCAGTTCTATGGGGGGAGATTTTGGCCTATAGCATATACAGAACTAAAAACCTAAAAAAGCGCGAAAACGAGGTACGAAAAGCTGTTTCTAACGCATATAATAGATACCTATTAATCAGGTCAGCAGAGAACTGGTCAAGATATACCCAAGCTAAGAAGGAAAGGGATACTTTTTTAATATATAGGACCACTCAGAAAGAAGTAAAGTTTCAGGCTAAGATGCATAGATATGGCAACAAAACAGGGAAACTCCTTGCAAATTTGATAAAGGGGGATAAAGGATCATCCCTGATCGAATCTATTCAAGATAGAGACAAATCGATCACATCAATAGACGGGATACTGAAAATCTTTTCGGATTATTATCAAGATTTATACTCACTGAAAAATTCGAATCTTAGACAAAGCGAGGAGTTCTGGAGTAAAATCTTGTACCCAGTTCTCCCACCTGAACTATCCGATACATTGAACTCTCCCATTTCTGAGATAGAGGTTAATAGAACCATTCAACAGCTCCCCTTAAATAAAGCTCCAGGCCCCGACGCCCTCCCTAATGAATTTTATAACATTTTGGAACCACAATTAGTTCCACATTTGACTAGATTATATAATGACATATATATTCATGGTAAAACAATTTCCCCGAACCAGGAAAGGACCCCAATCGAAAGGAGTCATATAGACCGATAGCCTTACTCAACACTGACTACAAAATACTCACAGCAATTTTAGCACAAAGATTACAAATTCTTCGACTGCACATTATTCATAAGGATCAAGCGGGATTTATGGCTAGGAGAAATTCCTCAGCAAAAATTAGGGAAGTCTTCGCCACTATAGACTATTTTAAGAACTTAGAGAAAAAGCCATATGGGGAAGAAGAAGAGAATGTGGATCTAGCAATACTTGCGATTGACTCTGAAAAGGCATTTGATTCAGTTCATATGGATCACATGCTATCTTCTTTATATAAATTTGGTTTCAGAGACAAGTTCCCCAAATTCATAGACAACTTATACAATAAAGCCACTACAAGATTGATAGTAAACGGATCAAAATCAACAGATATTGAACTTAAAAGGGGAACAAGGCAGGGATGCCCTCTCTCTCCCCTATTATTCAATATAATCATTGAGCCATTCCACGGCAATAAGACAACAGTTAGAGGGGATAAAAATCGGCAAAAAAGAGCTTAAAATAGCCCTTTATGCCGATGACATTCTGGTATATATAAGTAATACCAATGTGAATGTACCTAAACTCTTGGCAATCCTTAAACAATTTGGATCTTTCTCAGGGTATAAAATAAATATCTCTAAATCAGAGTTACTTTGGATTAAAAAAAACAACAGAATCACTAAGGGATTTACCCTTGAGGTAGTACATTCATTCAGATATTTAGGCATGCATATCTCGCCAGACCCTGAGTCCTGGTATAGACTAAATATAAGCCCAGTATTAATTAAAATTAGAGAATATCTATCAAATTGGAAGAATCTTCCGCTTTCAATATCTGGCCGCATAGCCCTTTATAAAATGATACTCCTCCCCAAAATGTTATATGTTCTCCAAAATATACCATTATTTCTGAAAGGAAATGATATTAGCGCACTTAATAAGGTGCTAAGAGAGTTCATTTGGCAACATAGGAAACCCAGAATTGCACTACAAAAGCTCATGCTTCCAAGAATGTTTGGTGGCATGGCACTCCCTGACCTCCGAATATACAACTACGCTTTCCTTGCACGAATAGTTATTGATTGGGTACACAAAAGAGATTATGTTACAAATAACGAATTAGATCAAAATATAACATTTCCCTTTCTTCCCATTGCACTAACCCATCATAAGCTCAGTCTCCTTCCTCAAGAGATCAAGAAAATTAGGTCTATTGTTAACCCAATTATGGCATGGTGGCGAATATGCAAGATCACGGGGTACACAAAAGAGATTATGTTACAAATAACGAATTAGATCAAAATATAACATTTCCCTTTCTTCCCATTGCACTAACCCATCATAAGCGCAGTCTCCTTCCTCAAGAGATCAAGAAAATTAGGTCTATTGTTAACCCAATTATGGCATGGTGGCGAATATGCAAGATCACGGGGGTAGAAGTTAGTTTCCAAATTCTTACCTTTAACTGGGAACCCCCAATTTATACCTGGACTTCAGTCGTCAGTATTCAGAAGATGGCAGAATCTGGGATTAGAACACATGTATCAATTGATAGATACAGAAAGATGATGCCTTAAATCGTATGAATCTATTAGAGGAGAATTCCATTTCCCTCAAAAATATTTTTTTGCTTATTTGCAAGCCAGGCACTATATATCTGAGTTGATAAAGGATTTTGGCTGGAATTGGAACCTAGGACAATTAGAAAATTGGTTAGCGTCAGCAAAAGTTGGCTGTATGTCAATATCCACAATATATCAAACCCTAAGCTCCGTAAGGGGACCCACAAATCTGCAACAAATATACCTTAAATGGATCTTAGCAATTCCACAAAGCATGGTTAACCCCGTTGTGATTCAACAATCCATATCTAGGGTACTAATAACCACGCTCTCCTCAACTTAGAGAGAATCACATATGAAATTACTATACAAGACCTATTACACACCAGCTAAAGGAAACAAGTTTGGAAACCTAAACTTTAACAAATGCCCTAAGTGCCAGCTGCCAGAAGCAACCCTAGTGCATATGATTTGGGACTAAGGTAGAATATTGGTTAAATAATACATTGGGAATCTCCTCAATAGTCCTTTCAATTGAGCAAATATTATTTTAGTATCTTCTGAATTAAAACAAGTACTAATTGTAAAATAATTAATTTAGCTATTCTTGCAACTAGATACATAATCTTTAAGAAGTGGAAAGGAAGAGAGCCACCAAGTATACCTGAGATTAAGAATTGTATAAAGAAGCAATGCATATTAGAACAGATTGGTATAGACTCACACCAAGAGGAAGATGTTAGGAAATTCTTTAAGAAATGGTCAGTATTTATTAAATCTTTTCTACCAACAGAGATAGAACATATGATATACCCCTTTAGGAATACAGACCTTGTATTGCTAGACTTATGGTAAATTGGAAATCACCTACTAAGGGTCTCTCCCCCTCCCTCTTTTTTTTTAATATATATTTTTGTTTTGTTTTTTCCTTTTTCCTTCCCCTTTTCCCCTACTTTCCCTCCCCTTCACATCTCCTTGAGAAATCACTCCAGTAACAATGGTTGCCAAGTTCAAATTAAAAAAGTGGTAGTAAGGCTACAGGCCACAAGGTGAAATGAACTTGTCAAAATGAAGTAACTATGTCTTTTTTTTTCCTATTTTCTTTTATTGAAGCCCGGGATAATATATTAGAAAAATTGTACAAGGTTAAAATGTATACAAAACTGTGCATATTGCTTATTTCTTTTATTACATGCTTCAGGGCTGTTGAGAAACTTTAATGACTCTTTTTTTTTGTTGTGTTTCTTTTGATACACCTTTGGTGTCTATTTTTGTGATTATTGTAAGCAACCACTCAACATAAATAAAATAATTTGGAAAATGATAGTAGTATTGAACTAAATAAAAGAAAAGCAATGATGCATGTTAAAGGGGTAAAGTTACATTGAATTGAATGCATGTTTGTAGACAATATTCATCAATCAATGACTTACTAGCTGGTAAACAACCCTATTGGTAGATAGGAGCACTTCCCCACAAGCACACACACAAAAAATGTCTCTTTAAGCACATGCACATATAAAATATAAAAATAAAACCTTTTAAAATGCCCTCTTTCAAATGCATCATTGAAAAAATTATTTATTGTCCTTAGAATTAAAGAGACATGAAACACAATTTTTTTTCTTTCATGATTCAGATAGAGAATACAATTTTAAACCACTTTCCAAATTACTTCTATTATTTTACAACTAACAACAGAAAATATTGCGCCCTTAGTGATCAGTATAGTAAATGAATCGCAAGAATAATAACAAAAATGTCAGAATATCGTATCTGGCAAAGGTTAAACTGAAGATTAGAGTAAAACCTGATATCCACAGGCTGATGTTTAACCCAGGAGATTCCAGTGATATCCCAGATTCGAATTGCAAGTGTCCTTGAAGTACAGTAAGAAGCTTATGAAAATCTCATGGTGGTAGAATCCTGAAGATAGTAAAGTTTATAGCAGAAACTTGTTTTTTCCTTGCTTTCGTGCTGTGCCTGGAATAGGTACATGTGAACTGGGTGCTGCTGTAGAATGGTGGAAACTTCCGTTTAAATGATCTTTATGTGAAAGAAGCTGCAGAGAAAGAAAACACAGCGCATCCCATCTAAGAGTAAAAGCATTTAATATGCGCACATATTGTGCTTTTAAAAATAAACACTTACAAGAAGACGATAAAAAAGGAGCAATGTTTATAAGCTCTGAGTGCCTGAACGTCCTAGGAGAGAGATGGAGAGTTTGTCCGAGCCTCATCAAGGTATGCGCTGTACCTGTGGGCTGGTAGGAGAAGCCTGGTTCATCGAGGGACGTCGGTGACGTCAGAGCATTGAATGACCTCAACGCATTTTGTCCGGCAACGTCCGGAATTTGTCAAGAGGATGGTGTGAACTGGTTGGTATTCAGACTGCTTAAGAAGGAAACTGTACAGGGCTCTGATAGGACCAAAAAGGTTGCGGTAAGTTCAATTGGTAATAGCAAATGTCAATCAGAGCCTGCGTGTGAGATATACAGTGAACTTGCAACAAAACAATACATATATGAATACAATTGCAATGAAAAAAGCATAAATGTTAATAAATAGCAAAAATGTTAATAAATAGCATCATATTATAAAACCTATGTGCTTATGAGTCGATCATTAGTATAGTAAACCGGCAAATTTGTAAATACAGTGGTGATAAGTAAAACCTGTGAGAATATCGTTAGAATAAAAACAATCCTTATATAAAATCTTTAGATTGTAAAGCCATAAAACATATAGCCATCATTTTTTCGATGTTAGAGGGCACAGATGATATTCATATTTCGGGAACATAGAGCATATAATTAACATCTCTTTAGTGAAGGGCACAGAAAAATTCCCTTGACAGAGTGAGTAAATTTTGATAACAAAGTGAATTCTATCACATGAAAGCATTTAAGTCTAAATCTATATTGAGACCTTTTGGAGCCAAATTGTCCAGTTCATGGATCCAAAAAGTCTCTCTTTGATGGAGAATCCTTAATCTGTTAGAAAATGTGTTTGGTGGTATACTTTCCAGAATTTTTACTTTCAAACTATGAGGATTAGAGTTATGTTTTATTTTGAAATGATGGGGCACACTATGTGTATCTAGTTCATGATTGATATTGTATTTGTGTTCACTCAACCTCTTACTGATGGTTCTTTTTGTGCGTCCTATATATAACAGAATGCAACTACAGGTTAACAGATAAACTACGTATTTTGAGCTACATGTAAAGCTTTTTTGAATGAGATATTCTTTAGTAGTATTATAATCGTAAAAATTGGTATTCAAACAAATATGTGCACACATCCCACATCATGGGACACCACATTTTCTGGTTCCCTTTGGTGACCCTAACCATGTACTTGGTTTATTAGTGTTAAAAGTTTTTGGGTGAGTTTCAGATCTTAGTTTGGAAGGTGCTAAGATATTTTTGAGATCTTTATTTTTCTTATAGGTGATGATAGGTTTATTGGGTAATGTTGGACCCAAAACTGGATCTGCTTGGAGTATACTCCAAAGTACATAAATCTCTTAGCAATCCCCCGGGTAGGCCTATCATTTTGGGGATTGGTTCACTCACTAATAATTTATCTACTTACATAGACTTTTTCCTACAATCAGCAGGAAAAAGTTCCCTTCATATATAAGAGATATAACCCATGTAATAAACCTTTTCGAAGGATTAACTTGGCATAAAGAATACAGCTGGCTCACTTGCGACGTGGCCACACTTTATACTTGCATCCCCCATCGATTGGGTATTAATGCCATCAGAAACAGTTTTGAACTAAAAAACATGGCCCCCCAACAATTAGAGTTTCAAGTATCTGTTATTTCTTTCATACTAGATCATAATTATTTCGAATTTGAAAAAAAATTCTATTTACAGACACAGGGGACCGCAATGGGCACTACCTTTGCGCCCTCATATGCAAACATCTATATGGGTCATTTTGAACACCATTACATTTGGAACAATAACCCTTTTAAAGATAATTTTATACATTATCATCGTTACATTGATGACTTGATCATAATTTGGAAAGAAGGGGATTCCAACACCTCCAAATTTATAGAACATATAAACAACAACAATATGAATTTGAAATTCACGTCCAATAGCCACAAGGAGCAAATTGACTTCTTAGACCTCACCTTATTTGTATCTGACAACAAAGTAGCTATAAAAAATTTCAGAAAACATACTGATAGAAATGGCTTTCTCAATGCCAAAAGCGGACACCTACCTAGGTGGAAACACAACATCCCATTAGGTCAATACCAAAGGGTTAAACGAAAATTGCACCTTTCACTCTGATTATATAATAGAATCAGAAATTATAGACAAAAGATTTCTGGACAAAGGATATGATAGCACTCTTCTAACACAAGTCAAAGACAAAGTACAACTCATGAATAGAAACACCATGCTAGTACCACCTAGAGAAAATATTGACAATAGCACTAGGTTCATCACAACCTTCAGTCAGAGTAGTAAGGCAATTGAGCATATCCTCAATTCACATTGGAGTATTATTATTATTATTATTATTATCATCAGGTATTTGTAGAGCGCCAACAGATTCTGCAGCGCTGTGAACATAGTCGGTATACAGGATAGCTTTTGCAGGGATCAAGTGGGTAGAGGGCCCTGCCGAGAGTTTCACTGTTGTAGTCGGCTCTTGTGAAGGCGATCTGCAAACAGCTGGGCTCATAGGCTTACATTCTAAGGGGTTCAAGGGGAAAGCAATGGAGTTAGGAAAGGTTAGTGTTGGTTGTAAGCATCCTTGAATGGTAGAGTTTTTAGGGAGCGCTTGAAGCTGTTAAAACTAGGGGAGAGTCTTGTGGAGCGAGGCAGGGAGTTCCACAAGATAGGGGCCAGTCTGGAGAAGTCCTGTAAACGGGAATGTGAGGAAGTAACAAGAGAGGAGGAGATCCTGAGCTGATCGAAGGGGATGGGAGGGAGAGTATCTGGAGACAAGTTCTGAAATGTAGGGGGGAGCAATGCAGTTGAGAGCTTTGTATGTCAGAGTGAGGATTTTGTGTTAAATCCTAGAGGCAAGAGGAAGCCAGTGGGGATATTGGCAGAGAGGCGCAGCAGATGAAGATCGACAAGTAAGGAAGATGAGCCTGGCAGAGGCATTCATAATGGATTGTAAAGGAGCTATGCAGCAGCTAAGTAGACCAGAGAGGACGGAGTTGCAGTAGTCGAGGCGGGAAAGGATGAGAGAGTGGATTAAAATCTTAGTTGTATCTTGTGTAAGGAAATGTCTAATTTTAGAGATGTTTTTAAGGTGGAAGTGGCAGGACTGAATGTGAGGAGTGAAGGAAAGATCTGAGTCAAGTGTGACCTTAAGACATCGGGCATGTGGGGTAGGAGTAATGATGGAATGATCAACAGTTATAGAAAATTTGAGGGTGGAGATATTGGAAGAAGGGGGAAAAATAAGGAGTTCAGTTTTGGAGAGATTTAGCTTAAGGTAGTGAGAGGACATCCAAGATGAGATATGAGAAAGACAGTTAGTGACACGGGTTAGTAAGGAAGGAGGTAGGTCTAGTGCAGAGAGGTAGATTTGGGTGTCATCGGCATACAAATGATATTGAAACCCATGGAACTTTATTAAGGAACCTAATGATGACGTGTAGATTGAAAAGAGAAGGGGACCAAGGACAGAGCCTTGAGGTACCCCAACAGAAAGTGGTAATGGGGCAGAGGATGCTCAGGAGAAGGCTACACTAAATGTACGGTTAGTCAGATCGGAAGAGAACCACGAGAGAGCTGTTGTGCAGATGCCAAAGGATTGGAGGGTTTGGAGCAGAACAGGGTGGTCAACAGTGTCAAAGGCTGCAGACAGGTCAAGGAGGATAAGCAGAGAGAAGTGGCCTTTGGATTTTGCTGTAAGTAGGTCGTTGGTAACCTTGACAATTGCTGTCTCTGTAGAGTGATGGGGATGAAATCCAGATTGCAGTGGGTCAAGAAGAGAATTTAGTGTAAGGAAATGGGATAGACGTGCGTATACTAGCTTTTCTAGGAGCTTTGAGGCAAGAGGGAGTAGGGAAATAGGGCAGTAGTTGGATGGGGAGGTTGGATCGAGGGAAGGTTTTTTGAGGATAGGTGTGACCAGTGCATGTTTTAGAGATGAGGGAAATATACCAGTGCTGAGGGGGAGGTTGAAAATGTGTGTGAGTATGGAGGTGAGGGTAGCAGAGAGGGAGGGAAGTAGCTGTGCGGGGATGGGGTCAAGGGGACAGGTAGTGAGGTGGGAGGATAGTATAAGGGCAGAAACTTCATCCTCGTTAACAGGGGCAAAAGAGCTGCATTTTTGGATATTTGGGTTTTGGATGATTGTGAGCTTTTGAGGGGGTGGGAGATTGGTAGTATGTTGAGAGCTGATTTCACTTCTGATGGAGTCAATTTTGTTTTTGAAGTGGCTGGCAAAATCTTGAGCTGAGAGAGAGGTTGTATTAGGAGGTGGGGGTGGGCGGAGAAGAGTATTGAACGTGGAGAACAGATGTTTTGGGTTAGAGGAAAGAGTAGAGATGAGATTAGAGAAGTATTGTTGCTTATAGAGATTAAGGGCAGAGTAGTAGGAGTTCAGGATGAACTTGTATACTCCAAGCAGATCCAGTTTTGGGTCCAACATTACCCAATAAACCTATCATCACCTATAAGAAAAATAAAGATCTCAAAAACATCTTAGCACCTTCCAAACTAAGATCTGAAACTCAACCAAAAACTTTTAACACTAATAAACCAAGTACATGGCTAGGGCCACGAAAGGGAACCAGAAAATGTGGTGTCCCACGATGTGGGGATGTGTGCACATATTTGTTTGAATACCAATTTTTACAATTATAATAATACTAAAGAATATCACATTCAAAAAAGCTTTACATGTAGCTCAACATATGTAGTTTATCTGTTAACCTGTAGTTACAATCTGTTATATATAGGACGCACAAAAAGATCCATCAGTAAGAGGTTCAGTGAACACAAATACAATATCAATCATGAACTAGATACACATAGTGTGCCCCACCATTTCAAAATCAAACATAACTCTAATCCTGATAGTTTGAAAGTAAACATTCTGGAAAGTATACCACCAAACACATTTTCTAACAGATTAAGGATTCTCCGTCAAAGAGAGACTTTTTGAATCGATGAACTGGACACTTTGGCTCCAAAAGGTCTCAATATAGATTTAGACTTAAATGCTTTCATGTGATAGAATTCACTTTGTTATCAAAATTTACTCACTCTGTCAAGGGAATTTTTCTGTGCCCTTCACTAAAGAGATGTTAATTATATGCTCTATGTTCCCAAAATATGAATATCATCTGTGCCTTCTAACATCGAAAAAATGATGGCTATATGTTTTATGGCTTTACAATCTAAAGATTTTATATAAGGATTGTTATTATTCTAACGATATTCCCCCGAGTTTTAAGTTTTACTTATCACCACTGTATTTACAAATGTGCCGGTTTACAATAATAATGATCGACTCATAAGCACATAGGTTTTATAATATGATGCTATTTATTAACATTTTTGCTATTTATTAACATTTATGCTTTTTTCATTGCAATTGTATTCATATATGTATGGTTTGTTGCAAGTTCACTGTATATCTCACACGCAGGCTCTGATTGACATTTGCTATTACCAATTGAACTTAATGCAACATTTTTGGTCCTATCAGAGCCTTGTACAGTTTCCTTCTTAAGCAGTCTAAATACCAACCAGTTCACACCCTCCTCTTGACAAAGTCCGGACGTTGCTGGATGAAACGCGTTGAGGTCATTCAACGCTCTGACGTCACCGACGTCCCTCGACAAACCAGGCTTCTCCTACCAGCCCACAGGTACAGCGCATACCTTGATGAGGCTCGGACAAACTCTCCATCTCTCTCCCTGGCCCTCCTAGGACGTTCCGGCATTCAGAGCTTATAAACATTGCTCGTTTTTTATCTTCTTCTTGTAAGTGTTTATTTTTAAAAGCGCAATATGTGCGTGTATTAAATGCTTTTACTCTTAGATGGGATGCACTGTGTTTTCTTTCTCTGCAACTTCTATTATTTTATTTTCTTCCTTTTCTTTTTATCCTTTGCTGAAAAGTTTATCTAGGAAAGCTTAGGAGCAGCAAAGAACCTAGGTTCTAGCTGCTGATTGGTGGCTGCATATATATTAGTGCATTGCCGCACCTTCAAGAAAGCATACCAAGAGAATTAAGCAAATTTGATAATAGAAGGAAACTAGAAAGCTGTTTAAAATTTTATGCTCTATCTGAATCATGAAAGAAAAAAATTGGGTTTCATGTCACTTTAAAAAGAGAGTCCGGGGGCGGAGCCTAGGCAGGCACAATGGTGGACGCATAGATTGTTGGCTCCAGGTGCATTTAACCTTTAGAATGGAGACTTAACAAACTAACATCTAAAGAGTGTCCACAAAAGATTACCAGACCGACCAAGCATTGATCCTGCACCTTAATGCTTCCTGAGTACCTGTGGATAAGACGCTAGATCCGACAATACAGGGAGGGACGAACCCGGAGCAATGAAGGCCTGAGCTGCAGCCCTAACAGAGGATTAACGCTCCCAGTAGCGGAGAAGAAACCAAGCGGAGATATAGCCAGTAATACCGGAGGTCAACGTGATAACACTCCGCTGTATAGAAGAGACCCCAAGCTAAGAAAACGGAGGAGGAAAACAGAGCTGATCCGCCATGAGTGAGTAGCCACGTGGCAGTCCGGACAAGCTCCGGCACACGAACAAAGTATTTCAGACCGGGGGCAACAACAGTAATACACAAACAATAAAAAACGACATTAGGGTACATGCAAAATTAAGAAATGACCACATTTCTCCTTCATGGCTCATGTTAAACAGCGCAAGGTCTGAGAGGAGCAAATAGAAAGGGGAGTCGCTGCAGCACAGTGAGACAGAATCAAAAGAGGCTTAAAAAGTACACAGCTAATGCATCTAAAAAACTCTCTATACCGCAATTAATTAAAATCATTTACAAATCTCATAATGATACCAGGTTAAGAGAGGGGAGAGAAGAGAAAATCAAAAGCAACTAATAGCTGGGGGCACAAGAATAAAATATGATTACTGGCTTTGCTTAAGGTACTATTCAACACAATGCAAGACTGACAGCTACAGCTTAATACTTTGAGCGTCCAAATAAAGCTGCAATAATCTAAAAACAGATACTCCTCACAATATCTTTCTCAAACAGCAACCAAGCACAAGAGGGGCTCATCTACTAATACAACACCATGTCAATCAGGAGAAATAGCAAACCATGTTGCACATCTAAACCAGCAGCAGCAAGTATCTTCTTTAAACAACAGAAAGGCGATAAGGTATTTGACAAGGAAGATGAGATAGAAGAGGAAGAGATGGAAGACACAGAAATTAACCTCCCAGAAAACAGCAATAAGCCAATAACTAAATCGGATATTAAGAATCTTGTTTCCAAGCAGGACATCACCTCTGTATTCGATAAAATGTGGGAGAAAATGGACGCCCTACAGAGCACGGTTACAAATAGCCTCACAGAAATTAAACAGAACATCTCAGATTTGGGCACTAGAATCGAAACGCTGGAGGAAAAAGAAGAAGCAAGGGAGGAAGATATCACCAACATCAAACAACAACTAAATGACCATCAACAAGAGCTGGCGGACGTTAATGACAAATTAGAGGACCTGGAAAACAGGAGTCGGAGGTGTAATATCCGACTGAAGGGCATCCCAGAATCGATCACTTCACCTGCTATAGGGGACTATTTACGTCAACTATTCCAAGCCATCACAGGGGAGTCGTCTGAGCAGAAATTCCAGCTAGAAAGGGCTCATAGAGCTCTCAGAGCTAAACCTAAAGAGGCAGAACCCCCGAGAGATATAATTGTGAAACTTTTCCGCTTTCAAGAGAAAGAAGAGATTATGTTGGCGGCAAGGAAAAACCCCACCTTCAAATTCAAAGGATCGATTATACAATTCTATCAAGACCTTAGTGTCAAAACCCTCCAGCGGAGATATACCCTGCGTCCGCTGACGCAACTATTAAGGAAAAGCCAGATTACATATAGGTGGGGATTCCCCTTTGCCCTACACGTACTCCATGAAGGCAACAGCTACACTATCAAAGAACAGCAAGACATTCCAGGACTCTGTCAATTACTAAAGCTAGAATGTCCAGAGATTCCAGAAACCTCCCAGGACAACATCAAAGCCAGACCACTACTAACAAAAGGGACTATTCAGAATGGTCGGTGGACGAGAGTCTCTAGGAGGAAACAGAGACCATGAACAATATACAGGACTGGCAAGATTGAAAATGACTTTCTAGAAATATATAGTAGTTTTGCCTTCTCTAAGAGGAGAGAATAGTTCATAAGCATTAGAGATAAACTTACTAGCGGTTATTAAGATACAGGAAGTGTTAAAAATACCTTACAGCTAGTATCTTTAATTAAGAAAGAATTTATGTCAAGAACTGGTAGAAAAACTGTGGGCTGGATCTGTTGATCGTAGAGAAGTAACTATGTAAAATTTACTTAGTCAGATTCATACCCCAGAAAGCTATCAGTATTAGCAAGAAACAAGGACACTCTAACATACTTGATTTGTTTATAGAAATGTTGAGCTCTTAATATTGTAATATGAATCTTATATGCACGCTTAGTTAGATAGGGAGAGTTTATGAAAACTCAAAGAAAGTTCTCTGAAGGAGAAGTTAAGCTTTCTATCAATAAGTTATTATGTTTAAATTTAATGTTCATTTTTGTTTTTATGTTTCCAAGCTAAACACCGTCAAGCAGTGGTCCAGAAAGTTTCTCCATGCTGGAGGTGGCCTGAAGGGGGCAGAAGTCATTCGGGAAATAAAGAAAGAGGTACTACTGAGCAGGTATGTGAGAGGTGGAAGTAGTGGATGTAATGGGCTCTAAAATACAGATAATCTCACACAACGTAAGGGGGCTGAACACTAATGTGAAGAGGAAAACAGCACTCACTCAATATAGAAACATGAACTCTAAAATAATATTCCTACAGGAGACGCACTTTTCACACAATCAATATCCTACTTACTGGGACAAACATTTTAAACAACACTATCATGCCACATCAAAAAAAAAAAAGAGGGGTATCAATACTTCTACATGACTCTATCCAATTCGTAAAGGAGGAAGTGATTAGAGACGAGGAGGGCAGATATCTCATACTGAGAGGCACTGTACAGGGTACACAATTAACACTATGCAACATCTATGCACCAAATGAAGGGCAACATGAGTTTTTCAAGAAACTATCACACCTACTAACACAGTGGTCTCAAACACTATTGATAGTGGCAGGAGACTTTAATGTTAATTTAAAAATTCTTCGGGATGCTGCCACTAAAAGTCTTACTAACAAACAAAAACGCATCAACTCTATCACCAAGTCAATTAGGGAAGAGCTAGAGGCACACAACATAATGGACACTTGGACAACTTTATATGGCCAAACAAACGACAACACCTACTACTCACCCGCCCACAAAATATATACTAAATTGGACTATATATATATTAGCCAAACATTGATACCTAGTTTAATTTCCTCGTCTATACACTCATCGGTGTGGTCCGACCACTCCATAGTACAGATTCAGCTGCAAGGTTTTACTGACCTCAACAGACAGAAATCCTGGACTTATGACCCCTCACTACTAAAACACATAGATATCCAAACTAAAGTCTTAAATAATCTAAATGAATATTGGAGGTTGAATGTTGATCCATCCATAAGACCAGTTATCGTGTGGGCAGCTCACAAGCCGTATATTAGGGGATTGATCATTAAAGAGAAAGCTTTGTATATGAAAAGAGTCAGGTCAACGATAGATACACTACAGCAGGAAATAGAGACCTTAGAAAGATCACATCAGGCGACCTTATCCCAAACGGTTTTTACTACCTTGACTACTAAAAGAAAGGAACTCGCTAAGATACTAACCGACAATTCCCTGAGAGCCATAAACAAGTTAAAATCATTCTATTTTTTATATGCCAATAAACCCGATAGGTTTTTAGCCAATAAATTAAGAGAAAAAACAAAATCCTTCACTATCGCTCACTTGCAAAAATTAGACAGCACACTAACTTCTAACCCACAGGAAATTGTAGAAGAGTTTGCCAAATATTATGAAACATTATATGACGGTAAGAAAGTCTGCCACTCACCAATGACTAAAAAGCTTAGAGAACAAATATTAATGAAGGCAAATCTACCTAAATTAAACACAGAAGAGGCAAACTCACTAGAAGCAGATATCACCCTACAAGAAATAGCAACAGCTATAAAAGATCTTAAAAGAGGCAAGGCCCCAGGCCCTGATGGGTTTTCAGGGGATTACTATAAGCTATTTAACACTGATCTGACCGCCCATTTACACAAATTCTGTAATGACATACTGAAGGGCTCCTCGATCCCGACAGAGCTTCTTCAAGCCAAAATAGTTGTTATACCTAAGCCAGGGAAAAACCCAACTATGACACAAAATTACAGACCGATTTCGCTCATTAATCAAGACATAAAAATTCTCACAAAAATTTTGGCAAATAGGCTTAAACAATATTTACCCACACTAATCCATCCTGATCAGGTGGGCTTTATCAAAGACCGTGAAGCACCTGACAATATAAGATGCACACTAGCTCTAGTAGAATATCTGAATGCTACAAGAACGCCTTCTCTGCTTCTATCTCTGGATCCGGAGAAGGCGTTCGACAGGGTGGATTGGGGATATATGTTGGCGGTTCTGGAACATATGGGATTTGGCAATAGGTTCCTAGATGCGATTAGAAGCATATATTCACGCCCTACTGCAACAATTAGGGCGGCAGGCTATCAGTCAAGAACCATACAGATACTAAATGGAACCCGTCAGGAGTGCCCACTTTCACCATTGCTGTTCGCCTTGTGTGTGGAACCTCTGGCCGCATGCATACGAAATTCCACAGACATACATGGGATCAAATTGAACAGGGGGGATTACAAATTAACATTGTTTGCGGATGATATCCTGCTTTCTCTCACAAAGCCTGTGCTCTCTCTGCCCACCCTCTATCACCTACTAGACGAGTTTTCCAAAATTTCAGGTTTTAAAATTAACTCTGAGAAATGTGAAGCACTCCCCTTACACATACCAAGACATACACAAAAGCTAATAGAAGCTAACTGGGACTTTAAATGGGCTAATAAACATATCAAATACCTAGGAATATATATCACAAACACATTGGAATCACTGTATAAGGTCAACTACAATCCAATATTTAAGAATGTAAGGAAAGATTTATCCAAATGGAAAAAAGGCAACTTCTCATGGCTAGGTAGATTGTCGGCTAAAAAGATGAACATCCTACCGAAATTGCTATACCTATTTAGAGCTCTACCGATCAAAATTCCATTAAAAGATCTAGATGATCTACAAGCTGAACTCATTTTATTTCTCAGAGGACATAAAAAAGCCAGAATAGCTGCACACATCTTAAAGCAACATAAACAATTAGGAGGACTGGGAGTCCCAGACCTCCGAAATTATTACCAAGCAGCCAGACTAGCACAATGTGCATTACTAAGCAAAAAATGTCAGGGAATGATATGGCCTATGGTGGAGACAGACATTAGGGGTCTGGCGGAGCCAGGGGAACTCCTATGGAATTCCAGCGACACAAACATCGGCCGGCTAGCACAACTTAAAATCACTGACGACACTAAAGCAATGTGGTCTACATTAACTAAGACACTAAAACTAATTTCACCACAGACTATCATTAAACCAATGGGGATGTTACTCCCGACTGACTTCCAAAAACAATTAAGCAAATGGGAGAACAAGGGTTTGTACAGAGTGGCAGATTTCTTAGACGGGGGAAAGTATTGACGTTTAACCAATTGAAAGACAAAATTTACCCAGACACTTTACATTGGTTCATGTACTTCCAACTCTCGCATGCCATAAACAAGTACAGACAGGGTTCCCCTAACACTAAGAATACTGTTTTGGAACAACTTATAATAACTCCAGGCAGACACAAATTTATATTTAGCCATTCAAACAGCGAAAAACACAACAAAACCGAGGCTTCATAATAGTTGGGAACAAGACTTAGACATAACCCATAATGAGGATGATGGAGACAGATTTTCTCTGAGCTCAGTAGAGGACTGATAGGAGCAGACCTGATAGAAAACTCAATTAAAACAGCTTACAGATGGTACCTGACTTCGCTAAAGACCTCACACTACACACCTGAATGCAATAGATTATGCTATAGGGGATGTGCAGAGGTGGGTTCTTATCTACACATGTGGTGGGAGTGCCCAAAGATACAACCAATCTGGGATAAATTGCAACAGTTAATTAGGAGAATATTGGTTGACTCATTTACATTATCAATTTCTAAAGCCCTACTGCATACACACATAGATACCCTAAATTCAGCCTCCAATAGATGGATTAATATAGTATGCACAGCTACTAGATTATGCATAGCTAAGAAATGGAAAATGGGAGCCCCGGATTGGAATGAAGTACTAGATAAGATAGAGGATATTTACAAAATGTCGGAATCGGCAGCATGGATGCAGGGTAATGTAGAAAGCTTTCATAACATCTGGATCTATTGGACCTTGAATAAATAATTATGGGCATAACCAAACATTGAGGCAGTGGGAGACTCGGGTCACTCTTTAAGGTCACAACAAATAAATAAAAAAATGCATATTTTAATGGGCACTGCTTGACGGAAACGGTTTAAGGTTTTTAGTTATATGAAGTTCAGAAGTTTAAGAGTTAAAGATAGATTTGGGAGGAGGGGGAGGGGAAGGGGTAAGGAAGGGGGATTTATTTAAATAACAAACAAAAACAAAATGGGACTGGAGATGGTTTAGTATGTCACATCTTGGTTTTTGATTTTGGCTAGCCCGAAGTAATGTATGTGTACATTCTACCCTGTCATGATATTTCTGTTGTGAAACTTTAATAAAAAATATTTCAACATAAAAAGAGAGTCCGAAACAGAAAATAATTTAAGGAAAGTGACCAATTTGAATAAGTAATTCATATCTTTATTTTGTAACAATACAATTATTTAAAACCAAATGTTCCTTTTGGAATGAATTATTGTTTTTTCTGCTGTCTTCTGATCCAGATAAACTAGTTCAGTTGAATCTAGATCTGGCTTCCATGGATGAGATATGAGCTACAACAATCACCTTCGGCGGAGTAAGATTTATATTGCTGGCTAGTCCATACAGGGACGAAACTCTAATATTTTATTGCAAAGAGCCCATCAATAACCTATTAAATATATATCTGTAAAGCATTTTTATGATTTTGTGATTACCTAATTGAAAGACTGTGTGTTTGTGTTCAGCTTTATGGAAGTGATCTTTGGTCTTTTCTCGGCAGGTTCGTTTCATCATGAAAAGTTACTCGTTCCTGCGTGAGAATATCCCACGTGTCTTATTGAAACAGAGTATGTCTGGGACAGGGTGGACAAAATATTTGCGTTACATGTGCTTTTATGGCAGTATCATATTTTATGCTGCTATTGTATTGTCATTATTTGTACTAAAGGATAAATTGTAGGGGAATTACCATTTATACAATGTATATGCAATATCATTCCATTAATGTAAATGGCAAGGAAAAAGAGGAGATTTTATTTATGCACCTATGTTAGAAATGTCCTGTGAAAACATACATACTATGCTTAAAAGGACACTGAACACAATTTTTTTTCTTTTGTGATACTGATAGAGCATGTAACTTTAAGCAACTTTCTAATTTACTCCTATTATCAAATTTTCTTCATTCTCTTGGTATCTTTATTTGAAAATCAAGAATGTAAGGCTAGATGCCAGCCTATTTTTGGTGAACAACCTGGGTTGTTCTTGCTGATTGGTGGATAAATTAACCCACCAATAAACAAGTTCCGTCAATGGTTCTGAACCAAAAATTGTCTGGCTCCTTAGCTTAGATGCCTTCTTTTTCAAATAAAGGTAGCAAGAGAATGAAGAAAAAATGATAATAGGAGTACATTAGAAAGTTGCTTAAAATTGCCTGGTCTATCTGAATCACAAAAGCAAACATTTGGGTTCAGTGTCCCTTTAAATGCATTTAATTATTCTTCATAAAGATCCCCATATTAGAGAAAGTAGATTTAGATAGTTGTTCTGTCTAGTCTGATTTCTGCGCATTCTCTTTGAGATAATTGTATTATAACTCAAATAAAGTATCTGAATATATATACGTACTGTATAATTTATTTATAAAATATTATGACTATAGCGAGGTAACTACATACATGCTGAAATACTTATATTTGCATATGAATTATTGAACTCACACAGCTACTCCAGTGCATATTTCACTTTTTTAAAACCCCAAATCAGAGGGGATTTATGCATTAAGAATGATTTGCTGCATTGCAAAAGACCTTTAAAGAAAATGAACTGCCATTTTTTTTTTGAAAGTGCAACACAATAAGATTTGTACAAATCCAGATGTTCGTGTGTTGCACTTTCATAAAAAAGAAATCCGGCTCTGAAAATTGCCGAATGTGGCTTGCAGGTGCCATCTTCGACATTCAGATCAGCCTGAAAATGCGAATGCATATGTCTAAAAAACATGCTTTGGATTTCTATGACACCCCCCAGACCTCCTAACTATCCTGATTTGAAAAGGAACAGTCTCTAATTTTTAGCTGTGTCCTGCTGTCCCTCTGAGACAGCCATATCTCCTGATTTAAAGGTTTCCCTTAGCCACACCCATGAACCACCCAGACACACCCATAATCCCGCACATTATCCACCTGTAACCCACCCCCTCCTGATGCAGCCTGCCCAGTCCCTACAAAACGGCAACGGCTCCATCAACCTCCTGAGTCCTGGATATGCTACTCCAGCCTTAGAGTTAAATTACAGGAAAAACTGGCAAAATAAATGTGCATGGCAATGTTTTAAATTATGCATAATTAAACATTTTGGGCCAGATTACAAGTGGAGCGGTATTTAACGCTCCCGCTTGCGTGCTAACTCCACTAGAAGTAAGCTATTTGGGCATGTCATGTAGCGCTTGTATTACAAGTTGAAAGCAAATAGTTTTCACGTCCGACTAATCCGGTGTGCGTAAAAAGCTGAACTTCGAATATTGTGATTGCATTAAAGGGATACTGAGTATGACAATGGTAATTGACTGCACCTGGATAAAAGTAACCAAGCTCACTATAAAGGGACTTACTAACAAAAAGCCCTAAATATAAAGTAAATTTAATGGGGGGAAAAGGAGCACCAATAGGCTATAGGTTACTGATCAAGGTCTGAGCTAATTATATTAAATATGTTGAATTAAAATAAAATTAGCAGTTAAACCAATAATGAAAAAAATAGTAATGTAAAAATATAGTAAAAGAAATTATGGCATCAAGATATGCTTAAAACATTAAAACTAATAGTTTAATCATATGACCACACATAGGCAGACCAGGTTAACCAATCGGTGAAATATTGCGAACAATGGTGCATAAGAAATACATACAAGAGAAAAAATACTGAATAATCACCTAACTACAAAGTGCTTATAGCAGTGTACAATAACAATGACAAAGGTATGGGGTGACAGAATATCATATATGCAGGGATAAAGATAATACCCGGGTTTAAAGAAATGAGTTGTACTCTCACAAAAAAGGTGCCCCTCCTGGGGAAATGTGAACAAAAAATGAAAAAATAAATATATAAATAGAAGAATAAAAAAAAATATATATATATGAGTATACGTGTAAAAAACTTAGTATTCAAATGGCCAAAAAAAAAGTGATGGAGTCCTGAATAATGTCTGTTAAAGAGATAAAATCCTTAAAAGGTGTCCTAAGTGCTGCTGTACCAGCCTTAGAGATTTGGAACCTTGTGGGATTAATGAGCCTAAGCGTGCTCTGCCAGGGTGGAATACAAGCCTCCTTATGTGCAATCTATGCGTTTCAGCCCGTAAAAGGGCCTTTCTCAAGACATGTATACTATATTTTTTACATTACTAATTTTTTCATTATTGGTTTAACTGCTCATTTTAATTTAATTTAACATATTTAATAATATTAGCTCAGACCTTGATTAGTAACCTTTACCCTTTTGGCGCTCCTATTTTGTCCCTTAAATTTGCGTTAAAGGGATAGAAAGATCAAACATGAAATGTGCATAGGTTCATTTCAATTTGAAATGGAAGTGTTTTTGCAAAATGTTTTGATTAGCAAAAATGCTTCTAATAAAAGTTGTTACTGTTTTTCTGCAGCATCCGCACATATCCTGTGAGCGCTCGTGCACAAGCAACACCACCTCGGAGGGTCAGCAGTAGCTTGTATGACACAAATTACATCTTTAGAAGCAATACACAGTATGGCCACCTGACCTCTCTAAGAATGCATAGGGGGCAATTTATCAAGCTGGGGCATACAGGGGCGCATAAACGCGCCCCTGTCCTCCACAGCTCCCATCTGGCAGGCTTAATTTCCCTAGCGGAATTCAGCATTGTGCAGAAACACTATTTTGCGCTTGTGTGCAATCCTGCCCCCTGCCCGCGCACAGCCAATCAAGTGTGGGCAGAAGCTATCAATCTCCCCAGCCAGATTAAAGAGGTGGCAAAAGGGTAGGAAAGCAGCGGTCCTATGACCTTACTTGTTAAATACGGCGTGCAGGTTCTCTTGTGACAACCAGCAGTCGTAAGGGGTGTGAAGCCTTGGATAAATCGCCCCCTTAGGTGTTTAAATACTGGTGCACGGGCCCTCACAGGATATAAGCATATGCTGCTAAAAAAACAGTAATAGCTTTTACTAGAAGCATTTTTGCTAATCAAAGTATATTGCAAAAATGCTTATATTTCAAATTGAAATCCCCCATGCACATTTTATTTTTGACCTTTCTATCCTTTTAACGTATTCCCCCAGAGAATTCAATGGAGTAACAAAAGTGTGTGTGTGGGGGGAAACGTTAAACCCTACTTGTGTGCAAGCAGGGGCGAAACTACAGGGGGTGCAGAGGTCGCAGTAGCGACTGGGCCCCTGAGGGTGGGGGCCCAGCTTAAAAAAATTTTTTTTCAGTGTCATGATTGTTACTGTACTTTGTAATGTATTTTTGATGTGTTTTGTGACACTTTTGTTTAATTAAATAGTTAATGATAACACCCTTTTCTCTTGCGCGTAACTGTTAGCGCGCCACTCGTAATCTGGCCCTTTATGAGAAATTCAAATTTGTGTTTAATATCCATCTTAATAAAATAAAAATAAATAAATCTGAGACTGGTGAAAAAATTCTATCCTGCCTAATCATTATTAAACAATCTACACTGTTAAGAAAATCCCTAAAATACAAATATGCATTATGAATCAAAAGCAAAATGTATTGATTATTGTAAATGATTGTAAACATGTTGAATGTAGTCATAGGCATGAAATCTGTCAAAGAAAGCAAAAGAGACCTAAACAAATGGAAAACCTCCCTAAATAGGAGTGTCAGATGACATGGGTGTCAGTCATACTTAAAGGGACACTGAACCCAAATTTTTTCTTTCGTGATTCAGATAGAGCATGCAATTTTAAGCAACTTTCTCATTTACTCCTATTATCAATTTTTCTTCGTTCTCTTGCTATCTTTATTTGGAAAAAAAGGCAACATTTTGGTTCAGTACCCTGGGCAGCACTTGTTTGTTGGTGGGTGAATTTATCCAACAATCGGCAAGAACAACCCAGGTTGTTCACCAAAAATGGGCCGGCAACTAAACTTACATTCTTGCTTTTCAAATAAAGATACCAAGAGAATGAAGAAAATTTGATAATGGGAATAAATTAGAAAGTTGCTTAAAATTGCATGCTCTATCTGAATTGCAAAAGAAAACATTTGAGTTCAGTGTCCCTTTTAAGCAAAATACTTGCAGGGAGCCCAACAATTAAAGATAAAACTTAGCTGTTATTGTCAGTCATACGGTACATAACAAATAAGGATGAGGCTATGGCGGTCACTCTTCCGCTACAATCATTGTTTTCATTGTTGTTTTATTTTCAGCGCAAGAGGTCCAGCTGCCAAAGTTCTCTAATTATCTTTACTTCCTCTTCTGCCCAACTCTGATTTATAGAGACAGTTATCCCAGGTAAGGTACAGATTTAGGATGTCTTTAGTTTACATTATTTAGCACAGTTTCAACTTACACATTTGATGACTGGTGATGACTGTTGCTTTTCGATACTATCTTTGTGGCTTTGATATAAAATACATTTCCCTGCATGTATTTTTTTGTAGTCTGTCCAGCACCTCATCAAATGTATTTACGTATTTATAAAGAATAATCCATTTTTTATGTCTGTGCAGAACACCTTATATCAGATGGAAATATGTTGCTAAGAATTTTGCTCAGGTATGGCCTCTCCTATATTCCTGTTGATTTATTTGCACATCTTCCTCTGTGTGGTTTAATATACAAAGCAAAATAAGTATTTTACAATATCACTGTCATCACTATATATATATATATATATATAGATAGATAGATAGATAGATAGATAGATAGATAGATAGATAGATAGATAGATAGTTGTGCTCATAAGTTTACATACCCTGGCAGAATTTATTATTTCTTGGCCATTTTTCAGAGAATATGAATAATAACACAAAAACTTTTTTCACTCATGGTTAGTGTTTGGCTGAAGACCTTTATTATCAATCAACTGTGTTTACTCTTTTTAAATCATAATGACAACAGAAACTACCCAAATGACCCTGATCAAAAGTTTACATACTCTGGTGATTTTGGCCTGATAACATGCACACAAGTTGACACAAAGGGGTTTGAATGGCTATTAAAGGTAACCATCTTCAACTGTGATCTGTTTGCTTGTAATTAGTGTGTGTGTATAAAAGGTCAATGAGTTTCTGGACTCCTGACAGACCCTTGCATCTTTCATCCAGTGCTGTACTGATGTTTCTGGATTCTGAGTCATGGGGAAAGAAAAAGAATTGTCAAAGGATCTGTGGGAAAAAGGTAGTTGAACTGTATAAAACAGGAAAGGTATATAAAAAGATATCCAAGGAATTGAGAATGCAAATCAGCAGTGTTCAAACTCTAATCAAGAAGTGGAAAATGAGGCGTTCTGTTTGATATTATACTGCATTCATCTTGCCATCAACTCTGACCAAATTTCCTATGCCTTAGTAGCTCACACATCCCCAAAACATAAGTGATCCACCTCCGTGTTTCACAGTAGGAATAGTGTACCTTTCATCATAGGCCTTGTTGACTCCTTTCCAAATGTAGGGTTTATGGTTGTGACCAAAAAGCTCAATTTTGGTCTCATCACTCCAAATGACTTTGTGCCAGAAGGTTTGAGGCTTGTCTCTGTGCTGTTTGGCGTATTGTAAGCGGGATGCTTTGTGGCATTTGCATAGTAATGGCTTTCTTCTGGCGATTCAACCATGCAGCCCATCTTTCTTCAAGTGCCTCCTTATTGTGCATCTTGAAACAGCCACACCACATGTCCTGTATTTCACCTGAAGTTATTTGTGGGTTTGTCTTTGCATCCTGAAAAAATTTCCTGGCAGTTGTGGCTGAAATTTTAGTTGGTCTACCTGACCATGGTTTGGTTTCAACAGAACCCCTCATTTTCTTTATTAGTTTTAACACTGCTGATTTGCATTCTCAATTCCTTGGATATCTTTTTATATGCCTTTACTGTTTTATAGAGTTCAACTACCTTTTCCCGCAGATCCTTTGATAATTCTTTTGCTTTACCCATGACTCAGAATCCAGAATCTGGATGAAAGATGCAAGGGTCTGTCAGGAGTCCAGAAACTCATTGACCTTTTATACACACACACTAATTACAAGCAAACAGATCACAGGTGAGGATGGTTACCTTTAATAGCCATTCAAACCCCTTTGTGTCAACTTGTGTGCATGTTATCAGGGTATGTAATCTTTTGATCAGGGTCATTTGGGTAGTTTCTGTTGTCATTATGATTTAAAAAGAGTAAACACAGTTGATTGATAATAAATGGCTTCAGCCAAACACTAACCATGAGTGAAAGAAAGGTTTTTGTGTTATCATTCATATTCTGTGAAAAATGGCCATGAAATTATAAATTCTACCAGGGTATGTAAACTTATGAGCACAACTGTATATATATATAATGTGTGTATATGTGTGTGTGTGTGTGTGTGTGTGTCCACTAAAATGGACAGTTATAGAGAAAGTTTTATTATCAGTTAGAGGAGGAGATTTAGATAAGGTTTTAAGCAAGAGAGAGGTATATTGGATATGGTGTTTAAAAACACGAATGCCTCTAGGTTTCAACTCCAGGTTTGACCTTATTCATTTTTGGCAATAGTGAGTGTAGATAAATAGACAAGACCAAATATTTTTTATCTTGCACAAAGTCATAAACATACTTTAACTGCACACACAACATATGAACAGAATCAAACAGAAAACTGGAAATACACATGACAAGGGAGCAAAGAAACTATTTTTAGTATAAACTTTAAGTTAAACAAATAGGTTTGTTCATATTAAATCTATTTTTTCTATAATGTTTAAACAAGATCCACTATATATTGACAAATTTAACTAAGAGATCAGACACAACAAATTGCCTGAAGACACTCAGGCATAAATAAATAAGCAATATCAATAATAGAATATAGGATCACATCAATTATAGAATCAAATTTCATGATAATTTATTCTATTGACTTAAGGTTTGGTGACAATTACATAATCTTTGATAATGAATAACTGATAGCTTTCAATACAATTATTATCAGTAGGATTAACTTTATACAAACATTAGTATTCTTATATTTATTTCTATTAATTTTTGAAGTTTTTTGTATATTGAACGTACATAAGGGAACAAATAACTAATTGTATATACATAAACAACTAAGGGTAATTAATGGTCATATACTGTTAATACAATAAGATTTTTTCAAACAAAGACACAGTTTAATACATATATGAAACAGTTAAAATCACAGTGCTTGTTAGCAAATAATGTTTTTATTAGATGATGGAATTGATTGTTTTATATGCACCTGTATATATTTTCTGTTAACACAGAATACCATAGCAGTCTATGAATACGGCCTCACGGCTGAAACGCGTTAGACTGGGGTATTCTGTCTAACTATGCACCTTACTTTGGAGACCCTTGTTGTTTTTAACATGTTCTAATAAAGGTTATATGCTTTTAACCTATTTCACGGATACCGTCTCTGGACTTTTTTCCACTATTTACCTATATGTATTTACAGATATATATATATATATATATATATATATATATATATATATATATATATATATATATATATATATCTCAATAACAGTCTATCGGCTAGATTACAAGTTTTTCGTTATGAGCTGTGCGGTGCTAACGAGCAGTTTTTTTTTAACCTCTCACTTACCTGCAGCGCTGGTATTACAAGTTTTTTCAAACCCGGCGTTAAAAGGCAAGAAGTGAGCGTTGAGCAAAATTTAGCTCCTTACCGCACTTCAATACCAGCGCTGCTTAAGTCAGCTGGTCGTACGTGCTTGTGCACGATTTCCCCATAGGAATCAAAGGGGAGAGCCGGCTGAAAAAATGTCTAACACCTGCAAAAAAGCAGCGTAAAACTCAGTAACGCAGCCCCATTGATTCCTATGGGGAAATACATTTTATGTACAGATCACAGGTGAGGATGGTTACCTTTAATAGCCATTCAAACCCCTTTGTGTCAACTTGTGTGCATGTTATCAGGCCAAAATCACCAGGGTATGTAATCTTTTGATCAGGGTCATTTGGGTAGTTTCTGTTGTCATTATGATTTAAAAAGAGTAAACACAGTTGATTGATAATAAATGGTTTCAGCCAAACACTAACCATGAGTGAAAGAAAAGTTTTGTGTTATCATTCATATTCTGTGAAAAATGGCCAAGAAATCATAAATTCTACCAGGGTATGTAAACTTATGAGCACAACTGTCATATATATATATATGTGTGTGTATATGTGTGTGTGTGTGTGTGTGTGTGTGTATGTGTGTGTGTGTTTTTTTATATGTGTATATATGTATTTACAGACATATATTTATATCTATCTCAATAACTGTCTATCGGCTAGTTTACAAGTTTTTCATTATGAGCTGTGCGGTGCTAACGAGCAGTTTTTTTTCACCGCTCACTTACCTGCAGCGCTGGTATTACAGGTTTTTTCAAACCCGGCGTTAAAAGGCAAGAAGTGAGCGTTGAGCAAAATTTTGCTCCTTACCGCACTTCAATACCAGCGCTGCTTAAGTCAGCTGGTCGTACGTGCTCGTGCACGATTTCCCCATAGGAATCAACGGGGAGAGCCGGCTGAAAAAATGTCAAACACCTGCAAAAAAGCAGCGTAAAACTCAGTAACGCAGCCCCATTGATTCCTATGGGGAAATACATTTTATGTTTACACCTAACACTTTAACATGAACCCCGAGTCTAAACACCCCTAATCTTACACTTATTAACCCCTAATCTGCCGCCCCCGACATCGCCGACACCTACATTATTCTTATTAACCCCTAATCTGCTGCTCCGGACACTGCCGCCACCTACATTATACTTATGAACCCCTAATCTGCTGCCCCTAACATCGCCGACACCTACATTATATTTATTAACCCCTAATCTCCATCCCCAATGTCGCCGCAACCTAGCTACACTTACTAATCCCTAATCTGCCGCCACTATAACAAACATATTAACCCCTAACCGCCTCACTCCCGCCTCGCAAACATTAGTTAAATATTATTAACCCCTAATCTGCTGTCCCTAACATCGCCGCCACCTATCTACATTTATTAACGCCTAATCTGCTGCCCCCAACGTCGCCGTCACTATACTAAATGTATTAACCCCTAAACCTAAGTCTAACCCTAACCCCCCCTAACTTAAATATAATTTAAATAAATCTAAATAAAAATTAATATTATTACCTAAATAATTCCTATTTAAAGCTAAATACTTACCTATAAAATAAACCCTAAGCTAGCTACAATATAACTAATAGTTACATTGTAGCTAGCTTAGGGTTTATTTTTATTTTACAGGCAACTTTGTATTTATTTTAACTAGGTACAATCGTTATTAAATAGTTATTAACTATTTAATAACTGCCTAGCTAAAATAAATACAAAAGTACCTGTAAAATAAAACCTAACCTAACCCTACAATTAAATAAATTAACTAAATTAAAAACAATTAAAAAAATTAAATTAGCTAAAGTACAAAAAAAAACAAACCACTAAATTACAGAAAATAATAAACAAATTACAAGATATTTAAACTAATTACACCTAATCTAATAGCCCTATCAAAATAAAAAAGCCCCTCCAAAATAAATAAAAAACCCTAGCCTAAACTAAACTATCAATAGCCCTTAAAAGGGCCTTTTGCGGGGCATTGCCCCAAAGAAATCAGCTCTTTTTAAGGACCTCTTAACACTGCTTTTTTCCCCTAACACACAACTCGTAATCTAGCCATATATTTCCTCACACCATAGTGTAAAATCTTCTAAGAAAAAATGACACTGGGTCTGTCATAGTGAAGGGGTGATCTTTAATAGCTAAAGGAGGCTGGAGCAGGAGCTCTGTTTGGGAAAATGCTTTAGTGTTAGTGCTTCTTGGTCTAGGACTTTTTGCTCAGAGGCAGTTCATAGAGTGGCAGGGTTTGTTTACTTTAAGGTCCTTTGATATAAACGTACCCCATAACTTTACTTTTTGTATGATTTTGTGAGAAACAGAGGCGTAACTAGAAACCACAGGGCCCAGGTGCAGAATCTAAGAAGGGCCCCCCCACCCCCAATGAGGTGGCTGGCCTGACCCTACCCGTCCCAGTACTTTATAAAGTGACCACAGTAGTCGGTGACATGGTCCAGCCTCCCCGTACTGTATATAGTGGTACTGTATAGACTGACACTGTTTACCCTCTGCCCCCCCCCCCCCCGAATGCTGTAGTAACAAGGCTAGTAATTTGCTGGTTTCACAAACATACACATACATGCATAAATACACACACAATCACATACATACACACACACACATACATGCATAAATACACACACAATCACATACATACACATACACACACATACATACACACACATACATGCATAAATACACACACAATCACATACATACACATACACACACACATACATGCATAAATACATACACATACACACACACACACACACATACATGCATAAATACACACACAATCACATACATACACATACACACACATACATACACACACATACATGCATAAATACACACACAATCACATACATACACATACACACACATACATACACACACATACATGCATAAATACACACACAATCACATACATACACATACACACACACATACATGCATAAATACATACACAGTCACATAAATACATACACACATACATACACATACATACACACACACATACATACATACACTCACATACATGCATAAATACATACACAGTCGCATAAATACATACACAGTCGCATAAATACATACACACACACATACATACATACACTCACATACATGCATAAATACATACACAGTCACATAAATACATACACACATACATACACACACACACACATACATACACATACATACACACACACATACATACATACACTCACATACATGCATAAATACATACAGTCACATCAATACACGCATACATACACACATACATGCATAAATACACAGTCACATACATACATACATACATACACACACATACATACACACACATACATACATGCATAAATACACACAGTCACATACATACATACATACATACACACACATACATACATACATACACACACTCACATACATACACACACACACACACACACATACACACACACACACACACACACACACATACATGCATAAATACACACAGTCACATACATACATATATACATACACACACATACATACATAAATACACACAGTCACATACATACATACACACACATACATACATACATACACACAGTCACATACATACATACACACACACACATACATGCATAAATACACACAGTCACATACATACATATATACATACACACACATACATACATAAATACACACAGTCACATACATACACACACATACATACATACATACACACAGTCAAATACATACATACACACACACACACACACACACACACACATACATGCATAAATACACACACATGCATAAATACACACACAGTCACATACATACATACACACATACACATAAACACCAATAGGTAAAACAGAAACACTAACTCCTGTAGTCATAGACAGAGACACTAGTGAAGCATCACATCACACTCACATGATGTCAGTGCAGGCAGTGGCAGGTCAACATTTTTTTCTTTTTAAGCTGGCCCTGTACCCCCTGTAGTTCCGCCCCTGGTGAGAAATAAATTTACAGAAAAGAAGCCAAGAGGTGTTGTGTGCTGTATTTAGGATAGTGTAGCTTCATTTCATGTGTGTAGTCCTTTGGCTGAAAACGAAACACGCCTGTTTTTTATTTGACCAGAATAACTTCATTATTCCCTTTAACAACCATAAGGAGATTTCCTGAGGTGTTAAGTGTAACCCACACCATTATTATTTAACTTCTGGCAACGTGGTCATTTGTAGAGGAAAATTTGCATCTCAGATCAAGATGGAGTTACAGACTAGTTTTGCAACCCGTACCTATGTTTGAGTCAGCTTTAGTAGATAAGCACATATATTTTATAAATATGTACTAATTCATTTATATCTATGTCAGACAATATTTTTTTAGTGATTTATATCGCTTAATGGTTTTAAGCAATGTATTTAAATAATTATGAATGATTAATATATAACATTTGGTAATGTATACCTACCAAGGCCCAGCTGTAAGATTGTCTTGCTGATTGGATCAGCAGCAATTTCTGCTCTGCGACAAGCAGTGCTCCGTGGATCCATAGCAGGACTTTAACTATGTGTTTAACCCCATTGTGCTAAAGCGAGAAATTACCTCCTGTCAATTTTGCATTAGTATGTCCCTAAAACATGTATTCTGTTGATAAACATGTCTTCATGTCATTCTTCATTCAGAAATGGCACAGTTATATATAAATTTAGAAATGTAAGACTTACATATCTTATATGTCCCTTTTTATTCCCCTTTTAGTTCATAGGATGCGTCTTTTTTATTTACTTTATCTTGGTCACACTGTGTATTCCAGTCTTCACGAATATGAGCAAGCAGCCCTTCAACATGAAGACACTGGTGCTCTCCATCTTTCATGCTATTCTACCTGGTAAGAAGCTGGGAGAAACACCATCAACCCTTCAGCTTAGCACCTTATCAGGCTATGAGCCACTAACCTATGTCCCTTTTTGTTTTCTGTCTTCACTGCTGTCGTTTCTTGCACCTTCATAATTGTGGACCTTGGTATCTAGGTCGTATGGCACTTATTTAAAATATCCCCGAGTAGATGGTTTTGTATCCTGTTTGTGTATATTGCCAACAAAATGAAGATCTTCCAATATATAAATATCATTATCAATCTCTTCTTTATGGCAGTGACACTGGTTACATGTAATTTATTTAGGGCCAGATTTCCTGCTCAAGCGTTAACTGTGCTGGAAGTTAGCTTTTTGCGCACATGGCGCATTGGGTTGTGATCATATTACAAGTTGAAAGTAAAAAGTTATCGCTCACGCACTAACACTATGCGTGTAAAAAGCAGAACTTAGAATATTGCACGCGCAATTACCTGTTCCCTTATAGAAGTCAATGGATCCAAAAACACCCTACATATTCTCAAGTGTGCTAACCCAATATAAAAATATAAATATTTCACATTCTAATGGTCTTCACCTACAAGAATATGTTCAATTTATTCATAAATACATATTTCTACATATATCTGATGTTGTTTTGCACAGATATATATTTATACCTATATATATATATAGACATGATTATAAATAGGTATAGATATATACAGATATACATAAGTATATCTATTTATAAATACACTAGTCCTAAAGCCCGTGTACACGGACCATTTTTTGCAGTACAGCGTTCCCACCCCTTGCTCTCTCTCTATCCCCCCTCTCTTTTGTGCTCTCTCTCCCCCCTCTCTTTTGCTGTCTCTCTCTCCCCCCTCTCTTTTGCGGTCTCTCTCTCCCCCTCTCTTTTGCTGTCTCTCTCTCCCCCTCTCTTTTGCTGTCTCTCTCCCCTCTCTCTTTTGTGCTCTCTCCCCCCTCTCTTCTGCTGTCTCTCTCCCCCCTCTCTTTTGCTGTCTCTCTCCCCCCTCTCTTTTGCTGTCTTTCTCCCCCCTCTCTTTTGCTGTCTTTCTCCCCCCTCTCTTTTGCTGTCTCTCTCCCCCTCTCTCTTTTGCTGTCTCTCTCTCTCTCTCCCTCTCTCTATCCACCCTGCCTTGTCTGCTCTCTCTATCCCCCCTCTTTAGAGCTCTCTGTCTCCCGGGATCTGGCCCCGCCCGGCACCGTCCGCGTTACACCCGGCCCCACCCACATCATGACCGACCACGCCCACTCTGCACCCGCCGGCCACGCCCACCCCACCCTCGCCCAGCCACGCCCACTCCGCCACACGACGCCAGCAGGTCAGTTTGAAGGCCAGGTGTGTTTGTCCTTGCGCGCAGTCTCTACTGCACATGACAGATTCGGACAAACACACTTGGCCTTTTATTATATAGGATAGAACATATTCTCATATGTGCAGAACATTGTAATGGGAAATATATAGAGTAAATACACACTATAACACTTTATTAAATACTAGTCCTAAAGCCTAATACAAGTGAAAAACCCAACACACGCAAACACCCGCAATAAACCCCTTATCGCTCAGGTAACTGTTAGCGCTCCACTCGTAATCTGGCCCTTAATATTTTGCTGCAACCGTTAAAATAACTTACAATGGTTTCTATTCCGACCATATTTATCATCTAACTGGATAATATAGTCAAAAAAGCCATTTTCTAATTCCAAGGCATCCTGATCAAGGTTTTGGAAATCAAGTGCATTCCAAGGATGCACCTCTTGAATTCCCCTATGTAATATTCATACCTTGTTTCCTTTGTTGTGGCCCTTTAGAGGCCCTATGAAATGTGTTCATACAATTCTCCCAGCAGCCATTGCTCGTGCAATCTGTGGTATACACTCTAGGTCTTCAGCCCTTCTGGGGATGTGAAAAGGCACAATTTGCAGAGGTAAATATCAGGAAAAGTAAAGGAAAATAGGCAATAAATAGTGAATATACACTATGGGCCAGATTACAAGTGGAGCGATATGTAACGCTTAAAGGGACACTGTACCCAAAAATTTTCTTTTGTGATTCAGATTGAGCATGAAATTTTAAGCAACTTTCTAATTTACTCCTATTATCAAATTTTCTTCATTCTCTTGGTATCTTTATTTAAAATGCAAGAATGTAAGTTTAGATGCCGGCCCATTTTTGGTGAACAACCTGGGTTGTCCTTGATGATTGGTGGATAAATTCATCCACCAATAAAAAAGTGCTGTCCAGAGTACTGAAACCAAAAAAAAGCTCAGATGCCTTCTTTTTCAAATAATGATAGCAAGAGAAAGAAGAAAAATTGACAATAGGAGTAAATTAGAAAGTTGCTTAAAATTGCATGCTCTTTCTGAATTAATCTTTCAAAATAAAAATGTGGGTTCAGTGTCCCTTTAAGCGTTAAAGGGACAGTCAACACCCATGAAACTTTATCCCACACCTTAGATCAACAAAAAAAAAAAATGAGCCTGCACCGCATCCCATCTTCAATAACACTAACGTTAGGTGGCTAATCTTCAATGAACATTTAGTTTTCAGCGGTAGATATGGCCGCCAAACTCCTCCCCTCCTTCTCCGTCCCCTTCTTGTTTTAAATCAATACTTGTTCACAGGGACACTGTTCTATTTCTAATGCGCATGCACTATATAATTGCAGTACGCTCGCTATTAGAAATAGAAAGTGTCTCCGTGAACGCGGCTAAATAATCTAGCCGAGGATTTGATTCTCATTGGCTGAAGACTTAGAGAAGAAGCCTCCTACGTAACAGTGGGGGGAGTTTGGCGGCCATATCTACCGCTGAAAACTAAATGTTCATTGAAGATTACCCACCTAATGTTAGTGTTATTGAAGATGGGATGCGGTGCAAACCCATGCATCTATACCTATCTCTATCTATCTATCTATCTATCTATCTATCTATCTATCTATCTATATATTTTTATATATATATATATATATATATATATATATATACACACTGTATATATACATGATTATATATAAGTATAGATATATGCAGATATATATAGGAATATCTATTTATAAATACTTAGAACACATTCCCCTATGTGAAAAACATAGGAATGTGAAATATTTACAGTAAATACACAGTATAACACTTTATTAAATATGAATATTGTACAAATATGATTTTACATGTTTTCATCTACTTTACTGCAAAGGGCTCCACTGCATTTCTATATATGTGTACATATGTATGTGTATATATGTCTGTAAACACATATATACAAATATAAATACATACGTACACATATATAGACACACACACACACACATATATATATATATATCATTTTTTTATTTTTTTATTATTATTATACTTTATTTATGAAGCGACAACATATTCCGCAGCACTGTCCATGGGTACAATTCATTTAAATTAAACAATGATATAAGACTTGTAGGAGACCGGAGAAAATTTACAAACACATACAGGAGGGATTGAGGGCCCTATTCCAGTGGGAACTTACAATCTAGAAGGGTAGGAGGTTGAGAAACAGGAGGTGAGGACTGCAAGATTGAGAAAGATGTTAAT
The DNA here is from genome assembly GCF_027579735.1 of Bombina bombina. Taxonomy (NCBI): domain Eukaryota; kingdom Metazoa; phylum Chordata; class Amphibia; order Anura; family Bombinatoridae; genus Bombina; species Bombina bombina. The sequence continues at coordinate 1,062,260,092 of NC_069501.1, read as the reverse complement.
ATGGCCTTAGATGAGGGAAATGTTAGGTAAGTGAAATTAATTTATTATTGAGTTGGGTGGTAGGCTTCTCTGAACAAAATAGTCTTCAGGAAGCATTTAAAAGGAGAAAGATTAGGGGAAAGACTGACAGCACGAGGGAGAGTGTTCCAGAGGGTAGGTGCTGCACGACAGAAGTCCTGCAGTCTAGCATCGGAAGAGGTGATAGTCGAAGATGCAAGGAGCAGGTCATTGTTGGATCTTAGTGGGCGGGCTGGAGTGTACTTGTTTATTAGAGAGGATAGGTTGTGGGGAGCGTCATTGGTGAGAGCTTTGTATGTAAGGGTGAGAATTTTGAATTTAATTCTGCTGTGGGGAGCCAATGAAGGGACTCGCAGAGAGGTGCAGCAGATACAGAGCAACGGGAAATGTGGATTAGCCTGGCAGAGGCATTTAGGATGAATTGAAGGGGGGAAAGGAGGTAAAGAGGAAGGCCAGTAAGTAGGTTATTGCAGTAGTCAAGTCTGGAAATAACAAGAGTGGATTATTTGCTTTCTGTTGTTAGCGCTCAGAAAAGGGCGAATCTTGGAAATGTTGCGTAGGTGGTTGCGGCAGGATGAAGAAAGCGATTGGATGTGGGGAACGAAGGATAGATTTGAGTCAAGTGTAACTCAGAGGCAGTGGACTTGGGGCAATGGGGAAATGGTGATGCTGTCAACAGGAATAGAAAAGTCAGAAGTCTGCATAGAGCTTGAGGGGGAGATTAGAAGGAGCTCAGTCTTGGACATGTTAATCTTTAGGTGGTGAGAGGCCATCCAGGAAGAAATACCAGATAAGCAGTCGCTGACATGAGAAAGGACAGAGGGAGCAGGGGTGGAGAGGTAGATCTGGGTGTCATCAAAATAGAGGTGATATTTGAAGTCATAACTGTTGATAAGTTTACCCAGTGAAGAAGTATAAATGGAGAAGAGTAGAGGACCCAGAAAGATAGAAGTTAATCCAAGAAAGAGCAGTGTCACAGAGGCCAAAAAATCTAAAGGGTCTGTAGGAGGAGGGGGTTGTCAACTGTGTCGAAGGCAGCTGAGAGGTCAAGTAAGATAAGTATAGAGTAGTGGCCATAACTTTTAGCCGAGAGAAGATCGCTACTAACCTTGGTAAGGGCAGTCTCAGTTGAGTGTTTGGGGTGGAATCCAGATTGCAGGGGGTCAAGCAAGGAGTTGGTGAACAGGAAGTGGGTTAGGCGATTGTGAACTAGTTTTTCAAGGAGTTTTGATGTTAATGGAAGCAGTAATATGGGGCAGTAGCTTTCAGGAGAATTAGGGTCAAGGAAGGTTTTTTTGAGTATGGGAGTGACTTTTGCGTGTTTGAAAGAAGATGGAAATGAACCGGTTGAGAGAGAGAGGTTGAAGATGTGAGTAAGAGAAGGAGTGAGGGGGGAAGACAGCGAGGGTATTAGATGGGAAGGGATAGGTTCGAGCAGGCAGGTAGTGAGGCTTGAGGAAGATAGTAAACAAGAAACTTCATCCTCAGTGACTGGATGGAAGATACAGAGGGTGGCAGAGGGAGTAACTGGGCCAGTTGTTGGAATATTGCAAGTTGGTGGTGGGATGTTGCTTCGGATAGTACATGTTTTGTTTAAAAAGTAGTCTACCAGGTCTTGAGCACTAAAGACAGACTGGGGCGGGTGGAGCAGGTGGGTATAGGAGAGTTAAAAGTGGAGAAGAGTCATTTAGGGTTTGAGGAAAGAGTAGATATGAGAGAAGAGAAGTTGGTTTGCTTGGCTAAGTGAAGGGCAGAAGTGTATGAACGAAGAATAATCTTATAGTGAGTTCAGAGTGAGTTTTCCTCCAGACGCGCTCAGCAGTACAGGAGCATTTTTGTAAATAGCGTGTTTGCTGAGAGTGCCAGGGCTGTACCTGACGGCGTGATGTTTTGCGCAGGAGGGGCAAGTGTGTCTAGTGCTGAGGAGAGAGTTTTGTTATAGTGGACTGTAACAAGATCAGGGCAGGCTATAGTGAAAGTATGAGGGAAAAGATCTTGAATGATTTTTGAAAATTGGAGCGGATCCACAGTGTGTAGATTTCTACATGTGCAGGGGCGGGATTAGGAAGTGGGCTTAGCTGTTGCATTAAAGGGACAGTCTAGTCCAAAATAAACTTTCATGATTCAGATAGAGAATGTCAATTTAAACAATTTTCCAATTTACTTTTATCACCAATTTTGCTTTGTTGTCTTGGTATTCTTAGTTGAAAGCTAAACCTAGGAGGTTCATATGCTAATTTCTAAGCCCTTGAAGGCCGCCTCTTCTCTCGGCATTTTGACAGTTTTTCACCACTAGAGGGTGTTAGTTCATGTGTGTCATATAGATAACACTGTGCTCACGCATGTGGAGTTCCAGTTCTGATTGGCTAAAATGGATGTCTGTCAAAAGAACTGAAATAAGGGGGCAGTTTGAAAAGGCTTATATACAAGGTAGTCACAGGGGTAAAAAGTGTATTTATATAACTGTGTTGGTTATGCAAAACTAGGGAATGGGTAATAAAGGGATTATCTATCTTTTTAAACAATAAAAATTCTGGTGTAGACTGTCCCTTTAATATTATAGGGGACCAGGTGATGGTCTCAAATGGGAAAAGGGCGACAGGTGAGGTCAGATATAGAGCAGAGTGTCCATCATGGTGAGTAGGGAATAGGGTGGATAAGGAGGATGTGAGTGAAAGAAGTTTAGAGGCAGCAGGGGCAGATGGGTTGTCAATGGGAATGTTGAAGTCGCCAAGAATTAGGGTTGGCATATTTGTAGAGAGAAAGTGAGGAAGCCAGGCGGCAACGTTGTCAAGGAATTGGGAGGTCGGTCCAGGAGGGCGATAGATGACTGCCACTCTGATGGAGAGGGGGAGAACAGGCGAATACAGTGGACTTTAAAGGAGGACAAGGAGAGAGTTGGGATTGAAGGTAGGTACAGAAGGGGGAGAGCAAGATCCCAACAAGGCTGCCATGTTTCTCACATGGCCTCGAGGTATGGCTAAAGTGGAGACCACCATGTGTGAGAGCAGCAGTGGAAACGGGGTCAGAAGAAGATAGCCAGGTTTCAGTAATTACTAAAAGGGAGAAAGCATTTGATATAAACATGTCATAAATGGTTGTAAGTTTGTTGCAGAGAGGACGAGAGATGCACAAGTGAAAGGAGTGTGTGTGTGTGTGTGTGTGTATGGGATGCATTGGATGGAAATTAGTTTGTGTATTGCTTTTGTTAAAGTTTCTGTAAGGAGTGCGTGATTGGGTAATGGTGGGAATGTGGGTGGGCCCAGGATTTGGAGAGATGTTGCCTGATGCTAATAGCAGCAAGATGGAAAGTAAGAGTAGGTGAGAATGAGATCTATAGCAGTGGGGGTATTTCTGTGAGGTGGTGCAGTTTATTGATATAGATTTTAAAATAGAAAGTAGTTCATGAGAGCTAAGATAAGGAGAAGAAAGGAGAGAGGGGCCTACAAAAACGGCATGTGGAGAAGGGTAAGGTATGAGCATGTGAGCATGCCTGTGGAATAGATATACATACATATTCATCTTTAGACATGTATATGTATATATCTGTATGTTAAAGCCATTTGCCTACCTTTTTTTTTTCTAACACCTAAGATTTCATATCTTTGAGCCTTTATAACTTTTGCGTGCAATTTAAAAAATAAATCATTTTCATTATATGGTGTTGTTATAATTGTAATGTATTTTTTATGTGTATTGTGCCACTTTTTTTTTTCCAGGGCTCTGAAAACGTAGTAATCATTCTAGCGTAAATTGCTTTTCAACTCTTAAACCCAATGAGCGTAATCACTCGCAATAAACCCCTTATCGCTCGCGAAAACGTTTGCGCTGCACTCATAATCTGTCCCTATATTTTTACTTCATTAAATTTGAGCAAAGTAGAGAAATCAATTTCTGGAAAAGTTTAGTTTCCCCCTGTATTCATGTTCATGTTTCTTTGCCATTCCACAGGTAGCTTTGTGTTTCTGATCTCCTTCTTTGGCTTCCTACATTGCTGGCTAAATGCTTTTGCAGAGATGCTTCAATTTGCAGACCGCATGTTTTACAAGGTAACAGATGACCAGACTCTGTATGTATTGGTTTGTAGCCACACATACTAACCCTATTCTCAACCTTTTTTATTCAGGATTGGTGGAATTCAAAATCCTTTTCAAACTACTATCGCACATGGAATGTCGTTGTTCATGACTGGTTGTATCATTATGTGTACCAGGATCTGCTCTGGGTAAGGCTTTATGGAGCAGAGGGGGAAATTCTGACCATAGGCCAGCTCAGAGCATATGCATTTGGAGGGATTCTCAATAGTTCACCCATGATTTCCTCTATATTAACAAATGTCTCTTTGAGCACCATGTCTAAACTCTTTGATATTTTCCTATGCCCTGGCCAGTTAATTTTCTATTTCTGTGCTAGAACTTCTTTTAGGGTACAGTTTTGGTCTGGTCAGTGCTCTACAAGGCACAATGAATTATTTAAGGCACTAGGGAGTAAGTGGAACACTTTACTCATAGATTTATTCCAAACAGGAGCATACACAGTCTCTCTACATAGGGGATATTGCATTGTTACAATGAAATACTATAAAGCATGTGTACATATTGCCCTGTAAAATAGTTATTGGGATGGTTCAGTTTATCTATGCCTGCATTATAATAATACTACTAATAATAATATCAAGTAAACATTTTATTTTAATATGCAACTCGCATGGCTTAAGTGTACAAACTCTTCTATTCATTTAATTGTTCTTTAAAAACTGGTCTATTTAACCCTTTGAGTGCTAAGCACTTTCCCTCCTGGGCGCTAAGCTGTTTTAAGGACTTACACTGCTGGAAAGGTTAGATGGTGGGTCTTGTGGGTCTGTAGCTGCTTAGATGCCTGAGATACAGTTTTCTAAGCACCATGCCCCCTGCTCCTATACTTAACATTGTTAATGTTAAATATAGTTGGGCGGTGACATCATCATGTCATTGCACTTGATGTCACCGCGCATAATGTGAAGCCCCGGCGATGCCTGTCACTATGCATGCCCGATCGCCGGGGTAGGAGTGGGTGGGAGACCCCAGATCTCCCTCAAGGTGGGAGAGTGCTAGCGACGGCTCTGAGCCGTCGTTAGCACTCAAGGGGTTAAAGGAACATTCAAGGCAGCATATGAGTCAGTTGAAATGGATAGAAAACCCATAACAGCAGCACCACTTAAAGCTTGAAGATAAATTTATTATATCAAAAGAAGAAGATACAAACATAGACGGACTACGTTTCTGGCTACATGCTCTTAATCATGTCCCATACATTGTAAACTATGAACAACCTTAAATACGTAACACAGATGTATTCCTCCACCCATCTAAATCCTTTACAATTTAATTAGTTACTAACTGAACCCCTAGTGGCATATAAAATCACTAGAATACTATATATACTGTGTGTGTGTGTGTATATATATATATATATATATATATATATATATATATATATATATATATATATATATATATATATATATATATACATATACACACACAATACAGCATAGCAAAATAATGTCATAAAAATAAATTCCATTATATTTCTCTATTCATCCCTTTAAAGATCTACTTCTTTAAGTTATAAATCCAGAAAGCCTCATGTTTCTTCAAATGTAATTCCCTATTACCACCTCCTCGGGAGACAGGAATACAATCAATGACCTAAAATCTCAATTGAGAGATAGAATGACCAGCCAATAAAAATGGTATGGTATTGGGGCATTAAAGGAATAATCTAGTCAAAACTTTCATGATTCAGATAGAGCTCCTATTATCAATTTTTCTTTGTTCTCTTGCTATTTTTATTTGAAAAAGCAGGAATGTAAGCATGAGAGCCAGCCAGTTTTTGGTTCAGCACCTGGGTAACGCTTTCTGGTTGGTGTCTAAATGTAGCCACCAATCAGCAAACACTACCCAATTTCTGAACCAAAAATAGGCCGGCTCCTAAACTTACATTCAAATAAAGATACATTTGATCAAATAAACATATGTAGCATTACAAGTAAAATAGCCATTTATTTTTTTAAACTTCTTATTGGTACTTGGATGAGAAAAACTATCCCCTTTAATTAAGCTATTACAACTGGATCAATTTAAACACGAAAAACATCCATTGTTTTTTTAAGTGATATAGCCTATTCTACATGGATTGAGACTCCTTATATCTGCGCTAACTAACGCATCCCTCAAATTAGGAGGGTGTGTATAGGCTGGTATTAGAGGACTGGCAAATACTTCTATTCCAGGGTTACAATCCCTTAAAATTCTAACACAAAGCATTAAACTCAAGTTATAAATACAATCTTTTGTTTCTTAGTAATTTTCTCCATAGCCTGCCTTTCTAGTGTTGTAAGCACATCCTTAATGCACTTTTCAATTATTTAGCCTGGATACCCCCTTTCCAAAAAATGTTGACTCATTTCCATTACTCACTACCTCTTCATCCTTTGCAATCCTCCTTACTCTTAAAAGTTGACTACGTGGTAAGGACCGTATCAAGGAAGGAAGGACATCAATTGTGTCATGAAGGGCCTCAATAATTTGTCTAAGTATAGAGAAAACAAAATTTATGCTTACCTGATAAATTTATTTCTCTTGTAAGGTGTATCCAGTCCACGGATTCATCCATTACTTGTGGGATATTCTCCTTCCCAACAGGAAGCTGCAAGAGGATCACCCACAGCAGAGTTGTCTATATAGCTTCTCCCCTAACTGCCACCTCCAGTCATTCGACCGAAGACAAGCAAGAGAAAGGGGAAACTATAGGGTGCAGTGGTGACTGTAGTTTAAAAATAAAAAACACTTGCCTTAAAATGACAGGGCGGGCCGTGGACTGGATACACCACAAGAGAAATAAATTTATCAGGTAAGCATAAATTTTGTTTTCTCTTGTAAGGTGTATCCAGTCCACGGATTCATCCATTACTTGTGGGATACCAATACCAAAGCTATAGGACACGGATGAAGGGAGGGACAAGGCAGGCGCTTAAATGGAAGGCACCACTGCCTGTAAGAACTTTCTCCCAAAAATAGCCTCAGAAGAAGCAAAAGTATCAAATTTGTAGAATTTAGAAAAAGTATGAAGCGAAGACCAAGTCGCCGCCTTACAAATCTGTTCAACAGAAGCCTCATTTTTAAAAGCCTATGTGGAAGCCACCGCTCTAGTGAAATGAGCTGTAATTCTTTCAGGAGGCTGCTGGCCAGCAGTCTCATAAGCTAAGCGGATCATACTTCTTAACCAAAAAGAAAGAGAAGTTGCTGAAGCCTTTTGGCCCCTTCTCTGTCCAGAGTAGACAACAAACAATGCAGATGTTTGACAAAAATCCTTAGTAGCTTGTAAATAAAACTTCAAAGCACGAACCACGTCAAGATTATGTAATAGACATTCCTTCTTTGAAGAAGGATTAGGACACAGTGACGGAACAACAATCTCCTGATTGATATTCTTATTAGATACCACCTTAGGAAGAAACCCAGGTTTAGTACGCAAAACTACCTTATCTGCATGGAAGATCAGATAAGGGGAATCACACTGTAAGGCAGATAACTCTGAAACTCTTCGAGCCGAAGAGATAGCTACCAAAAACAGAACTTTCCAAGATAAGAGCTTGATATCTATGGAATGCAGAGGTTCAAACGGAACCCCTTGAAGAACTTTAAGAACTAAATTTAAACTCCATGGCGGAGCAACAGGTTTAAACACAGGCTTGATTCTAACTAAAGCCTGACAAAACGCCTGAACGTCTGGAACATCCGCCAGACGCTTGTGCAAAAGAATAGACAGAGCAGAAATCTGTCCCTTTAAGGAACTAGCTGACAATCCCTTCTCCAATCCTTCTTGAAGAAAAGATAATATCCTGGGAATCCTGACTTTACTCCATGAGTAACCCTTGGATTCACACCAATGAAGATATTTACACCATATCTTATGATAGATTTTCCTGGTGACAGGCTATCGAGCCTGAATTAAGGTATCAATGACCGACTCTGAGAAACCACGTTTTGATAAAATCAAGCGTTCAATCTCCAAGCAGTCAGATGCAGAGAAATTAGATTTGGATGGTTGAAAGGACCCTGAAGTAGAAGGTCCTGCCTCAGCGGCAGAGTCCATGGTGGAAGGGATGACATGTCCACCAGATCTGCATACCAAATCCTGCATGGCCACGCAGGTGCTATCAAAATCACCGAAGCTCTCTCCTGCTTGATCTTGGCAATCAGACGAGGGAGCAGAGGAAACGGTGGAAACACATAAGCCAGGTTGAAGGACCAAGGCGCTGCTAGAGCATCTATCAGCGCTGCCTTGGGATCCCTGGACCTGGATCCGTAACAAGGAAGCTTAGCGTTCTGACGAGACGCCATGAGATCCAGTTCTGGTTTGCCCCAAAGTTGAATCAACTGTGCAAACACCTCCGGATGGAGTTCCCACTCCCCCGGATGAAAAGTCTGTCGACTTAGAAAATCCGCCTCCCAGTTCTCTACTCCTGGGATATGGATAGCTGATAGATGGCAAGAGTGAACCTCTGCCCATAGAATTATTTTTGAAACCTCCAACATTGCTAGGGAACTCCTTGTTCCCCCTTGATGGTTGATGTAGGCTACAGTCGTGATATTGTCCGACTGAAATCTGATGAACCTGACCGCAGCAAGCTGAGGCCAAGCCTGAAGAGCATTGAATATCGCTCTTAGTTCCAGAATGTTTATCGGAAGGAGTGCCTCCTCCTGAGTCCACGAGCCCTGAGCCTTCAGGGAGTTCCAGACTGCACCCCAGCCCAGAAGGCTGTCATCTGTCGTTACTATTGTCCAATCTGGCCTGCGGAAGGTCATACCCTTGGACAGATGGACCCGAGATAGCCACCAGAGAAGAGAATCTCTCGTCTCTTGATCTAGATTTAGTAGAGGGGACAAATCTGTGTAATCCCCATTCCACTGACTGAGCATGCAAAGTTGCAGCGGTCTGAGATGTAGGCAGGCAAACGGCACTATGTCCATTGCCGCTACCATTAAGCTGATTACTTCCATACACTGAGCCACTGAAGGGCGAGAAGTAGAATAAAGAACACGGCAGGAATTTAGAAGTTTTGACAACCTGGCCTCTGTCAGGTAAATCTTCATTTCTACAGAATCTATCAGAGTTCCTAGGAAGGAAACTCTTGTGAGAGGGGATAGAGAACTCTTTTCTTCATTCACTTTCCACCCATGAGACCTCAGGAATGCCAGCACAATGTCCGTATGGGACCTGGCGATTTGAAAATTCGACGCCTGTATCAGAATGTCGTCTAGGTAATGGGCTACTGCTATACCCCGCGGCCTTAGGACCGCTAGGAGTGACCCTAGACCCTTCATAAAGATTCTTGGTGCCGTAGCTAACCCAAAGGGAAGAGCCACAAACTGGTAATGCCTGTCTAGGAAGGCGAACCTGAGAAATCGATGATGATCTCTGTGTATCAGAATGTGAAGATAAGTATCCTTTAAGTCCACGGTAGTCATATTGACCCTCCTGGATCATAGGTAGGATGGTTCAAATAGTCTCCATCTTGAAGAATGGGACCCTGAGAAATTTGTTTAGGATCTTGATATCTAAGATTGGTCTGAAAGTTCCCTCTTTCTTGGGAACTACAACAGATTTGAATAGAAGCCTTGCCCCTGATCCTCCTTTAGAACTGGGTGGATCACTCCCATAACTAGGAGGTCTTGAACACAATGTAAGAATGCCTCTCTCTTTATCTGGTTTGCAGATAATTGTGAGAGATGAAATCTCCCTTTTGGGGAAGAAGCTTTGAAGTCCAGAAGATATCCCTGGGACACAATTTCCAACGCCCAGGGATCCTGGACATCTCTTGCCCAAGCCTGGGCGAAGAGAGAAAGTCTGCCCCCTATTAGATCCGTTTCCGGATCGGGGGCTGATCTTTCATGCTGTCTTAGAGGCAGCAGCAGGTTTTTTTGGCCTGCTTTCCTTTGTTCCAAGCCTGGTTAGGTCTCCAGATCGGCTTGGACTGGGCAAAATTTCCCTCTTGTTTTGTATTAGAGGAAGTTGAAGTTGTGCCACTCTTGAAATTTCGAAAGGAGCGAAAATTAGTCTGTTTGGTCCTTAATTTGTTGGACCTATCTTGAGGAAGGGCGTGACCTTTTCCTCCAGTGATGTCAGAAATGATCTCCTTCAGTCCAGGCCCGAATAGGGTCTGCCCCTTGAAGGGAATTTTGAGAAGCTTAGACTTTGAAGTAACATCAGCTGACCAGGATTTAAGCTATAGCGCCCTACGCGCCTGAATAGCAAAACCTGAGTTTTTAGCCGTTAGCTTGGTTAAATGAACAACGGCGTCAGAAACAAATGAATTGTCTAGCTTAAGAGCTTTAAGCTTGTCAAGGATATCATCCAATGGGGTTTCTACCTGTAGAGCCTCTTCTAGAGACTCAAACCAGAAGGCCGCAGCAGCAGTGACTGGGGCAATGCATGCAAGGGGCTGGAGAATAAAACCTTGTTGAATAAAAATTTTCTTAAGGTAACCCTCTAATTTTTTGTCCATTGGATCTAGAAAAGCAAAACTGTCCTCGACAGGGATAGTTGTACGCTTCACTAGGGTAGAGACTGCTCCCTCCACCTTAGGGACCGTTTGCCACAAGTCCCGTGTAGCGGCATCTATAGGAAACATCTTTTAAAAACAGGAGGGGGAGAGAACGGTACACCTGGTCTATCCCATTCCTTAGTAATAATTTCTGAAAACCTCTTAGGTATTGGAAAAACATCAGTGTAAACAGGCACTGCATAGTATTTATCCAATTTACACAATTTCTCTGGGACTACAATGGCGTCACAGTTATCCAGAGTTGCTAAAACCTCCCTGAGCAACATGCGGAGGTGTTCAAGCTTAAATTTAAATGTAGACATATCAGAATCAGGTTGAAGTGTCTTCCCTGAGTCAGAAAAATCACCCACAGATAGAAGCTCTCCTTCTTCGGCTTCTGCACATTGTGAGGGTATATCAGACATAGCTACTAAAGCGTCAGAGAGCTCTGTATTTGTTCTAGCCTCAGAGCTGTCTCGCTTTCCTTGTAACCCTGGCAGTTTGGACAATACTTCTGTAAGAGTATGATTCATAACTGCCGCCATGTCTTGTAAAGTATACGCAATGGGCGCACTAGATGTACTTGGCGCCCCTTGAGCGGGAGTTATAGGCTCTGACACGTGGGGAGAGTTAGTCGGCATAACTTCCCCCTTGTCAATTTCATAAATCTTTTAAAGCCAGAATATGGTCTTTATAACTTATAGTAAGATCAGTACATTTGGTACACATTCTAAGAGGGGGTTCCACAATGGCTTCTAAACATAATTAACAAGGAGTTTCCTCTATGTCAGACATGTTTAACAGACTAGTAATGAGACCAGCAAGCTTGGAAAACACTTTAATTAATGTGAAAAAGCAGATTATAAAAAACGGTACTGTGCCTTTAAGGGAAAAAAACAAACACAAAAACTGCAAAACAGTGAAAAAAGCAGTTAACTTTATGAAATTTTTACAGTGTGTATAACAGACTAAAATAGCATTGCACCCACTTGCTAATGGATGATTAACCCCTCAGGCTCAAAAACGAAGCAAAAAATGGTAAAACCGTTATAACAGTCACAAGCAAACTGCCACAGCTCTACTGTGGCTCCTACCTTCCCATAAAATTACTTTTGTAGGCACAAAAACCCTTTACAGAGGTCCAATATGTCAGGGGACTCCTTCAGGGAAGCTGGATGTCTCAGAATGTAAAAACAACTGCGCAATTAGAGCGTGAAAATAGGCCCCTCCCACCATGCACTCAAAGTGAAAGGGCCATAAGTAACTACTCCTAGGAGAAATCTAGTCAGCCATGTGGAAAACTAGGCCCCAAATAAAGATTTATCACCCTCAGCAAAAAAACCTTCTTTATATATATGCAAACGTTTTACATACTAAGCCATAATAGAAAGTAATATGAATATTACCCTTTACTGCAAGCATGATGCCAGTCGTTTATTAAATCACTGCAATCAGGCTTACCTTAAATATATCAGGCACTGTCAGCATTTTCTAGTTCTTATCATCCTCTAGAAAAAAATATACTGAACATACCTCAGGGCAGTTAATTCTGCAGGCCGTTCCCCCGGCTGAAGTTTCCCCATACTCTTCAGTTATGTGTGAGAACAGCAGTGGACCTTAGTTACAACCTGCTAAGATCATCAAAAACCTCAGGCAAAACTCTTCTTCTTATTTCTGCCTGAGGTAAAAAACAGTACAACGCCGGTACCGTTTAAAAATAACAAACTTTTGATTGAAGATAAACTACACTATTCACCACATCTCTCTTGATACTTCCCTTGTCGAGAGCTGCAAAAGAATGACTGGGGGTGGCAGTTAGGGGAGGAGCTATATAGACAGCTCTGCTGTGGGTGATCCTCTTGCAGCTTCCTGTTGGGAAGGAGAATATCCCACAAGTAATGGATGAATCCGTGGACTGGATACACCTTACAAGAGAAATATTCCTAAAAATTCAATCTGTTCCAGAATTAAAAAATATATTGTGACCAAGGTTTAGAGAGCATTTAGATATGGTATAATAGATGCTGATACAAACAGGTTTTTGATTAAAGAGGAACACTCTATTCCAGTTTTTACACATTGCCAAAGGTGCATTAAAATCTTAAGGCACCTCCTAGCAGACCAATTGTGGCCATACCAGATTTTATTTTTACAAATATTTATGTATACTTAAACAAATTGAGGCCCTTTATGGCACAATTAAGGTCCTACATAAAAGATACTAGTGTTTTTCAAGAAAAGATAGATGGACTATATGTTAATTATGAGAAATGTTTTGTTTGGACATTATGAGCCTTTACACCTCTATAACAAACACTAGTGGTCTGGATGTCATTAGAATTATATTGGGTAGGAGTAAAATGTTTACGGTCCTACAGCAACCCCAGATGATTGATTCAGCCTTCATTGGCTTCGTCAGTGAGGTGTAGCTATATTCCTCTAAGCACACTGAGCAAGGAGTCCACGTCTGGTTAACCCTTTTTCCCATAGGGAGACTAAATACATATAGAGAGAAGTGCACTCACAGGAACGAACAACTGGCTCAATACCATTGTTAGCCTGTTCTATGGCGATTTACCACCTGGGTGCAGCTTTTTAGCCCTGCAATGCTTTTCACAGAGTAGAACTTTCCTGTAGTATATCAGTCTGATCCCGCCTATTACGGTCAGTCCAGCACCGAAATATCAGGCAATTCCTCTCTGAACAAGGAACACAGCAACCCCCAGATGATCGTTTCAGCCTTCATTGGGCCTCGTCAGTGAGATGTAGCTATATTCCTCCAAGCACACTGAGCAAGGAATCCACCCAGGTGTTAAATCGCCATAGAATGGGCTAACAATGGTATTGAGCCAGTTGTTTGTTCCTGTGAGTGCATTTCTCTATGTGTATGTGTGTGTGTGTGTGTGTATATATATATATGTGTGTGTGTGTGTGTGTGTGTGTGTTTGTATGTGTGTACATATGTATTTATTTGTGTATATATGTATTTACACATATATATATATATATATATATATTATGAATAAATAGAACATATTTAAGCTATGTGAAGAACATTGGCATGTGATATATTATTATTTTCCTGTCTGTTTAGTGCACTTGAGGATATGCAATCAGGTTTGCGCGTGAGTAGGGTGTAAGATTTTTTCCTACTTTTTTTGCTCCATTAACTTTTATAGGGGAATACGATAATGCAATCTCAATATTCTAACTTCGGCTTTTAGCATGGGAGTGTTAAATCCTGATCCACTTGTAATCTGGCCCAAAATCATTTGTATGGTTCATAAGCAAATACACAAGCTTCTGCTTGAATTCCATGTATAACACTGTTTCTCCTTTTTGAATAAGAATAAAACTCCATGCATGGCTTGAAGCATATGGACGCAAATTGTAAGAAAATACTATTGCAAACATATGGCAGATCATTTTTTTTTTCATTTTTAATCTACCCGAGAACGTTTGGTTTGCAAGGTGTGGTTGGCTAGTCACATGGGGTTACATAGGGAATTAAAGGGACAGTATACACCAACTGCATGTAATAGACACTACTATAAAGAATAATATGCTCAGATACTGATTTAAAAATACAGTATAAAACCTTTTAAAAACTTACTTAGAAGCTCCCAGTTTAGCACTGTTGAAAAGGATAGCTGGAACACCCACTGCAAGTGGTTCTATAGCAAAAAAAAGCAGACACTCCCCCACTCCCCCTTCCTCTGCATATGAAAAGACTCTTCACACAAACAGGAGCAAGTTGGAGTTAGGTATATGTTGGTATTTTCCTAAAACTTTGGGGCTTTAGGAGCAGTGTTAATTTTGTCGACTAAAACTAGACTAAAATGACTATAAAACTAAAGAAATTCTAATGACTAAAATATGACAAAAACTAAAATGACATTTTAGTCAAAAGACTATGACTAAAACTAAATCAAAATGACATTTTAGTCAAAAGACTATAACTAAAACTAAATCAAAATTTGCTGACAAAAACATTTTATGCAAGTTGTTATAATCAATCCATATCCAATTACTGCTCTTTTGTAAAATTTACGAAACTTCATTTTATTAAATTTTAAGATAAATAGACATGTTATATACCACAACAGTTAAATCTGTTAAATCTGTATTGCATGTTCAAACCTTAATACCATAAAAGAAAACAGGTTAATAAACCTTTACTCCAGGAGTATATAATGAGTTTGGAAGTTCTAGAGCAGTGCTAATATTGTTGCCGAAACGTTTTTGAATCTGTGAACAATCAATTGATTCTTCCTATAGAAATAAGCATAAACCACAAATATGGGTTTAAGTTATGCTGTGCCTGTGCTAGCTGCAGAAACATTTTGTTGTGTTGAGTTCCTTGATACTTGTTTTAATTATTAACAGAGAACTGTTAAAGTTTTTATATTGGGTAATATGTTCAATACAGCCAATAAAGTTTACAGTTTTTTTTATATATTTTATTGCACTTCTGTTTGTTTATGAAACTTGGTTTTATTTAATTTTAAGTTTAATAAAGATGTTATATATCAAAACGGTTAAATCTGTGTCTGTATTGCATGTTTAAACCTTAATACCATAAATAATAACAGGTGTTATGTTTACTCCTGGAGTATGTAATCAGTTTGCAAATGATAGAGAAATGCTTAAATAATGCATTACACTTTAACTAAACCCCCTAGATTTTAGTTGACTAAAATCTACTGGAGATTTAGTCGACTAAAATGTATTGGAGATTCAGTCGACTAAAACTAGTATAAAACTAAAACAATTCAGATGACTAAAATGGCATTTTAGTCAAAAGACTAAAACTAAGACTAAATTGAAACTTGCCGTCAAAATTAACACTGTTTAGGAGTCTAAAATCAGTGCAATGTTATTTAAAAATAAGCAAAACTATACATTTAAAAAAAAAAAAAAAAAAAGTTGTATATCTATATAAATAGATAATCTCCATAACATTTATGCAAAGAAAAATCTAGTGTATAAATGTCCCTTTTAGACAGGTCACATTATTTACATAGCGATGTTTAGTTAGTAAGCAGATATGATAATGAGGAGAAAAAGTGTCATAAACTGTGCATAATAACATTTACACTGCATAAGACCCCAGCCTGTGCAAGCAGTGTTAATCTTGACGGCAAATTTCCATTTAGTCTTAGTTTTAGTCTTTTCACTAAAATGCCATTTTAGTTTTAGTCGTATTTTAGTCATGTGAATTGTTTTAGTTTTAGTCGATTGAATCTCCACTAGATTTTAGTTGACTAAAATCTAAGGGGTTTAGTTAAAGTGTAATGCATTATTTAAGCATTTCTCTATAATTTGCAAACTGATTATATACTCCAGGAGTAAACATAACACCTGTTATTATTTATGGTATTAAAGTTTAAACATGCAATACAGACACAGATTTAGCCGTTGTGATATATAACATCTTTATCAAACTTAAAATTAAATAAAACCAAGTTTCATAAACAAACAGAAGTGCAACTTTAAAATATAAAAAAACAAAACTGTAAACTGTATTGGCTGTATTGCACATATTACCCAATATAAAAACTTTAACAGTTCTCTGTTAATAATTAAAACAAGTATCAAGTAACTCTCAACACAACAAAAAAAGTTTCTACAGCTAGCATAGGCACAGCATAACTTAAACGCATACTCATGGGTTATGCTTATTTCTATAGGAAGAATCAATTGATTCACAGATTCGAAAAAATTTAGGCAACGATATTAGCACTGCTCTGGAACTTCCAAACTCATTATATACTCCTGGAGTAAAGGTTTATTAACCTGTTTTTATTTATGGTATTACGGGTTGAACATGCAATACAGATTTAACAGATTTAACTGTTGTGATATATACCATGTCTTTCTCTTAAAATTTCATAAAATTAAGTTTAGAAAATTTGACAAAAGAGCAGTAATTAGATATGGATTGATAACACCTTGCATAAAATGTTTTTGTCAGCAAATTTTGTTTCAGTTTTAGTCATACCACTAGATTTAGAGTTCTGCGTTAGCCGTCAAAA
The DNA here is from genome assembly GCF_027579735.1 of Bombina bombina. Classification (NCBI taxonomy): domain Eukaryota; kingdom Metazoa; phylum Chordata; class Amphibia; order Anura; family Bombinatoridae; genus Bombina; species Bombina bombina. The sequence continues at coordinate 1,062,243,448 of NC_069501.1, read as the reverse complement.
CCAGCGTTAGGGGCTCCTAACGCTGGTTTTGGGCTACCGCTAGTATTTAGAGTCAGTCAGGAAAGGGTCTAACGCTCACTTTGCAGCCGCGACCTTTCCATACCGCAGATCCCCCTACGCCAATTGCGTAGCCTATCTTTTCAATGGGATCTTTCTAACGCCGGTATTTAGAGTCTTGGCTGAAGTGAGCGTTAGAAATCTAACAACAAGACTCCAGCCGCAGAAAAAAGCCAGGAGTTAAGAGCTTTCTGGGCTAATGCCGGTTCATAAAGCTCTTAACTACTGTGCTCTAAAGTACACTAACACCCATAAACTACCTATGTACCCCCACATCACCGCCACTCTAATAAATTATTTTAACCCCTAATCTGCCGACTGCACACCGCCGCAACCTACGTTATCCCTATGTACCCCTAATCTGCTGCTACTAACACCGCCGACCCCTATATTATATTTATTAACCCCTAATCTGCCGCCCCCAACGTCGCCGCCACCTACCTACAATTATTAACCCCTAATATGCCGACCGGACCTCACCGCTACTATTATAAAGTTATTAACCCCTAATCCGCCTCACTCCCGCCCAATAACCCTATAATAAATAGTATTAACCCCTAATCTGCCGACCGGACCTCGCTGCTACTCTAATAAATGTATTAACCCCTAAAGCTAACCCTAACACCCCCCTAAGTTAAATATAATTTAAATCTAACGAAATAAAATAAATCTTATTAAATAAATTATTCCTATTTAAAGCTAAATACTTACCTGTAAAATAAACCCTAATATAGCTACAATATAAATTATAATTATATTGTAGCTATTTTAGGAATAATATTTATTTTACAGATAACTTTTTTTAATTTTAACCAGGTACAATAGCTATTAAATAGTTAATAACTATTTAATAGCTACCTAGTTAAAATAATTACAAAAATACCTGTAAAATAAATCCTAATCTAAGTTACAATTAAACCTAACTCTACACTATCAATAAATTAATTAAATAAAATACCTACAATTATCTACAATTAAACCTAACACTATACTATCAATAAATTACATACAAATACCTACAATTAAATACAAATAAATACACTAACTAAAGTACAAAAAATAAAAAAAGAACTAAGTTACAAAAAATAAAAAAATTATTTACAATTTTAAGCTAATTACACCTACTCTAAGCCCCCTAATAAAATAACAAAGCCCCCCAAAATAAAAAAAAATGCCCTACCCTATTCTAAAATAAAAATAGAAAAGCTCTTTTACCTTACCAGACCTTAAAAGGGCCTTTTGCGGGGCATGCCCCAAAGAATTCTGCTCTTTTGCCTGTAAAAAAAAACCGATCCGTCCAGAAGAGGCTCCGAAATCTTCATCCAAGCCCAAGCGGGCTAATCTAACCCACCTAATAAAATAAAAAAGCCCCCCAAAATAAAAAAGCCCTACCATATACTAAATTACAAATAGCCCTTAAAAGGGCCTTTTGTGAGGCATTGCCCCAAAGTAATCATCTCTTTTACCTGTAAGAAAAAATACAATACCCCCCCAACATTAAAACCCACCACCCACACACCCAACCCTACTCTAAAACCCACCCAATCCCCCCTTAATAAAACCACCAAAACACTAACCCCTTGAAGATCACCCTACCTTGAGACGTCTTCACCCAACTGGGCAGAAGTGGTCCTCCAGAGGGGCAGAAGTCTTCATCCGATCCGGGCAGAAGTCTTCATCCAGGCGGCATCTTCTATCTTCATCCATCCGGAGCGGGTCCATCTTCAAGCCAGCTGATGCGGAGCATCCTCTTCCAACGACATCCAAATGAAGAATGAAGTTTCCTTTAAATGACGTCATCCAAGATGGCATCCCTTGAATTCCGATTGGCTGATAGGATTCTATCAGCCAATCAGAATTAAGGTAGGAAAAATCCTATTGGCTGATGCAATCAGCCAATAGGATTGAAGTTCAATCCTATTGGCTGATCCAATCAGCCAATAGAATTGAGCTTGCATTCTATTGGCTGTTCCTATCAGCCAATCGGAATTCAAGGGACGCCATCTTGGATGACATCATTTAAAGGAACCTTCATTCTTCATTTGGATGTCGTTGGAAGAGGATGCTCCGTGTCGACTGGCTTGAAGATGGACCCGCTCCGGATGGATGGATGGATGAAGATAGAAGATGCTGCCTGGATGAAGACTTCTGCCCGTCTGGAGGTTCTCTTCTGCCCAGATCGGATGAAGACTTCTGCCCCTCTGGAGGACCACTTCTTCACGGTTGGGTGAAGACGTCTCAAGGTAGGGTGATCTTCAAGGGGTTAGTGTTAGGTTTTATTAAGGGGGGATTAGGTGGGTTTTAGAGTAGGGTTGGGTGTGTGGGTGGTGGGTTTTAATGTTGGGGGGGTATTGTATTTTTTCTTACAGGTAAAAGAGCTGGTTACTTTGCGGCAATGCCACGCAAAAGGCCCTTTTAAGGGCTATTTGTAATTTAGTATAGGGTAGGGCTTTTTTATTTTGGGGGGCTTTTTTATTTTATTAGGGGGATTAGATTAGGTGTAATTAGCTTAAAAAAATTGTAATTATTTTATTATTTTTTGTAATTTAGTGTTTTTTTTTCGTACTTTAGTTTATTTAATTTAATTGTATTTAATTGTTGTTAGTTTAGGTAATTAATTTAATGATAGTGTAGTGTTAGGTGTAATTGTAACTTAGGTTAGGATTTATTTTACAGGTAAATTTGTCTTTATTTTAACTAGGTAGTTATTAAATAGTTAATAACTATTCTACCTAGTTAAAATAAATACAAAGTTGCCTGTAAAATAAAAAGGGTTTATTTTATAGGTAAGTATTTAGTTTTAAATAGGAATAATTTATTTAATAATAGTAATTTTATTTAGATTTATTTAAATTATATTTAAGTTAGGGGGTGTTAAGGTTAGGGTTAGACTTATGTTTAGGGTTTAATAACTTTATTATAGTGGCGGCGATGTTGGGGGGCAGATTAGGGGTTAATAACTATAATGTAGGTGGCGGCGATGTTGGGGGCAGCAGATTAGGGGTTCATAAGTATAATGTAGGTGGCGGAGGTGTCTGGAGCGGCAGATTAGGGGTTAATAATATAATGCAGGTGGCGGCGATGTCGGGGACGGCAGATTAGGGGTTAATAAGTGTAAGATTAGGGGTGTTTAGACTCAGGGTTCATGTTAGGGTGTTAGGTGTAAACATACATTTTCTTTCCCCATAGGAATCAATGGGGCTGCGTTAGGAGCTAAACGCTGCTTTTTTGCAGGTGTTTTTTTTACAGCCGATTCTGCCACATTGTTTCTTATGGGGAAATCGTGCACGAGCACGTTTAGCCAGCTCACCGCTACCGTAAGCAGCGCTGGTATTGAAGTGAGATGTGGAGCTAAATTTTTCTCTTCGCTCACTTTTTAGAGGCTAACGCCGGGTTGAAAAAAACCTGTAATACCAGTGTTGTCTGTAGGTGAGCGGTGAGCTGAAACTGAGCGTTAGCCCCGCACGGCTTTACCGACAAAACTCGTAATCTAGGTGACTCTGTGCAAGAAAGTATATATATATTTTTCATATTCAAAAGAACCCAATCCAAGTACACTTCTGTTACCTTGAGGGAATACATAGTACAATAATCTAGTACTGAAAGGGACATTAGCCATGTTTTTATAAAAACACTTCATTGCAAAAAATATGGATACAATATAGATATTTTAAATGGACTTTTTCATTTTTAATGCAATTTTAAACAACTTTCCAATTTACTTTACCTAGGTAGGCTCAGGAACAGCAATGCATTACTGGGAGCTAGTTACTGATTGTGCTGCACATGTATGCCTCTTGTCATTGCCTTACTTGATGTGTTTAGCTAGCTCCCAGAAGTGATTTCTGCTCCTTCAACAAAAGACACCAAAAGAATGAAGCAAATTTGATAATAGAAGTAAATCCGAAAGTTGTTTAAAATGTGTATGCACTATCTGAATCATGAAAAAAATTTGGGTTTATTTCTCTGTAAATGCCCTTGAAAAACCTATTGAATATTATTTATCTTGAGTATTGTGTACAGGTAGCCCTCAGTTTACGCCAGGGTTAGGTTCCAGAAGGAATGGTTGTAAATTGAAACCGTTGTAAATTGAACCCCAGTTTATAATGTAAGTCAATGGGAAGTGAGGGAGATATGTTGCAGGCCCCTCTCAATATTTTCATAAGTAACACCTAATACATTATTTTTAAAGCTTTGAAATGAAGACTTTAAATGTTAAACAGCATTATAAACCTAATAAAATAATCACACAACACAGACTTCACTTGCATTTTTCTGAAAACAGTTCTTCCTATGCATTCCAATCTGGACTGTTTTATAGTCAGGAAGATCTTGTTCCTTTGAAATCTGCTCGATAGCTCAGGTCTGGTGGTTAAACTGATTAATTTCAGCTTGCTTGGCTTTGCTGCAACACAAGCGGACAGCTCCACCTACTGCCTATTTTAATAAATGCACTGCTTCTCAATGCGTTTCAATAGCAGTCACATGACTGGAAAAAAAGGTTGTTATTTTAAAACGGTGTAAATTGAACCGTTGTAAAACGAGGGCCACCTGTACAGTTCTGGAGGCCATATCTACAGAAGGATTTTTAATAAACTGAATCTGTTCAAAGGATGGCAACTAAAATGGTAAATGGTCTTAAAAAATAAAACTTCTGCCGAAAGGCTCAATGACCTACATTTGTATAGCTTAGAGAATGGAAAGAGGTGATATGATAGTAATTTTTGTATTGAGTGGCTTAGTAATGCCAAGGCTGTGTGTATTTTTCACAAAAAGAACAATTCCAGAACAAGAGGTCATGATCTCAAGCTGAGGGGGTAGTGGTTGAGGAGTAATTTGCAGAGGCACTTTTTCATAGAAAGGGTGATTGATACATGGAATAAACTTCCATTAGAGGTGGTAATGAAAAACACTCTTGGGATATAAGCATAAGGCTATCCTATGATTTAGATAGGTGTACACATTTAGAACATTTTGGGCAGACTTGTTGGGTTTATGGTTCTTATCTGTCTTGAAAATCTAGGTTTCTATTTCTCCTACTTTGCTGTGACAATAAATGAGCTGGTAGGTGATCTAATAGCTACACCTGTTAGAAATAGAAAGGCCGGAGTGGCAATTTTATTTCATAAAGATCTAGATGTTAAAGTCATCAATACAGAACTGGATACGGAAGCTAGATACATTATTGCTCAAGTTTTAATTAATGGTGTTCGCCTTGTACTATGCAATCTCTATGGTCCTAATATACATAGCCCTTTATTCTGGGAAAAATTAAAAGTAAAATTATATCCTTTTAAGGGTCAGAATCTCATAATCGGAGGTGATTTTAACATGTCCCCTGTCCCGGAGTTGGATAGATTATCAAAGAAAAAGTTGCATGATTATAATAGGATTGCAAAAACTTTTAAATCTTTTCTTTCTAAACTTAAAATGTTTGATATTTGGAGGATTAATAATCCAGATGCTAAGGTCTACTCTTGCGAATCCAAGTCCCATAAAACGTTTTCTCGGATTGACTTTTTATTTGTTTCAGAATCACTTTCTATTATGAATATAATTCCACGGATAAATGATATAGAAATATCTGATCATGCCATTATCTCTTTAACATTTCCTGCCCTGACAAGAACAAAAAATGGCTCTCAAAATTTCGTCTTTCCTCGTTTCTGGGTAAATAATCCTAGATTTACTCTCTGGTTGAAGCAGAAATGGAAAGATTACGTCTCCTTTAATATTGCCAGCTTTAATAAAATTTAGACTTTCTGGGAGGCCTCTAAAGCCGTGTTAAGAGGGGAAATCAAGGTGTATTTATACGCCTGGAATAAAAAAAATAGGGCAAGTGAAATTCAAACTGCTAATAGGATAAGGAACGCTTACAGAAAATTTTGTAATGAGAGATCCAAAGAAAATTGGGAAATATATTGTGCAGCCAGAAAAGACCGTGATATTATGTTAAAGCAAAAGTCTTATCGGGAGGAGGTAAAACTTAATATTCAATTTAAAGGTTCATTTGGCTGCTCAGCTAAACACTTAGCTAGGTTAGTTAAAAAAAGAAAGAGCCGGAATTTTATACCCACAATCAAAACAGAAGTAAATAGACATTTAGATACGGAAAACATAAGTCAAGCTTTTCATGCATTTTATAAGAAAATTTATAACAAGGTTAATATCAATATGGATAATCTAGAAAAATTCTGGACAAAGATAAAAGTGCCTATAATCCCGCCTGAATATCTTAAAATTTTAAATGCGCCGATATCAGGGGAAGAAATTCTCAAAGCAATAGAAAAAATGAAAAAGAGCAAAGACAATAAATGAGCTTCTGCACATATCACTCAATGTGCAGCATGTAGGGATGTGAAGGTTCTAAATTCCATAGACTGCACTCCAGCCTCCCCGGGGGGCAGTGGAAAAGCTTTACATTGTTATTTCAATTACAGGCAAAGCAGACAAAATACAAACTGAAAGTTATATTGTATGTTTGAGCAACTGGTTTCAGAATCTATTCTCAAACATATTAGTGCTGTTGTGCGCCAATTAGCCAAGTTTAATCAATAGCGTTTGTATTCTTTCATATTACAAGTTGAAAAATAAAATTATAGCGCCCAAGCAAAAGCCTCAGGCACCCTAACATGTGGAGGTGGAATAGCGCAGGGAGCTATCTCCCTCACCTCACAGAGTTCTAGGTGGCGTGCTCCAAAATTCAGTTCTCTCTTTTGCTGAACTGTGCTAAAGCCAAAGGTTAGTTAAGAAATTGTTTAAATACCTTTTGTTCTTCATACACACATATACCCAGAGGCAGAACTTTTTTCACTTTCTGCAATGAGATTTTTTTAGTGAAAATGTTTCTGTAGGTTATTTTTAAATATAATTCAATTTTAAATAAGGCAGTTCAATTGCAATGCGTTGGTTAACTGGAGAATAAAGCAATTTTAAAAGTTTTATAATATATTGCAACAGTTAAAAAAAATTGAATTGCAAATTAGCTGCAGACAAACAAATAAATGTCTCTTGAATACATTTGTTTCTTTTTCTCTTAGTCTAACATATAAATGTGGTAATAAAAAGATGCTTTGCTCATAAGAATGTCTTACATTCAGAAAAAAATGCTTTGCAGACTGGGAAAGGCTAGGGGGCAGGTTTGTAAAAAAATTCTGAAAAACAGTCAACAATCAATGCGCTGCTGCTTTGCAGCTCTCCTGCATATTTCACTGTTCACTTCAAACAGCACTTTGCTATGGATGCACTGTGTTAAGGAAAACTTACACAATGCAGCCCTGATATGGAGAACAGCCCTGATATGGAGCAGTGATGCAAAGTTAAAGCAGTAACCGTTCCTGCATGTGACCTGTTCTTTATGCAGACATGCTGCATTTTCTGGGATGACATCTCAGATCACTGTATGTTCTGCCTTGGGGCACATATATACTGTATATTTATTTATTTATTTATATGTAGATAGTGCTCCTCTTGTTATCTAGGCCATAATCTGAATACACTAATACACTATAGTGTGTGGAACTTGTCTATAAATGGCTAATATGACAGTTGTTGCTATTTTTCAGCTGTGTAAGGAGCGCTTCCGTGTTGGGATCATGCTCGCTGTGTTTCTCACTTCTGCGTCTGTACATGAATACGCCATCACTTTGTCTCTGGGCTTTTTCTACCCAGTTATGTTCTGTCTCTTTGCAATTTTTGGAGGTAAGCAACATTTTAGTGGTCTATTTAAAAAAAAAAAAATCCTACCAGTAACCTGTTTTGTACAAATGATAGGTCAGAATCCTATTGAACATTAACATAAGTGTTGCAATGCAGAGCTGTGAAATCACCAAATATATCTGCTATCTTTACTATACTGATATAGGCTAAACTGTTTTTCACAAAATTATGACAGTATTTACTTTAACATTTTTTTTTGACAGACATTCTGCACCATTTATACTATAACCTTATGGTATTGCAGATATAGGGCTCCAATTAGCATATTCCATATGGACATGGTTCCAAGCCGGGAAGCTGGGAAACCTGTTCATCTAGCATCATGGCGAGTGGGCATCATCTGCTGCCTTACATTTGCACAAGTATATGCTTGTGTAGCCACATTTAACACAACAGTATTCCTAATTTGAATTGGCTGGTGCATACTTCTACTAATACTCATTTGGTGATGTGTCCAAATTCTTCCTCTAATTTGCAATAGTATGAAGTAGACCACTGATACTGTTGTATGACTTATAACTTACATATATATATATATATATATATATATATATATATATATATATATATATATATATATATATATATATATATATATATATATATATATATATAGTTTTACTTCATATTTTTTCAGGCAAAAAAAACAAAACATGTTTTAATGCTGCTTTTTCATACAGATGACAGAAAATGTTTGTGTATGATGTCCCTTTATAGGCCAGTACCATTTTCCAAGACCACCTAACTTTTCTGGGTCCTCCTGGATGGTCATGGTCCACTTCTCATCCAGGTTTTAAGGGACTGTCCCGGCTCTGCCAAGAAACTCCTTGACCCACCCAAAACATGTTCTGCCCACAACCTGCCTATAACAATGATACTCCTGCAGTAGCCCATCAACAAGTTCCCTTAACGCCCCATCCCAGAAAACCTTTTGGAAATGTTGGGAGATATGTTGGACAGACCACCTTTAACTAAAATATACTGCACACTTTTCAAGAGACGCCAGCACAGTTTCAAACACTGGACAAATATTCTAAAAGTTCCTGGGAAAGTTATATTTTCTGTATTGTAATATAGATAAGCTCATCAATCTCTGTGAAAGTCTTGACATGGCAACCTTAAAGGGACATTACAGCCAAAATTGGAATCCACATAGATTTAAAAGCAAAAATGCTTCTAATAAAAGTTATAGCTGTTTCAAAAGTGTATTTATGTATGCACCGTGCACCAGCATTTTAAACACAGCACTTGCTAAGAGAGCCTAAGGTGCTTGTACCATCTGGTAGTGGCTCAATTTGTTAATTGCTGACATGATACAAGACCCAATGATGCGCTGAGCAGCTGCAGTATTTAAAATGCTTGTGCTGAGAATATCTAGCTATGCATCACATGCACCTGCAAAGAAAAATGCTAACACTAAAACAGTGATAACTTTTATTAGAAGCATTTTTGCCAATACATCTATATTGTAAATATGTTCCTATTCAAAGATGAAATTCATCTATGTGCTTTTAAATTTTGCTTGGAACGTCCCTTTAACTTTGGCAGTAACACAAATGAAAGTTTTCCCTAATGTGTACAACACAAACAAATGCTCATAAATAAGTTTCTCAAAATATATTTATTGATCTATGAAATGGTTTTCTTATATATAGAACTTAAATTCCAAAAAGGTTCTATTAACTACATGTTAAGACCAGCAATACTATTGTATTGACTAATCCTTAAAAATTGTGTTTCAGTTAACCAGTTCTCACCAATTCTACTTAAAGGGACAGAATACACCAATTTTCATATAACTGCATGTAATAGACACTACTATAAAGAAGAATATGCACAGATGCTGATCTAAAAATCCAGTATAAAACCTTACTTAGAAGCTCCCAGTTTAGCACTGTTGATAAGGTTAGGTGGTGACACCCACTGAAACGGGCTGGGTAAACAAAAAGAGTAGACACTCCCCATCTCCCCCCTTCCCTGCATATAAAAAGACATAACATAAACAGAAGCCTGCAGGAGTCTGTAAACCCTAGGGTTGCCAGGTGTCTGATATTAGACCGGACTATCCGGTATTTTAGGTTACTGCCTGGTAATTTTATTTTTAAAAAGCCTTAGGTACTTAAGATGTGTTTTACAAATTTTTGTCCGGAGTCCAACCAAGCCGCATCCAGGCCAAGTAACCTAATCTACCCAGCAGGTCCCAAGCCCATTAGCCCAGCCCTGGCCCGGCACCCCTTCTAGCCCTACTACTACTGTAGTCGGTAATCACCCATCTCTCGTCACACAGGCGGCTGATTGCGGTGCCCCGGCTCTGACTCAGCATGCGCCGTGCATGCTGCCTGAGTGTGTGAGAGACTGTCGGAGTTCACGTGATCACACGTGTGACATCACGACAGCAAGAAGACCTGGGCTACCTGCACTGTCTGTCCAGTCACCATTCAGCACCAAAGATCTTCCTCCTCTGTTCATGGGAGATACAGCTCTAGCACCTAACTAGACCAAGGCAATCTGTACTGTAATAAGTAAAACTACCCCATAGCTGGCCAGGCTCCCATTAACCAGTTCCTGCTAGAAATGTAAGTACAAGATTCGTTGCTTTGTATGGACACCTGTGACCACAGCATTGTCCTGTTCTTGCCATGCCGTGCTCACACTACAATGACAAAGTGAATGTAAATTGATTCCCTCCCAGACTTTTACACAGAGGTGGAACCAAGCATTACAAATCAAGCAAACTGACCTATCCAAAAGTTTCTGCAGTTATATAGCCTTAACTCTTTCATTGTCACAGAGCATAATACTGAAATTTATCTTTTGGAATAGGTAATATACAAATTAGAAGCAACTGGCTGGATTGTAAAACTATGCAGCAAAAGTTTTAAAGAGCAAGATAATTTTTTTTTCAAATATATATAAATATTTTGTTGAGGAATTTAGGATTTATGAATGAAAGAGTGATGGGTACAAAAAACTACTAATGTATGAGAATTGTTAACAACACTTTCTGAGCAAAAGGTTGAAAAAAAAGATATATATCGCTCACTATGTCTCTCTCTCTCTTTCTCTTTTTTCTCTCTCTCTCTCTCTCTCTCTTTTTTCTCTCTTTTTTCTCTTTTTTTCTCTCTCTCTTTTTTTCTCTCTCTCTCTTTCTCTCTCTCTCTCTCTCTCTCTCTCTCTCTCTCTCTCTCTCTCTCTTTCTCTCTCTCTCTCTTTCTCTCTCTCTCTCTCTCTCTCTCTCTCTCTCTCAGCCAAGAGGGTAAAATCACCTCTATTTACATGAGTTACTAGCAGCCAAAGAGGTAAAATTATTGATTTGTATGTTACTTACTGGCAGCCAAGGGGTAAAATAATTGCTTAGTTGTGAAAAATATACATTGGGGGTTCAAGAGTGGGGGCTGAAGTAGAGTTTGTTTGGGGTAATATCTGACCCCCATCTACCATTGTGCGAAGTTACTGACAGATTGTCCAGTATTTTTGTGGCAGACACCTGGCAACCCTAGTAAACGCTTGTATACATCTGGCACTGTAGGGCTTGATTAGGAGTCTGAAAATCAACACAATGTTTTTAAAGGGACACTCAATCAAAATTAATTTTTCATTATTCAGATAGAGCATGCCATTTTAAACAAATTTCCAATTTACTTCTATTAACTAAATGTGCACAGTCTTTTTATATTTAAACTTTTTGAGTCACCAGCTCCTACTGAGCATGTGCAAGAATAAGTGTGAATGCATTTGTGAATGGCTGATGGCTGTCACATGGTACGTGTATGCATTTGTGATTGGCTGATGGCTGTCACATGGTACAGGGGAGTGGAAAAAGACATAACTTTTAAAATTGTCAGAAAAAACATCTACTACTCATTTGAAGTTCAGACTAAGTGCTATTGCATTGTCTTGTTATCCTGAATTTGTTGATTATGCAATTTTTTTTTATAAAAACACTACCTAATGGGCTATATAAATGGATCATCTAAAAAACATTTATGCAAAGAAAAATCTAGTGTACAATGTCCCTTTTAGTATGAAGAAAAAAGTACATCATAATATCAAATGTCTATGAAAATAAAAACGTTAATAAAAATAAATAAATGTGTATAGGGATATGAAGAGTGCAAATGTGTGCAACTTGAGAAATCATGTAAATGACCTAATATTAAATTATATAGTGATGACTCTGACAGTGCAAACTTTGTATTTATGTTATTTAGTTGTTGTTGTTTTTATAAATAAACATAGCTATTATCAAATTATCTTAATAACATATGAAGATCACATTAGAAACGTAGCTATTAATTGTTACTCATTTAAAGGGAAATTATTTCAGACCCAATTTTAAACCTCAGTGTAGGAGAAAGATAAAGGTCAGAATTGTATTTATGCTGATACCTATGTGTGTACCAGATTAGGGTTTGATTACAAGTGGAGCTCAATCTATAATGCTATTAGCACTTATAATACAAGTGGTGAGTTAAGTGTTGCACTCAAGCTCAACACAAAACAGCGCTTAAAAATTTGGCACTTTTGGAGACCTGACCTAAAGTATGATTTATGATTGAAAATATGCATATCAAAACACATCAAATATTAAACTAATGTTTGACAAGGTGATATACTGGGGAGAGCTCAAACGTATATGTGTATGTGTACATATGTATGTATGTGACAGTGTTTTTAACTTACATTTCAATTCACCACCATATATAACTAAGTAAAAAAAACTCTACTACTTGATTGGAGGATAAGCTCAACTTCGGCTTAGTGTTTGGACAAAAGCGGTCATGGGTTTTTCAGTGAATCCCCATAGAAGTCTGTTACGTGAGGGATTCAGAGACCTGCACTATCTGACTTCCAGATGTCAGTGCTCCACTTGTAAACTAGTCCTTACTGTATAAAAAGCTAAAGCTCAGGCCATTTGCTCAAGATTGTGTAATGTAATCTTATAGTGGTATAAGGAGGTGACTGTGTAACTGACTTCAAGTATAAAGAGGTCGTTGTGTAACCATCCAGAAAGATAATCATTTTAAATGGAAAATGTCCCTGTTTTTGATAAGCACTAAAGTATATATATATATCTGTCTTGTTATATGCACACTCCAGTTGTATAATCTGTAGTACAGAGCATGTTATTTTGCTATTATTATTTTCCTCAAGTTTTATTTTAATTTACAATAATAATGTTCTTTATCTTCTCAACATTGTTCTTATAGTTGTCTTTAACTTTATGATGAATGATAAACGCACCAGCCCAGTGTATAATGTGATGGTCTGGACCTTCCTTTTCATCGGTCAGGGTATACAGGTTTGTCTGTATTGCCAAGAGTGGTATGCTCAGATACACTGTCCACTTACAGAGGTAAAAGTTATCATTTTCTTGTTAATGTGTTAAAGGGACACTATTACCATTGCAGGTTTCCTTGTAAATCTAATGGCAGTGATCTTTAATTCAGAACTGTACTCTTTTACTGTTTGAGGCAATAGAGCAATATTCTTTAGTAATTTTTTTTCTGTAACCATGCAACTCTTGAACACCTTGTATTTCTCATAAATGTAGCTTAAGAGTGAAATAAGTGGTTCTTTGCTATTTTGGAAACATACTGGCCTAGATTTAGAGTTGGGCGGTAGCCGTGAAAACCAGCGTTAGAGGCTCCTAACGCTGGTTTTTACCGCCCTCTGGTATTTGGAGTCAGTCAGGAAAGGGTCTAACGCTCACTTTCCAGCCGCGACTTTTCCATACCGCAGATCCCCTTACGTCATTTGCGTATCCTATCTTTTCAATGGGATCTTTCTAACGCCGGTATTTAGAGTCGTGGCTGAAGTGAGCGTTAGAAATCTAACGACAAAACTCCAGCCGCAGAAAAAAGTCAGTAGTTAAGAGCTTTCTGGCCTAACGCCGGTTCATAAAGCTCTTAACTACTGTGCTCTAAAGTACACTAACACCCATAAACTACCTATGTACCCCTAAACCGAGGCCCCCCCACATCACCGCCACTCTATTAAATTTTTTTAACCCCTAATCTGCCGACCGCCACCTACGTTATCCTTATGTACCCCTAATCTGCTGCCCCTAACACCGCCGACCCCTATATTATATTTATTAACCCCTAATCTGCCCCCCTCAACGTCGCCTCCACCTGCCTACACTTATTAACCCCTAATCTGCCGAGTGGACCGCACCGCTACTATAATAAAGTTATTAACCCCTAATCCGCCTCACTCCCGCCTCAATAACCCTATAATAAATAGTATTAACCCCTAACCTGCCCTCCCTAACATCGCCGACACCTAACTTCAATTATTAACCCCTAATCTGCCGACCGAATCTCGCCGCTACTGTAATAAATGGATTAACCCCTAAAGCTAAGTCTAACCCTAACACTAACACCCCCCTAAATTAAATATAATTTAAATCTAACGAAATAAATTAACTCTTATTAAATAAATTATTCCTATTTAAAGCTAAATACTTACCTGTAAAATAAACCCTAATATAGCTACAATATAAATTATAATTATATTATAGCTATTTTAGGATTTATATTTATTTTACAGGTAACTTTGTATTTATTTTAACCAGGTACAATAGCTATTAAATAGTTAATAACTATTTAATAGCTACCTAGTTAAAATAATTACAAAATTACCTGTAAAATAAATCCTAACCTAAGTTACAATTAAACCTAACACTACACTATCAATAAATTAATTAAATACAATACCTACAATTATCTACAATTAAACCTAACACTACACTATCAATAAATTAATTAAATACAATATCTACAAATAAATACAATGAAATAAACTAACTAAAGTACAAAAAATAAAAAAGAACTAAGTTACAAAAAATGAAAAAATATTTACAAACATTAGAAAAATATTACAACAATTTTAAACTAATTACACCTACTCTAAGCCCCCTAATAAAATAACAAAGACCCCCAAAATAAAAAAAATGCCCTACCCTATTCTAAATTACAAAAGTTCAAAGCTCTTTTACCTTACCAGCCCTGAAAAGGGCCCTTTGTGGGGCATGCCCCAAAGAATTCAGCTCTTTTGCCTGTAAAAAAAAAACATACAATACCCCCCCCAACATTACAACCCACCACCCACATACCCCTAATCTAACCCAAACCCCCCTTAAATAAACCTAACACTAAGCCCCTGAAGATCTTCCTACCTTGTCTTCACCTCACCGGGTTCACCGATCGGTCCAGAAGAGGGTCCGAAGTCTTGATCCAAGCCCAAGCGGGGGGCTGAAGAGTGACGTCCATCCTCGGGCTGAAGTCTGGATCCAAGCGGCAAATGAAGAAGTCCATCTTCGGGAAGAAATCTTCATCCTATCCGGGCAGAAGAGGACATCCGGACCGGCAAACATTTTCATCCAAGCCGCATCTTCTATGTTGTTCCATCGGATGACGAGCGGCTGATCCTGAAGACCTCTGGCGCGGATCCATCCTCTTCGTTCGACGTCCAACTGAAGAATGAAGGTTCCTTTAAGGGACGTCATCCAAGATGGCGTCCCTCGAATTCCGATTGGCTGATAGGATTCTATCAGCCAATCGGAATTAAGGTAGGAAAATTCTAATTGGCTGATGGAATCAGCCAATCAGAATCAAGTTCAATCCGATTGGCTGATCCGATCAGCCAATCAGATTGAGCTCGCATTCTATTGGCTGATGCGGCTTGGATGAAGATGTTTGCCGGTCCGGATGTCCTCTTCTGCCCGGATAGGATGAAGCTTTCTTCCCGAAGATGGACTTCTTCATTTGCCGCTTGGATCCAGACTTTAGCCCGAGGATGGACGTCACTCTTCAGCCCCCCGCTTGGGCTTGGATCAAGACTTCGGACCCTCTTCTGGACCGATCGGTGTGATACCCGGTGAGGTGAAGACAAGGTAGGAAGATCTTCAGGGGCTTAGTGTTAGGTTTATTTAAGGGGGGTTTGGGTTAGATTAGGGGTATGTGGGTGGTGGGTTGCAATGTTGGGGGGGGGTATTGTATGTTTTTTTTTTTACAGGCAAAAGAGCTGAATTCTTTGGGGCATGCCCCGCAAAGGGCCCTTTTAAGGGCTGGTAAGGTAAAAGAGCTTTGAACTTTTGTAATTTAGAATAGGGTAGGGCATTTTTTTATTTTGGGGGTCTTTGTTATTTTATTAGGGGGCTTAGAGTAGGTGTAATTAGTTTAAAATTGTTGTAATTTTTTTCTAATGTTTGTAAATATTTTTTTATTTTTTGTAACTTAGTTCTTTTTTATTTTTTGTACTTTAGTTAGTTTATTTAATTGTATTTATTTGTAGGAATTGTATTTAATTTATTTATTGATAGTGTAGTGTTAGGTTTAATTGTAGGTATTGTATTTAATTAATTTATTGATAGTGTAGTGTTAGGTTTAATTGTTACTTAGGTCAGTATTTATTTTACAGGTAATTTTGTAATTATTTTAACTAGGTAGCTATTAAATAGTTATTAACTATTTAATAGCTATTGTACCTGGTTAAAATAATTACAAAGTTACCTGTAAAATAAATATTAATCCTAAAATAGCTACAATATAATTATAATTTATATTGTAGCTATATTAGGGTTTATTTTACAGGTAAGTATTTAGCTTTAAATAGGAATAATTTATTTAATAAGAGTTAATTTATTTCGTTAGATTTAAATTATATTTAATTTAGGGGGGTGTTAGGGTTAAAGTTAGACTTAGCTTTAGGGGTTAATAAATTTATTAGAGTAGCGGTGAGCTCCTGTCGGCAGATTAGGGGTTAATACTTGAAGTTAGGTGTCGGCAATGTTAGGGAGGGCAGATTAGGGGTTAATACTATTTATTATAGGGTTATTGAGGCGGGAGTGAGGCGGATTAGGGGTTAATACATTTATTATAGTAGCGCTCAGGTCCGGTCGGCAGATTAGGGGTTAATAAGTGTAGTTAGGTGGAGGCGACGTTAGGGGCGGCAGATTAGGGGTTAATAAATATAATATAGGGGTCGGCGATGTTAGGGCAGCAGATTAGGGGTACATAGGGATAATGTAGGTGGCGAGGGTGTACGGAGCGGCAGATTAGGGGTTAAAAATAATATGCAGGGGTCAGCGATAGCGGGGGCGGCAGATTAGGGGTTAATAAGTGTAAGGTTAGGGGTGTTTAGACTCGGGGGACATGTTAGAGTGTTAGGTGCAGACGTAGGAAGTGTTTCCCCATAGGAAACAATGGGGCTGCGTTAGGAGCTGAACGCGGCTTTTTTACAGGTGTTAGGTTTTTTTCCAGCTCAAACAGCCCCATTGTTTTCTATGGGGGAATCGTGCACGAGCACGTTTTTGAAGCTGGCCGCGTCCGTAAGCACTGCTGGTATCGAGAGTTGAAGTTGCGGTAAATTATGCTCTACGCTCCTTTTTTGGAGCCTAACGCAAGCCATTCTGTGAACTCTAAATACCAGCGGTATTTAAAAGGTGCGGCCAGAAAAAAGCACGCGTAGCTAACGCACCCCTTTGGCCGCAAAACTCTAAATCTAGGCGACTGTATGTACAAAAATCTGCATTGTGAGTTTTGTTTTATTCTTGATATTTTGTGCTTATTTTACTTTCAGATAGATTAAGGTGATATCATTTTTTAAAAATTTTCTTTTGGCAGAAAACCTTCTGGGGTATGGTGACTCCTCGTTCATGGTCATGCAATTTGTAACGGCTAATCAACTGAACTAAACTGTACTTCTATCAATTCAATCTATCAATAGATGTGGTACATTATGTTGCCAATATGGATTTGTCATGAGCTGACGGAGTTTGTTCTTTTTTTATTTTGATGTATAATGTATTCTAAAAGCAAAAAGAATTTACTTTATTATGTAAAGACCAGTATATTAGGGTGCCACAGTCTTTGACCACTATGCTTCCTAATCAACATTTCTGGGGAATATGCACTGAAGTAGACACTAAACAAATTTGTTTACTGCTTGATTAAGAATTAATAACCCATGTTGCTGTCTCCCAGTGAGGACCTGTTAGATCAGGGATGTTGTAGGTCATTTATGAGCAAGTAGGACTTGAAAAGCAGACCAAAAGAACATTATGACCTTAGTAAATGAGCAGTCACAAGAAAAGAAAAAATAAACACAATTTCACTGCATCTGTGGTCCAAGTGAGGTATCATAGTAATTGTTCTTGTTTTTATTGAAACACTGTAAGCTTCATTAGATTGATGTATACATAGAAGTCAGAATATGATCTCAGAAAATAATGTTTTGGAGATGAATATGATTGAAACCACCAAGTAATACTGCATAACAACAAATAGATAATATATAATAAAATTGACTCCACTCCATAATCTCTTAGGTTATAAGGAACATTCAGAATACTATACCCAAGAAAGATTACTTTATATACTTTACAACTGCCACATAACAGTCCGTGGGTGTGGTTTTTGTGTTGGCCACTGCTCTATCCATAAGAAACAGTTAAAATATGATGGAATGATATAGGATTATCTCTCTCAAATTATGTCATTTGAAGAGTCCCTACAATATTCAATACACTTGTCTGCAGCCACTATTCCTTGAAATAAGGCCAAGCACAATAATGTCTAGTGATTTTAATCCACTGCTTCAACTGATGGAGTTATGTAAAAGGCTAAACATGAAAAACTATTAGGTTTGAGAAATCTAATATTTAAAGGTTAGGGGTCACTTCCTTTTTCCTTGCATGTGTAATAGGTAGAAGAGAAAAATTAAAGGGACAGTGAAGTCCAAACAAAACTTTCATTTTTCAAATAGGGCATGTAATTTTAAACAACTTTTCAATGTACTTGTATCAACAATTTTGCTTTGTTCTCTTGGTATTCTAGTTGAAAGGAAACCTAGGAAGGCACATATGATAATTTCTAAGCCCTTGAAGGCCGCCTCTATTTTATTTACTTTTCACAGCAGGGGAGAGCAAGCTCATGTAGGCCATATAGATAGCATTGTGATCACGCCCGTGGCTAGTGGCAGACACTGCACTAATTGGCTAAAATGCAACTATATGCAAAATAACTAAAAGTCATGTGATTAGGGGCGGTCAGAAGATGCTTAGATACAAGTTAGTCACGGAAGTAAAAAGTGTATTAATATAACAGTGTTAGTTTTGCAAAACTGGGGAATGGGTAATAAAGGGATTATCTATCTTTTTAAACAACAAAAATTCTGGTGTTGACTGTCCCTTTAAGTATCTTAAAAAAAACAAAAAACTTTGTTTAAATCCACAAATTGCTCACAAGTCAATACATCTCAACAGCTTTTTGAAGTAAATTTAACGAGACTAATAGAAAGTATTCAAATCTGTGAATCACTTTTCATTTAGAATACTTTATTTGTAAAATAAATAGCCTGATTCCAGCAGCTATAGAAATTTTAATAAAATTATAACAAGGAATAATATGTCCTGCATCTCATTTGTCAGCTAGCCAGGTACATTCCATTTTTACTGGCAGAAAATGTGTTCCTTGTTTGTAATGGTAAAAGTTCAATATAATATAAATAAATCCTTTTTTTTTTCTATGAACTGTTGACAATTTCTTAATACAGAGATCAAATGCTGAATTTTTGCCAATGCATTAATTGAGAGGGAAAATAGATAATTATATTTACTAAAGGCAGCATATTCTCTCTTTTGTTATTATGCCAAATTCTTGTTTGGTTAAAGAGTCATTGTACTTAAACAATTTTCTATTTTACTGAGGGCATTTCAAAATATGCTGATTAAAACATATTTTTTCAACCTTGTGGAAGTGTGTTGATGTCGACCAATATGGTTGCATGTGTAATTTATGTTTTAGTTCTTTAGTAAACCCAGAAAATTGTCTGTCTTAATATGTGAAATGAGTATGCACAAAAACATTACGTTTAGAAATGTTATATGAATAGCTTATATATATATCAAATGAAACAACAGCCAAAATGAACTTTCAAGAAGTCACTAGAATTTGAAGGGTTAAAGAAATCCAAAAATACATTTATAAAGATGCTAGACAAGTTTTTTCAGGTGGATTAAACTGTTGGATTCTTTAGAAGCAAAGCACTGGTGAAGTTAAAAGGATATTATGAAACAGCTCTTGCTTTTGTGTAAAATATTTGCTTATCCCATACGTCGTCAAAAGATCATGGGTCACTCACACACTTTGAAAAAAAAAATGCTCTCCAGAAAATGACAATTTTATGTAGGTTTCCCCTCTATACTGTGTATATATAGAAAAAAATAATCTCGGAAAAAAAAACCCAAAGACAGCCCATCTTAGTTAGAGGGGTAAGAGAATCCACTCCTAGATGTATGACTCTTGCATTCTAAGTTAAATAAAGTTCTGAATTTATGCCATTAGTAAAACTTTTGCACAAGCACCTTTAATTTACCTTATAAATTATAAAAGTCTTTAGGAGGTATTGAACATTTTGATATCAAACACCATGTATTTTACATTATTTATTGTTCCAAGGCATTATTACTTATAAAAGTATATTTCTTTCTAATGACACAGTGAGTCGACGGATCATCATAATTACTATTGGGAATATCACTCCTGGCCTGCAGGAGGAGGCAAAGAGCACCACAGCTAAAGCTATTAAATACCACTCCCCTTACCCACAACACCTAGTCATTCTCTTTGCTTGTAGTGCAAGGAGGTGGTAAAGTTAGGTGTCTGGTTCTTCTATCAAGAGTTTGTTATTTTTAAGCAAACCAGGTTTGCTTTGTTTTTTTTTTAGGGTGTAGCTGTAGTCCATGTCAGCCTCTTCAGTAGAGCAATGGTGGCTTTTGAGCATTTGGGAACTTGGGGGGTATAATCCCCTCTGCGCCTCCCATATAGTTTATGCTGCCCTTCTTTTGAAAAGTCTGAGTAGGTTTGTTCAGTCTTTTGTTTGTCTTTCCACAGGTCCTTGTAAGGAGTGTTGCCTTGCATACTTTGTGAGCTGTCCTGCTGCCGGGCAGATTATCATTGAGGTAAGTGCTGTTTTATATTTTGAGAAGTCTTGCACTTAGGGGTTAATATTCCTGAAGATTTTCAGGTTTTATTACTCATGGCAGTATCGTGGGACACTGTGAGGAGTTTGGATGGCAGTTTGAGAGAGAGAAAAAAGTTAGACACATCATTATATATATTTCAATACCTTTTGACATAATGTGTGAGTACCAAAGACAGGAAGGGAAGATCAACAGAAAACAACATTTCAAACCATTGTCCATATTAGCTCCCCACTCCTGTTCAATGCAATATTGGTGTCATGGCTTTCCCTCATCTATAGGAAATGTCTGCCCCTGGGTACAATAGTAAAAGTCCACCATTTCTTCCCAGAACATCAACGTTCTATTTCACTAGTGACCATATTACTGTGGTAAAATGACACTAAGTGCCACAGAGGAGAGAGCGACAAGGAAGTATAGAAAGAATACAAAAGGAAATATGGGTAGGGAGGTGAAGGGGAATAGGGGGGGGGAGAAAGGAAACAACAGTAGCATTATTTAAAGAGACAGTAGTGTTATTTAAAATTTAATTTTCTTTTGTGTGTAAAATGGATCAAGAGGACTTGCAAGCTGTTACCTGCAATTTATGTCTAGATGCTAATGTAGAGCCACCTATTCCTTTCTGTTCCTCATGTATAGAGAGAACTTTGCAGTATAGGGATAGGCTTTTTGATACAGAGCCTTCATTTTCTCAGGAAAATGTTGTTCAGGAGCATCCTGGAGCATCCTGTTCAAGCTGTAATGCAG
Source organism: Bombina bombina (assembly GCF_027579735.1). Classification (NCBI taxonomy): domain Eukaryota; kingdom Metazoa; phylum Chordata; class Amphibia; order Anura; family Bombinatoridae; genus Bombina; species Bombina bombina. The sequence goes on along the minus strand of NC_069501.1, from coordinate 1,062,221,937 downwards.
CTTTCTCCCCATTCATCCCAATTTTCTTTACAGGATATGGCTACTCATATATCCTCTGCTGTATCTGAGGCTTTGTCTGCTTTTCCTGTGTTGCAGGGTAAGCGTAAAAGGAGTTCTGATTCTGTTGCAGCTATTTCTAATGTTTCTTCCCATAGGACTGAGGAAGAAGATATTTCAGTAGCTTCTGAAGGTAAAATTTCAGATTCTGATATTGTGACTCCTTTGGCTGATTCTGAGGTTGTGTCTTTCAGATTTAAGCTGGAGCACCTCCGTTTGTTACTTGGGGAGGAGTTTATGACTACTTTAGATTACTCTGATTCAACAGTCATAGTTACTCCCAAGAAGGCTAGTAAGCTTAACAAGTTTTTTGAAGTTCCTTGTGTGGCGGAAGTTTGTCCTGTTCCAGATCGTGTTTCAGAAATTATATCATGGGAGTGGGAGAAGCCTGGTATTCCTTTTTCCCCCACTCCAATTTTTAGGAAGATGTTTATTGCGGACTCTATTAAGGAATCTTGGCAGACGGTTCCTAAGGTAGAGGGAGCTATTTTCACTTTAGCTAAGAGGACCACTATTCCTATTGAGGATAGTTGCTCTTTTAAGGATCCCATGGATAAGAAGTTAGAAGCTCTACTTAAAAGGATGTATGTTCACAAGGGTTGCAATGGCAACCTCCTGCATGTATTGCGACACCAGTGCGGCTTCATATTGGTTTGATGCATTGTTGGATTTATGGTTAAAGTCTTGGTCTGCGGATGTATCGTCTAAATCTAAGCTTTTTTCCATTCCTTACAAGGGGAAAATCTTGTTTGGGCCTGGTTTGGCTGAGATTATTTCTGATATCACTGGAGGGAAGGGTAATTTTCTTCCTCAGGATAGGAGAAATAAACAGAAGGGTCATCAGAGTAATTTTCGCTCCTTTCGTAACTTCTCTGGTAAGTCTTCCTCCTCCTCCTCCAAGCAGGATCAGTCCAAGCCCTCTTGGAAGTCCAATCAGTCCTGGAGCAAGGTAAAGCAATCTAAGAAGCCTGCTACTGACTCAAAGTCAGCATGAAGGGTCTGCCCCAGATCCGAGAATGGATCGTGTGGGGGGCAGGCTATCTTTGTTCGCTCAAGCCTGGGTAAGGGATGTTCCAGATCCCTGGGTAGTAGATATTGTGTCCCAGGGATACAAGCTGGAGTTCAAAACTTTTCCTCCCAGGGGCAGGTTTCATCTGTCAAGGTTATCTGTAAATCAGATAAAAAAACAGGCATTCTTAAGTTGTGTTCAGAATCTTTCCAACATGGGAGTGATCGTTCCTGTTCCAGTTCAGGAGCAGGGACTAGGGTTTTATTCTAATCTGTTTATTGTTCCCAAAAAGGAGGGAACTTTCAGACCCATCCTGGATCTCATGTGTGTAAACAAGTTTCTCAGAGGTCCGTCCTTCAAGATGGAAACTATTTGGTCTATTCTTCCTCTGGTTCAAGAGGGTCACTTCATGACTACAGTAGATCTGAAGGATGCGTATCTGCATATTCCCATCCACAAGGATCATCACAAGTTTCTGCAATTTGCTTTCCTAGACAAGCATTTTCAGTTTGTCGCTCTTCCTTTTGGGATTGCAACAGCTCAGAGGGTGTTTTCAAAGGTCTTGGGTGCATTATTGGCAGTTTTCAGACTAAAGGGGGTTGCAGTAGCTCCTTACCTGGACAACATTCTAGTTCAGGCACCATCTTTTCAACTAGCAAACTCCCACACGGAGTTGTTGTTGTCTTTTCTGCATTCCCACGGTTGGAAGGTGAATTTAGGAAAAAGTTTCTTGATTCCGGCTACAAGAGGTATTCTTGGGAACCACTATATATTCTCTGGAAATTAAGATCTTTTTGACAGAGGCAAGGAAGTCAAAATAGTTTAATTCCTGTCTGGCTCTTCAGTCATCTCCTCGTCCGTCGGTGGCCTGGTGTATGGAGGTGATTGGTCTGATGATTTTGGTCATGGACATCATTCCGTTTGCTCGGTTTCATCTCAGACCTCTGCAGTTGTGCATGCTGAGACAGTGGAATGGAGATTATATGGATCTGTCTCCGAAGATTGTTCTAGATCAGGCTGCAAGAGATTCTGTTCCGTGGTGGTTGTCTCAGGACCGTCTCTCCCAGGGAACCTGTTTTTGCAGGCCTACCTGGGTGATTGTGACCACGGATGCCAGTCTGCTGGGTTGGGGAGCTGTTTGGGGTTCTCTGAAGGCTCAGGGTCTGTGGACCCGGGAGGAATCAGTTCTTCCTATAAATGTTTTAGAGTTGAGGGCAATCTTCAATGCTGTCCTAGCCTGGTCTCAATTGGCTTCAACCCAGTTTATCAGATTTCAGTCAGACAATATAACATCCGTGGCTTACATCAATCATCAAGGGGGAACTCTGAGTTCTTTGGCGATGAAGGAAGTAGCCAGGATTATTCAGTGTATTCAGTGGGCAGAGGTTCACAATTGCTGTCTGTCTGCAATTTACATTCCAGGGGTGGAAAATTGGGAAGCGGATTTTCTGAGCAAGACAGTCTTTTCATCCGGGGGAGTGGGAACTTTATCTGGAGGTGTTTTCCAGTTTCATCACAATGCCAAGCTTCCGAAGTACGGGTCGAGGTCAAGGGATCCTCAGGCTGTTCTAATAGATGCTCTGGCAGTGCCCTGGAAGTTCAGTCTGGCATACATGTTTCCTCCGTTTGCCCTTCTTCCTCGGGTCATTGCTCGGATCAGGCAAGAGAGGGTGTCAGTGATTCTCATTGCGCCGGCTTGGCCTCGCAGGATCTGGTATGCAGATCTGGTGGAAATGTCTCCACCATGGAGTCTTACACTGAGGAAGGACCTTCTACTTCAGGGTCCCTTCCTTCATCCAAATCTCGTTTCTCTGAAGCTGACTGCTTGCAGATTGAACACTTGATTATATCTAAGCGTGGTTTATTGAGACTATGATTCAGGCGCGTAAGCCTGTGACTAGAAAGATTTATTACAAGATATGGCGTAAATATTTGTATTGGTGTGAATCTAAGGGCTACTCTTGGAGTAGAGTTAGGATTCCTAGGATTTTGTCTTTTCTCCAGGAGGGTCTGGAGAAAGGTTTGTCTGCTAGTACCCTGAAGGGTCAAATTTCTGCTTTATCTATTTTGTTGCATAAATGCCTGGCGGATGTGCCAGATGTTCAGTCTTTTTGTCAGGCTTTGGTTAGAATTCAGCCTATGTTTAAGTTTGTGACTCCTCCTTGGAGTCTTAATTAATTTAGTTCTGAGAGTTCTTCAACAGGCTCAGTTCGAGCCTATGCATTCTTTGGATAACCTGGAAGGTTTTGTTTTTGGTTGCTATCTCTTTGGCTCAAAGAGTTTCATAGCTTTCTGCATTGCAATGTGAGTCTCCTTTTCTTATTTTTCATTCTGATAAGGTAGTACTTCGTACTGCATTTGGCTTTCTTCCCAAGGTGGTTTCTGATAAGAATATTAATCAGGAAATTGTTGTTCCTTCTTTGTGTCCTAATCCTTCTCATAAGGAACATTTGTTGCACAATCTGGATGTTGTTCATGCATTGAAATATTATTTTCAGGCGACTAAGGATTTTCACCAGTCTTCTTCTTTATTTGTTTTTTTTTTTTCTGGGAAACGTAAGGGTCAGAAAGCTACAGCTACTTCTCTTTCTTGTTGGTTGAGGAGTGTTATTCGCTTGGCATATGAGACTGCTGGTCAGCAGCCTCCTGAGAAAATCACGGCTTATTCCATGAAGGCTGTTTCTTCTACTTGGGCTTTCAAAAATGGGGCTTCTGTGGATCAGATTTGCAAGGCTGCCACTTGGTCATCTTTACATACTTTTTCTAAATTTTACAAATTTGATACTTTTGCTTCTGCTGAGGCTGTTTTTGGGAGAAAGGTTCTTCAAGCAGTGGTGCCTTCGCTTTAGGCTAACTGTCTTGTCCCTTCCTTATAATCAGTGTCCTCTAGCTTGGGTATTGATTCCCAATAGTAATTATGATGATCCATGGACTCACCATGTCATTAGAAAGAAAATTAAATTTATGCTTACAGTACCTGATAAATTTTGTTTCTTTCTTGACACAGTGAGTCCATGGCCCACCCTGTATTCAGAAAGTTTATTTTTTTCTTAAACCCCAGGCACCTTTGCACCTTATATTACTTCCTTTCTCCTTTCCCGTTGGTCAAATGACTAAGGGTTATGGGTAAGGGTAGTGGTATTTAACAGCTTTGGCTGTGTTGCTCTTTGCCTCCTCCGTGGACTCACCGTGTCCAGAAAGAAACAAATTTATCAGGTAATCATAAATTTCATTTTCTTAACAAGGCTAGTTATACTGTTAATGACCTCCTGTTTTTGGTATTGGTTACAGAGACTTTTGTCAATCAACTCTGTCAAGTTTTATTGCTATTAAAGGCTGGTATCAGGCTCTGGAAATACCTCAGGGTAAGTGATATGTACAACTTCCAGCTTCACAGAGGGCCATGGGCGTCCAGAGGGGGAGGGCAAAGAGGGGCATTTCCCCCCCCCCCTTAACTTTTCAAGCACATAGCAATTGCCTCCTGTTGCCACTATAGATTATATTAATAGGACCAGTGGTGGTGCTGGTACAAAAGTCTGTGTCTGGCAAAATGTTCATAAATATTTTTTGTACCTTGCATTGCAGCTGTACCAACTGCTTTACTTTAATTTCCAGTGCTATTTCGGCACAGTTTGCTCATTCCCTCATTCTGAGGTTCCTGTACAGTGACTCACAAAAACAGGAGTGGATGCCTGTGTGAAAGATCATTTACAAAATGTAAAAAAAACAAAGTAGCGCAAAAACCCAATCCAAAATTAATGGTACACTAGGGAAGGGTGAATGTGTTTATATTTGAGATAGAATGTTAGAACGAATGTTATTGTAGAAATTCAATTTACATAATCGAATGTTGACAAGAACAAATATTCTCAAAAATTCTAAAATTGAATGCTATTTACAGTTTTCGAATTCGAATGTTCATAATTAGATCGAATGTCCACATTCGAAATTTCGAATGTAACATTCGATTTAACAAATAGTATTCAGAAGTTCAATAGTTCATGTGGTAGGGAATCTAGTTAATCGATACATAATAGATACAAATATATCAATTCGAATGTTTCTATTTCTAAAATTTCATAATTCAAATATTACATTTAAATAAAGCATTAGAAATACTATTACATATATATATATATATATATATATATATATATATATATATATATATATATATATATATATATATATATATATATATATAATTTGAATATTGCATAATTTGAATACATGAAACGAATGTTAGTATGTTGTACAAACATTCGCCCATCCCTAGTGCACACACTGTATCATTAATTGTGCCAAAGATAAATTAAAATTATGCCAAAATCTAAATAAATCCTGTGCTATTAATAATGTAATGTAGTGCACAAATCCAGAAAGAATCCAAAGTGTATGGAAAAGTCCCAAGAGAAGTATCACTCACAATAAATGAATAGTGATCCTAATGAATAATTGTGAAATAATAATATCCTCTTGAAAAAGCTCCGCCATGTTGGAGGGAAACGCGTTGAGGTCCATTGACCATTCCTGGCCTCCATACCTCCTTTGGGTTACTTGCCCGGTGGGTCATTTGAAAACTGCTCCTATTATTCCTGCCGCTGTTAGTCAATTATTCGGGGACTGTGCTGAAAGAATACCTATCACGGGTGGACAATTGCGAGCAACAAACTGGTCCACAAGGTTCTCCAAAGCACCAGAGACGGTAGAGAGGAGCTTGCTCCTAGACACACTATTTGAATCGCATATTAATTTAATATCTTGTGAGTGTCTGTCTTACTTAAGAGTGCTTTTAGGAATAAATTTGTACTTTTAACATGAATCGCAGATGCACTTCTGCTTGTTTCTTTTTAGTGAAACATCATTTGATCCTAGATTGAGCTTCTACATGATGCTGAGGAGGGGAGGTGCAGAAGGGGTGTGGGAACTAGCTGGTGCTCAGGTGCAAAACAGGCATGGGAGCCAGCTAATGTTCAGAATCAAGTTCAGCCCCTGGGGTGTAAGTGTCAATGTTTCTCTATTTGTGTTAAAGTGGGTTTTATACAGTATATATGTGTGACTCACAGTAAGCAAGGCTGTAAGTGTGTGTATAAGCAAGAGAGTGAGTTTTTGTGTGTGTGTGTGAGCAAGAGTGTGAGTTTGTTTCTGTGTGTGTGAGCAAGCATGTGATTATGTTCCTGGGTGTGTGTGAGCAAGAGTGTGAGTTTGTTCCTGTGTGAGTAAGAGTGTGAGCTTGTGTGCATGTGTGAGAAACAGTGTGAGTTTATTCCTGTGTGTGTGTGTGTGTGTGTGTGTGTGTGTGTGCAAGAGTGTGTTTCTATTCCTGTGTATTTTTGAGTGAGTGTGAGTAAGAGTGTGATTTTGTTTGTGTGCATGTGTGAGCAACATTGTGAGTGTGTTCCTGTGTGTGTGGGAGCCAGAATGTGAGTTTGTTCCTGTGTGTGTATGAGCAAGAGTGTGAATTTGTTCCTCTGTGTGTGTGTGAGCAAGAGTGTGAGTTTGTTCCTGTCTGTGTGTGCAAGAGTGTGAGTTTGTGTGCGTGTTTTAGCAAGAGTGTGAGTTTGTTCCTGTGTGTGTGAGAGCAAGAGGTTGAGTTTGTTCCTATGTGTGTGAGGGTGTGTGAACAAGAGTATGAGTTTGTTCCTGTGTGTGAGCAAAATTGTCACCGGTGACAGTGAGTGACAGTTTGTTCCTGTATGTGTGTGTGTGAGCAAGAGTGTGTTTGTTCCTATGTGTGTGTGTTTGTGTGTGTGAGCAAGAGTGTGAGTTTGTGTGCGTGTGTGAGCAAGAGTGTGAGTAAGAGTGTGAGTTTGTTCCAATGTGTATGTTTGTGTGTGAGCAAGAGTATGAGTTTCTTCCTGTGTGTGTGTGAGCAAAATTGTCACTTTGTTCCCATTTGTGTATGTGTGTTTGAGAGTGAAAGTTTGTTCCTATGTGTTTATGTAAAAGTGTGAGTTTGTTCCTGTATAGCAAGCAGAAAGAAGCAAAGCAGGCTACCTCTATACAATACTTAGCGAAATGTAAGCAGCAGTAGCATAAAGTGGCTGAAGCGGCATCTCAGACAATAGACTATAGGCTCCTTGCGTGGAACAAACACACAAAAAGTAAAGTCGAGGCTCTTTGGCCCGTTAGACTCGCTGTGTTTCCTTGCAAAAGTCTGAGGATATCCCCATACCTCCACGATTTCTCGGGTGGTCGCGATACACCGCTGTTCCTTCAGATCCTCCACCAGGGGAAATCCTTAATCCACGCTATGTTGAGCCTCTGTATAGAAGCGTCTGTCAGATGCCGGCTTTGACTGAGCTCCCCTCTGGTACTAATCAGTCTCCAGACCCAGCTGGTTGCAGCCTCGCTTTCACTGCCGTAGTATCTGTGCAAACCTGGTTGAAGTTAATCAACCTCCTCCATGCTTGTAAAGGTACAAAATAAACAATTGTTGCCAGGGTTTGATAAATGATAAAATTTAATTTATTAATCAGATTAAAAATATTCCAGTAAAGACTTTTTCTAACGCGTTTCGGCTTCTCAAGCATGCCATAATCATAGACCATTTCTTAGAGGGTTTCTAAATTAAGTTTACAAGAAAGTTAACCTCTGCAATGCTAGACAGTGCTGGTTACTAGGGATGGGCGAATGTGTAAATTTTCTAATTAGAATGTTAGAACGAATGTTATTACCGAAATTCGAATTACAAATTCAAATGTTGATAAGAACAAATATTCTTAAAAATTCTATTTTCGAATGTTATTTAGTTTTCAAATGTCACTTTCAATTTCGATTGTGTATATTCGATTTTGAATGTCACTTTTGATTTTGAATGTACATAAAAGATTGAATATACACATTGAAAATATGTGTATTCGAAAAATGTATATATTCGATTTTTTTATGAACATTCAAAATCAAAATGGATTGCATTATTTCGAATATGACTCTGAAAATCGAATATAACATTCGAAAACATTCGATTGAAATCGAATATTCAAAATATATAAAAATGTTTCTTTTTAACATATCATAATTCACAAATCTAAAAGAATATCTAGTTTTCAAATATAAATTAGACCCTAGTCAGTCAGCATCACTGGCTTCCAATGCCCATTCAATAGTACCCAGATACAAGGCAGGACTAGCACAGTAAAACACAACCCACACTACATTACAAGTACAACATCTCTATGATGAACATCAGTACTTCTAAACCACAGTCCTCCAGTAAACCTAGGCTAGTAGGCAATATTTTCAGAACGTCTTAACTGGAGCACAGGTAAAATAATCAGTAACCATAGTAACTAACCTGGCTCTCACCATAGGTACTGATTATTTTACCAGTGCTCTAGTTAAGACATCATGAAAATATGACCTGTTAAGAAACAATTTGAATAGACTTAAAAAATTACAATGAATATAAAGATGAATCATTTTTCAAATTAAATTCTTAGAAAAAAAACAACTAAAAAAAATGCACAAAGTAAAAGCAGGTAGCCACATATCACTATCATCACCTGAATTTTTGCCTATAAAAAATAATAGACCACATATTACCTCTCCAAAAATATATGAAATTGATTGAAGATGAAAATAAAAAATGTCTTCTCATGGTGTGCAGTCCACACTCCACAGTTGTGTCCACACAAAAATAAAAAATAAAAGATGCCACAGGAGCAAATAGATATAGTAGTATATAGAAAAAAATCAGTATCCAAATATTCCAACATGACCACCAAACCAGTACGTCCCTTTTCTCCAAAACTAAACCTGTCAAATGAAATTTTAACAACTACAACTATAACATTTACATATGGGAAGGAATAAGTTGATTTGAATATTTAAATTTGAATATTAATTAATTCTAATATTTATAAGATAACTGAATTATAAAAACTAATTTGAATATTACATTACAAAAGAAAATTGTAGCTTAGAAATACTATTTCGAAATTAAAATCGAATTCAAATATTACATAACAAAATCAAATTTGATATATTGGAATCGAATTTAAATATTACATTTCGAAATCGATTGTGAAATATAGATATCGAATTTGAATATTGAATATAATACAAAGCCAACCATTCTATTATTAGAACAAATATTTTCGAATGTAATCGAAAAATTCAAAAACGAACATTCGAAAATCGAATGTTAGAATGTTATATAAATATTCGAAATTTGATTCAAACAAACGAATGTATAAAAATTTGTTTTAAATTTTGAATGTTTAGATACTGGTTACATGACTGGTTGTCTCATTTTAAACTAAACAAATACTGAATATCTGTAGAACATTTACATTTGTTTCCATTAAACAAATGTAAATGTTACTGAGCTACAGGTGAAAAAGTTTACCTGTAGCTTATGCTTACCTTTAGCTCACTGGAGAGTCGCGCTAACCCAGTCCTCTTCCTCACAGAGCCCCAGCCGTGCTAATAAGACCTTCTTCTTTAGTGCGGGCCCTGGGAGCCGCCGCTCTAAGCCTCTTGTTAGCACGGCCGGGGCTTTGTGAAGAAAACCAGGTTAGCGCGGTTCTTCAGCACACAAAAGTTAAAGATATTACCTAAAGTGTATCTTAGGCAAAATAAAAATTATTGAGAAAAAAAAAAGATATTACCTAAAGTGAAACAATAGCAGTTAAAAAATGAATGAGAGTTTCATTTATGAAATCGTTAGTATATACTTACTCTCATTCATTTTTTAACTGCTATCGTTTCACTTTAGGTAATAGCTTTAAATTGACATTCACTTTAAAGGTAATTAAAAAAAAAAGAATGAATACTGATTAATTTTGTCACTATTTTTTCCTTTTCTTTATATTTTGCATTTATTTGGATATTTGTTTTATGAAAGCGAAACAAATATCCGTTTTTCATTACAAATTTGCATTTGTAATGAAACACATACACCTCTCTAGTGGTTGCCAACTATGCAGGGGTTATGGGTGTAATTTAATAACGTTCTTGGTTATATAATTTGCAAAAGGTAATAAACATAAAACCTGAATCCTTTTAATTGTTGTATCAATTTTATTAACACCAAATTAATAAACAAAAAAAGCTTTATTAAAAAGATTTCAATTAGAATATAATCAGTACGTAATAATAGCAATGCAGTTGAGAAAACATTTTAAAGAAATAATCTATGTTCTTAAAATAACTGATTAAAGCAGTAGATGGCTCTTGTCAGGAACCAAGCCTCCAGATTAAAAAGAAAAAGAAAAGGTCTGGGAGGCATTCTGCTAAGAAGGGCTGTGTGGGGATTTGAACCTGTGGCTCTGTGGTTACTATTCCTGTGTGCTTGCAAGTCGGTTTGCTTGGGTGTTGAGCCACAGCCAGTTCTAGGAATAGCAAGGAACTTAAAAGATCTGATAAATAACTATTTGCCTTACTTGTTATTACACCTGTGCAACACACAGGTGTTCTCAATTCTGGAATTAATCAGAACCAACCCTGTGCAAAACCTCCCTATTTAAGGATGGCTTTTAGTCTGCATTGGTGTCTTCACATTGGATCTGTTTTGTCAAGTCAGAACCTGTTTCCTGTACTTCTTTGGAGAAAGATTTCCTTTGCACCTGTTTACCAGGTATTACCAGGAGAAAGCCTTTACCTTTAAACCTGTTACCAATCTTCAAGTTTGTTTCCTGCTTTATGCAAATTCCTGCACTCAGCTATTGCCAGGAGAAAGACTTCACCTTTGCACCTGTTTACAAGGTATTACCAGGAGAAAGCCTTTACCTTTAAACCTGTTACCAATCTACAAGTTTGTTTCCTGCTTTATGCAATTCCTGCACTTGGCCATTGCCAGGAGAAAGATTTCCTTTGCACCTGTTTACAAGGTATTACCAGGAGAAAGCCTTTACCTTTAAACCTGTTACCAATCTTCAAGTTTGTTTCCTGCTTTATGCAAATTCCTGCACTCAGCTATTGCCAGGAGAAAGACTTCACCTTTGCACCTGTTTACAAGGTATTACCAGGAGAAAGACTTTACCTTTAAACCAGTTACCAGTTCACAAGTTTGTATCCTGCCTTGTGCAAATCCTGCACTCAGCAATTACCAGGAGAAAGACTTTACCTTTAAACCTGCTACCTGTTTACAAGTTGTTTTCTGCCTTGTGCAAATCTTACATTTCAGTTATTACCAGGAGAAAGACTTTCCTTTTTGAATCTGCATCTCTGCTTACTTTGTTTATTTTCACTCCTGCTGTATGTGGTCTTAACATACCTGAGTAGCATATTTAAATATTCTGCAAGTATTTGCTTAAACAAAGTATTTTGTTGTTTAAATAAATTTGTTTTCATTTTCAATCAGTATGGCTTCTACTAATCTTCCTTTAAAGCAACTGTTCCAGACAATGAGGCTCTCACATGATATCCTGAGACAGAACATGACAGCTCTCAACCATCCATTTCTCACAACTGCACAAGAGGGTTGCCAACCGATGCTCCAAAGTTCTGTGATATTACCGCTTGCTCACTTCAACCAGCCGGGATCCTGGCATCTGACATCACTCAGAGGTGATGCACATTTTGGGCTATGCCCTTCTACATGGCCACATTATTAGTGGCATAATATCAATTTCACAGGTTTGTTTTCTATACATAAATATAAAACAATCATATTGAAAAATAAAATAAAAGCTGCTAGATGAAGGAGCCCCAAGGTATGTCCCTATTGAGACCATACGGGACCATGATGTCTAACTTTTTAATCCATTGGGCTTGTTTCTCCAAAAGCCTTTTTAGTCTATTACCTCCTCTTCTAAAGGATTTCACACTATCCACTACCTGAAACCTCAGTTGACTCTTGTTAGCAACTGGGACATTGGGATTCAATTTGCCTATTGCTGCCTTAAGCAGTTTAATCCTCTCCTTGACGCTCTTAGAGGTTTCCCCAATATAGCCCATCCCACATGTACACTTGATAATATAAACCACATGGTTAGAGTGACGTGATGTGGTCTCTAAAGGGAATCCTCTTCTCTGAACGTGGGTGGGTGATAGTGTCACCCTGTTATATTGAGTTACGTTGCACACAATTCTTACAAGGGAAAGTTCCCCTTGTGGGATTAATTGGCACAATATTTGTGACAGTACTTGGTCCTATATTTGTCCTAACTAGTCTATCTTTTTGGTTCTGATTCTTTTTAAAGAGAAAAGGGGTAAATTCCTAATTGTCCCAGATATTAACCTATCTTCTGATAGAATAGACCAATGTTTTTTTATGATGTTTTTCAAAGGAAATATATGATATCCATACTGTACTACAAACAGTATCCTGTCTAATTGTCTTCTTTACTTTTTCTTTTCAACAATTCATTTCTGGAAGTGAAATTAACCTTTTCTCTGTGTTCATTCAAAAGTTCAGGTGATGCCCTCTCTCTTTAAACCTGTTGACAGTGTCCTCAAATTGTTCATTAAGTCTGGATTCATCATTCACTATTCTTTTGGTCCTAATAAGTGGACTACATGGCAGGCTTTTAAATGCTTGTGGAGGGTAAAAGCTTGAATATTTCAATACGTTTTTTCTATCTGTGGCTGGGTTTACGGAGAAGATTAGTAAACAATCTACCATTGCTAACTGTGACTTGTACATCTGGGAAATTCTGCAGAGTCAAATTCCATCATGAATTGTAAATCTGAGTTAAATTTATGCAGATCCTGGCAGAACGCTTGTAGTGAATGTTCATCCCCCACATCTGAGGAAGAGCCCATCTGAAGAAGAGACCTGTGAAGTCTTGAAAGCTTATCAAATAAAAAAAACTTGTTTGTCCATTAAAAAGTATTACAATCTACTCAAAAAATGAAGAGACATCAAAGGCAATGTAATTATTTTCTTTAGACCAGTCAAGTCTGAACACATTTGAATATATTAATTCTCTAATTAATTTTCTAATAATAAAATACATGAGTTGAAAAAATACACTTCTCCCAGGACTTATGGCTGTGTATTCGTTCATATGTCAAAAACACGCACGTCAAGTCCACCACGATCAGCATTGGAGTGTTGATAAATAAGAGTCATCGATATCCTTATGTATCAAATGATCTACCCTGAATGTCTATCAAATGAAGACATTTTAGTCTTCTTATTCACAATTTATTTATACCATTGTTCATATACAGTATCTTTGCATATACTTGTGTAAATATATATATGTGTGTGTGTGTTATGTCTGTATTTCTTTCTAACATATTTACATGTCCCTCAATCTTTTAAGGTTTGAATAAAGCAATGTTGTCTTTCATATCTCTGTGATTATTCATACGACTATTTGTAGATATTGTAAATATATTATTATTTAGATCAATAATAGTTGAAAATATAACATGTAATGTGAAGCATCAGCTATTTAATATTTACATTTCAAATAATGTTAGTTCTGAGCTTAAAGGGACATCAAACTTTTATATATGTCATATCATTATGCAGATAGAGAAGACAATCTCAAGCAACATTAAACTTTTTTACTTTTAGTATTCCTCAGATATCCTTTTTATTAGAAATAGCAATGCACATGTGCAAGCCAATCACATAGGTCATCTATGTGCATCCATCAATCAGCAGCTACATAGTTTATTTACATATGCTCTTCATCAAAGGATAGCAAAAGAATGATGGTAAATCTAATATATATCAAACAAAAGAATAATTAACAACATTGCTATTTATACATCATTCAACATACATTTTGTTTTTTATGTCGTTTGAAGCTAATACTTAAAGGAATACTGGTACACTATGTTTTTTTTAAATATTTTTTTTATTCTAAACATATAAAATATTTTTTTAAAAACAGAAACATAAAAACAGTTAAGTGATAAAAACAAGTTACCCCAAATAAAAAATAATATTTAAATATATCCCCCAAGTGCGTCCCTGATGTCTGTTATCGCAACCATAACATTTTGCAATGCCTCAGCAAATTTGCCAAACAATTCAGGTAGCATTGGATCCGTCTGGGTTCCCTGATCTTGATTTATAAAAACACAAAATAAAACATGTTCTACCAATTCATTATCAAGATACAAGTGTTAAAACATATGATATTTTCTTACATTCTCCTCTGCCAGCGCTGGGCAAGACGGCAGAAGCAGGATCATCGTGAATGGATTTCTGGTCAGCTGTCAGAGATGAAGCCTATATTATACACATCATTGTTGTAGGCTGTTATGACCACATGATGAAAAACTCGTACAAACATTAATTCAAAATCACAATCCCTTACATTGACCTGCATCATGAATGAAATTGTAGAAAACTCACTTTTTAATGTTAAAGACTGCAAACATTGTGTTGTAATTAAAAATTACCTTGGATATCAGGGACATCCGAATCTGTCCCCGACTCATCCTCCACAGTATTGTCAAGTAGTGTCAATGGCGCTGCATATGTTGCAGAGCTTTGCTCGTACGAAAATCTGCTTATGGAGAAGTTGGAGAAGAATATGGCGCAGAGTCTGGACGAGGTCAGACACAATACAGACGAGTTGGCAGTTATAACACTTGTATTACATGTGTTATTATTTAAACTCCAAAATATTGGTGACATTATTGTTTGGGCATTAAGTTATGTTTATTTTTCTCTTTTAAAAATACATGTATTACAGCATCTACTAGTGATGTTACTGGAACACAGGCCTTGCCGGTAATTATCCTGACTGAGTCCAGCCATAGCTTCTACTCAGCAGTGACACTGCCCGATATTGTGTGCAGCACCCCTTAAGCAGGTGGTGGACAAATAACCCCATAAGTTTAATAGTCAAAATTTGCAGATTATTATTTTATCTTTAGACTTTCTAGGTCTTAAGATAAAATAATAAAACAAAACAACATATAGTCTTAACATTTGTAGTTATTTCTTGCTTATTTAATTCAAGAGGGGTATCCTTTTAAATCATCAATGCTACAGTCCAATTATGTTAAGCTATTTACTTGTTATTTCTCAGTAACTGCTGAATATATATGGCAATCATATGTAATGGAAATCAGTCAGTGTTATAGATGCAAACTTCCCACTTTAGTTAAAATAAGATAAATGTAGATGTAGGGATATTAGAGTAGGTATTAAATAGCCTCTGTTGTAGCTATTAACTGTTTATTAGGGTACAGGAAATATGTATGAATGTATGTGTTTGATTTATGCAGTTTCTGTAGAGTGCCAAATGGTGTTCTGTTCAATCCTAAATTAGTAATGAGGTGAATGTGACTAGGAAATTCTTAGGAGACAAATTTAGGGGTTATCTACCTGAACATTGGCCACATAGACACTGTGACACCACATTCAAATATAATCCTCAATCTTTTGCTGATAAAGAAAAAGATTTCTTACAAGTTTTCCACTATTATGACAGTAGATGCCCATCCATCAGCCTTCACAATGGTGACAAGAAGAAACCCACAGTCCAGCTCCAGATCAGAGAGTAGTGTACTGCCAGCAAAGACAACAAGAAACCCACAGACCAGCTCTAGATCAGAGAGTAGTGTACTGCCAGCAGTGACAACAAGAAACCTACAGACCAGCTCCAGACCAGAGAGAAGTGTACTGCCAGCAGTGACAACAAGAAACCTACAGACCAGCTCCAGACCAGAGAGAAGTGTACTGCCAGCAGTGACAACAAGAAACCTACAGACCAGTTTCGGACCAGAGAGAAGTGTACTGCCAGCAGTGACAACAAAAAACCCACAGTCCAGCTCCAGACCAGACCAGAGAGAAGTGTACTGCCAGCAGTGACAACAAGAAACCCACAGACCAGCTCCAGATCAGAGAGTAGTGTACTGCCAGCAGTGACAACAAGAAACCCACAGACCAGCTCCAGACCAGAGAGAAGTGTACTGACAGCAGTGACAACAAGAAACCTACAGACCAGCTCCAGACCAGAGAGAAGTGTACTGCCAGCAGTTACAACAAGAAACCTACAGACCAGTTTCAGACCAGAGAGAAGTGTACTGCCAGCAGTGACAACAAGAAACCCACAGACCAGCTCCAGACCAGAGAGAAGTGTACTGCCAGCAGTGACAACAAGAAACCCACAGACCAGCTCCAGATCAGAGAGTAGTGTACTGCCAGCAGTCACAACAAGAAACCTACAGACCAGCTCCAGATCAGAGAGTAGTGTACTTCCAGCAGTGACAACAAGAAACCTACAGACCAGCTCTAGACCAGAGAGAAGTGTACTGCCAGCAGTGACAACAAGAAACCCACAGACCAGCTCCAGACCAGAGAGAAGTGTACTGCCAGCAGTGACAACAAGAAACCTACAGACCAGCTCCAGACCAGAGAGAAGTGTACTGCCAGCAGTGACAACAAGAAACCTACAGAACAGCTCCAGACCAGAGAGAAGTGTACTGCCAGCAGTGACAACAAGAAACCCACAGACCAGCTCCAGACCAGAGAGAAGTGTACTGCCAGCAGTGACAACAAGATACCCACAGACCAGCTCCAGATCAGAGAGTAGTTTACTGCCAGCAGTGACAACAAGAAACCCACAGACCAGCTCCAGATCAGAGAGTAGTGTACTGCCATCAGTGACAACAAGAAATGCACAAACCAGCTCCAGATCAGAGAGTAGTGTGGCCACATAGACACTGTGACACCACATTCAAATATAATCCTCAATCTTTTGCTGATAAAGAAAAAGATTTCTTACAAGTTTTCCACTATTATGGCAGTAGATGCCCATCCGTCAGCCTTCAAAATGGTGACAAGAAGAAACCCACAGCCCAGCTCCAGATCAGAGAGTAGTGTACTACTAGCAGTGACAACAAGAACCCCACAGACCAGCTCCAGATCGGAGAGTAGTGTACTGCCAGCAGTGACAACAAGAAACCTACAGACTAGCTCTAGATCAGAGAGTAGTGTAATGCCAGCAGTGACAACAAGAAACCCACAGCCCAGCTCCAGATCAGAGAGTAGTGTACTACTAGCAGTGACAACAAGAACCCCACAGACCAGCTCCAGATCGGAGAGTAGTGTACTGCCAGCAGTGACAACAAGAAACCTACAGACTAGCTCTAGATCAGAGAGTAGTGTAATGCCAGCAGTGACAACAAGAAACCCACAGCCCAGCTCCAGATCAGAGAGTAGTTTACTGCCAGCAGTGACAACAAGAAACTCACAGACCAGCTCAAGATCAGAGAGTAGTGTATTGCCAGCAGTGACAACAAGAAATGCACACACCAGCTCCAGATCAGAGAGTAGTGTACTGCCAGCAGTGACAACAAGAAACCCACAGACCAGCTCCAGATCAGAGAGTAGTTTACTGCCAGCAGAGACAACAAGAAACCTACAGACCAGCTCCAGATCAGAGTAGTGTATTGCCAGCAGTGACAACAAGAAACCCACAGACCAGCTCCAGATCAGAGAGTAGTTTACTGCCAGCAGAGACAACAAGAAACCTACAGACCAGCTCCAGATCAGAGTAGTGTATTGCCAGCAGTGACAACAAGAAACCCACAGACCATCTCCAGATCAGAGAGTAGTGTACTGCCATCAGTGACAACAAGAAATGCACAAACCAGCTCCAGATCAGAGAGTAGTGTGGCCACATAGACACTGTGACACCACATTCAAATATAATCCTCAATCTTTTGCTGATAAAGAAAAAGATTTCTTACAAGTTTTCCACTATTATGGCAGTAGATGCCCATCCGTCAGCCTTCAAAATGGTGACAAGAAGAAACCCACAGCCCAGCTCCAGATCAGAGAGTAGTGTACTACTAGCAGTGACAACAAGAACCCCACAGACCAGCTCCAGATCGGAGAGTAGTGTACTGCCAGCAGTGACAACAAGAAACCTACAGACTAGCTCTAGATCAGAGAGTAGTGTAATGCCAGCAGTGACAACAAGAAACCCACAGCCCAGCTCCAGATCAGAGAGTAGTTTACTGCCAGCAGTGACAACAAGAAACTCACAGACCAGCTCAAGATCAGAGAGTAGTGTATTGCCAGCAGTGACAACAAGAAATGCACACACCAGCTCCAGATCAGAGAGTAGTGTACTGCCAGCAGTGACAACAAGAAACCCACAGACCAGCTCCAGATCAGAGAGTAGTTTACTGCCAGCAGAGACAACAAGAAACCTACAGACCAGCTCCAGATCAGAGTAGTGTATTGCCAGCAGTGACAACAAGAAACCCACAGACCATCTCCAGATCAGAGAGTAGTGTATTGCCATCAGTGACAACAAGAAATGCACACACCAGCTCCAGATCAGAGTGTAATGTACTGCCAGCAGTGACAACAAGATACCTACAGACCAGTTCCAGATCAGAGAGTAGTGTACTGCCAGCAGTGACAACAAGAAACCCACAGACCAGTTCCAGATCAGAGAGTAGTGTACTGCCAGCAGTCACAGCAAGAAACCCACAGACCAGCTCCAGATCAGAGAGTAGTGTACTGCCAGCAGTGACAACAAGAAACCCACAGACCAGTTCCAGATCAGAAAGTAGTGTACTGCCAGCAGTGACAACAAGAAACCCACAGACCAGCTCCAGATCAGAGAGAAGTGTACTGCCAGCAGTGACAGCAAGAAACCCACAGACCAGTTCCAGATCAGAGAGTAGTGTACCGCCAGCAGTGACAACAAGAAACCCACAGACCAGCTCCAGATTAGAGAATAGTGTACTGTCAGCAGTGACAACAAGAAACCCACAGACCAGCTCCAGATCAGAGAGTAGTGTACTGCCAGCAGTGACAAAAAGAAACCCACAGACCAGTTCCAGATCAGAAAGTAGTGTACTGCCAGCAGTGACAACAAGAAACCCACAGACCAGCTCCAGATCAGAGAGAAGTGTACTGCCAGCAGTGACAGCAAGAAACCCACAGACCAGTTCCAGATCAGAGAGTAGTGTACCACCAGCAGTGACAACAAGAAACCCACAGACCAGCTCCAGATTAGAGAATAGTGTACTGCCAGCAGTGACAACAAGAAACCCACAGACCAGCTCCAGATCAGAAAATAGTGTACTGCCAGCAGTGACAACAAGAAACCCACAGACCAGCTCCAGATCAGAGAGTAGTGTGCTGCCAGCAGTGACAGCAAGAAACCCACAGATCAGTTCCAGATCAGAGAGAAGTGTACTGCCAGCAGTGACAACAAGAAACCCACAGACCAGCTCCAGATCAGAGAATAGTTTACTGCCAGCAGTGACAACAAGATACCCACAGACCAGCTCCAGATCAGAGAGTAGTGTACTGCCAGCAGTGACAACAAGAAACCCACAGACCAGCTCCAGATCAGAGAATAGTGTACTGCCAGTAGTGACAACAAGATGCCCACAGACCAGCTCCAGATCAGAGAGTAGTGTACTGCAGCAGTGACAACAAGATACCCACAGACCAGCTCCAGAACAGAGAGAAGTGTACTGCGAGCAGTGACAACAAGAAACCCACAGACCAGCTCCAGATCAGAGAGTAGTGTACTGCCAGCAGTAACAACAAAATACCCACAGATCAGCTCCAGATCAGAGAGTAGTATACTGACAGCAGTGACAAAAAGAAATGCACACACCAGCTCCAGACCAGAGAGAAGTGTACTGCCAGCAACAAGTAATAAGCTACTCCAAAAAGATGACTGCAATGCCAAAAGTAAGAGTGTTTCAAAAGGATGCTGCCTGCAAATCAATGTCCTCACCGTCTGCACAAGAAGGAAGCACATTAGCTGGGAAAAGACTTAGAAGAAAAGCCCAGAACAACTGTAGGTGAGAGAAGTCTCCAATATAATTGCTGCATCAACAAGAGCCTCTCTGACACTACAGAAGTCATCAAGGAGAAAAGCTTTCTAAAAAGTAAAAGGACATTCTCACTTTCCAGGTGTCATGCTTTATGACTCGTGAGAATAAGGGTTACAAACATTTAGTTGTTGCTGCCAACCGTGAGAAAGAGCCTCTGTGGCATGGGTGACTACAGACATCATCAAGAAGGAAAGCCTTGCAAAAAAGAAAAGGACATTACCATTTTCCAGGTGCCATGGTCCATGACTTATGAGAAGAAGTATTACAGAAGCTAAAGTGTTTTTGCCAAACATGAGAAAGAGGCCTATATGGGTCTGTCGTGTCCAGTTTCTATGCTAAATTATGCTTCACCTCACATGAACACATTACCATTGATTTCATATAGATAAAGTAGATCATTGCTAGTTTTGTAATTTTCTTTTAATAATTTAGATAGTGAAACAAATAAATAAATAATAATTTATGATGTTTGCAGATAAGATACAAGAAATTACCCTCATAAGGTATGGCCAATCCAAAAAAATTCTCATGGCCACAAGGGAATGACTGTTACATTATGAGTAATTGCTAAATATGATCAAATTATTCATATGTATTTGTGTGTGTGTATATATTTATATATATATATATATATATATATACAGGGAGTGCAGAATTATTAGGCAAATGAGTATTTTGACCACATCATCCTCTTTATGCATGTTGTCTTACTCCAAGCTGTATAGGCTTGAAAGCCTACTACCAATTAAGCATATTAGGTGATGTGCATCTCTGTAATGAGAAGGGGTGTGGTCTAATGACATCAACACCCTATATCAGGTGTGCATAATTATTAGGCAACTTCCTTTCCTTTGGCAAAATGGGTCAAAAGAAGGACTTGACAGGCTCAGAAAAGTCAAAAATAGTGAGATATCTTGCAGAGGGATGCAGCACTCTTAAAATTGCAAAGCTTCTGAAGCGTGATCATCGAACAATCAAGCGTTTCATTTAAAATAGTCAACAGGGTCGCAAGAAGCGTGTGGAAAAACCAAGGCGCAAAATAACTGCCCATGAACTGAGAAAAGTCAAGCGTGCAGCTGCCAAGATGCCACTTGCCACCAGTTTGGCCATATTTCAGAGCTTCAACATCACTGGAGTGCCCAAAAGCACAAGGTGTGCAATACTCAGAGACATGGCCAAGGTAAGAAAGGCTGAAAGACGACCACCACTGAACAAGACACACAAGCTGAAACGTCAAGACTGGGCCAAGAAATATCTCAAGACTGATTTTTCTAAGGTTTTATGGACTGATGAAATGAGAGTGAGTCTTGATGGGCCAGATGGATGGGCCCGTGGCTGGATTGGTAAAGGGCAGAGAGCTCCAGTCCGACTCAGACGCCAGCAAGGTGGAGGTGGAGTACTGGTTTGGGCTGGTATCATCAAAGATGAGCTTGTGGGGCCTTTTCTGCTTGAGGATGGAGTCAAGCTCAACTCCCAGTCCTACTGCCAGTTTCTGGAAGACACCTTCTTCAAGCAGTGGTACAGGAAGAAGTCTGCATCCTTCAAGAAAAACATGATTTTCATGCAGGACAATGCTCCATCACACGCGTCCAAGTACTCCACAGCGTGGCTGGCAAGAAAGGGTATAAAAGAAGAAAATCTAATGACATGGCCTCCTTGTTCACCTGATCTGAACCCCATTGAGAACCTGTGGTCCATCATCAAATGTGAGATTTACAAGGAGGGAAAACAGTACACCTCTCTGAACAGTGTCTGGGAGGCTGTGGTTGCTGCTGCACGCAATGTTGATGGTGAACAGATCAAAACACTGACAGAATCCATGGATGGCAGGCTTTTGAGTGTCCTTGCAAAGAAAGGTGGCTATATTGGTCACTGATTTGTTTTTGTTTTGTTTTTGAATGTCAGAAATGTATATTTGTGAATGTTGAGATGTTATATTGGTTTCACTGGTAAAAATAAATAATTGAAATGGGTATATATTTGTTTTTTGTTAAGTTGCCTAATAATTATGCACAGTAATAGTCACCTGCACAAACAGATATCCCCCTAAAATAGCTATAACTAAAAACAAACTAAAAACTACTTCCAAAACTATTCAGCTTTGATATTAATGAGTTTTTTTGGGTTCATTGAGAACATGGTTGTTGTTCAATAATAAAATTAATCCTCAAAAATACAACTTGCCTAATAATTCTGCACTCCCTGTATATATATATGTGTGTGTGTGTGTGAATGCATGTGTGTATGTGCATGTGCATGTGCATGTACAGGAATAAAGCAATACATTCTTTTAGTTAAAAAGTCCATGGCAGGAACATAATTAAAGGATTAGTAAAGGATCGTAATTTTTTATTATTTTTTTTTCAAATAAAATAAATCAATGCTGTAATAATAAGTTATTCAATTTACTAAAAACAAAGCTCCGATCATGTAATAAAAATTAAAGTCTTATTCGTTACGTCACTTCTTCCAGCCCCCATCAAAGGGCGGTCTAGAAAGCTCCTCTGGTGCATAAATTATCTTAGGAAATTAGCATAGAATAACGCATGCCACCGATATAGCATACGTAATTGATTTTGATAAAAAATATATATAGCGCATGCATAGACATTGGGCTAATCAGAGCGTATGCGTTATCAATGATCCCTGTACCCGGAAATGCGGCGAAAAGAGAACACAGGTTGCCCACCTTGATTGGCTAATGCAAATTAACCTCACAGTGGGTTTGGAAATTTTCATTTTTTTGGACGCCAATAGCTTCGGAACAAAAAAGAAAGCACAGTGCAAGGTATTTAGACAAATTTATAAACATATTTAATGTAAAAGCATGTAAAAGCATGTAATAAGAGGCGGCCTTCACAGTCTAAGAAATTATCATATAACACTCCCTAAGTTTAGCTTTCAACTAAGAATACCAAGAGAACAAAGCAAAATTGGTGATAAATGTAAATTGGAAAGTTGTTTAAAATTGCATGCCCTATCTGACTGTCCCTTTAACAAGCAGCTGTCCAAAAGTCAGAAATGGCTAGAGAATAGGTAATTGCAGAGATACAAATTCCTTCAGGATCAAAAATATACATTGAGACCTCTCATCCATTATAACAGCCAATCACACACACTTAGCCATTTGAAATAGTAACAAGAATATTCATTTTGGGGAGTGTCACCTTGTGGAGGTCTGTCTCTAAATCTCCAGAATATGTATATAAGTTATGGGGATAGAAGGAGGTGAGATAGGAGGAGAAAGAAGAGGAAGAGAAGGGAAAACAGAGAGAAGAGAGGCAGACTACTTTCTGGGGCCCCAGAGGTAAATATAATCTTATGCACTTACTTACTTTACTATAAAATTGTTTTCATGTCTGTTTGGATTTGATGTAAGAAATTGTATGCAGTTACAGTATGTCAATGTGTTTTATGTAATGTATTTAATGCGGCGAAAAGAGAACACAGGTTGCCCACCTTGATTGGCTAATGCAAATTAACCTCACAGTGGGTTTGGAAATTTTCATTTTTTTGGACGCCAATAGCTTCGGAACAAAAAAGAAAGCACAGTGCAAGGTATTTAGACAAATTTATAAACATATTTAATGTAAAAGCATGTAAAAGCATGTAATAAGAGGCGGCCTTCACAGTCTAAGAAATTATCATATAACACTCCCTAAGTTTAGCTTTCAACTAAGAATACCAAGAGAACAAAGCAAAATTGGTGATAAATGTAAATTGGAAAGTTGTTTAAAATTGCATGCCCTATCTGACTGTCCCTTTAACAAGCAGCTGTCCAAAAGTCAGAAATGGCTAGAGAATAGGTAATTGCAGAGATACAAATTCCTTCAGGATCAAAAATATACATTGAGACCTCTCATCCATTATAACAGCCAATCACACACACTTAGCCATTTGAAATAGTAACAAGAATATTCATTTTGGGGAGTGTCACCTTGTGGAGGTCTGTCTCTAAATCTCCAGAATATGTATATAAGTTATGGGGATAGAAGGAGGTGAGATAGGAGGAGAAAGAAGAGGAAGAGAAGGGAAAACAGAGAGAAGAGAGGCAGACTACTTTCTGGGGCCCCAGAGGTAAATATAATCTTATGCACTTACTTACTTTACTATAAAATTGTTTTCATGTCTGTTTGGATTTGATGTAAGAAATTGTATGCAGTTACAGTATGTCAATGTGTTTTATGTAATGTATTTAATGTAACTCATTTTAATGGTACCATATACAGAAGCATAGAATTTTTGTATTGTGTGTGATCTAAGATTTTGGGTGCTGTGACTAATAAAGTTGTTGAATTGAGCTGACTTTCTCACAAGCGAATTCTTTCATAAATAATTATTATTATTCCAATTAATATAAATATTGTATTCCAAATGAATTATTAATCTTCAATACATGTTGGTGTTATATCTTTCACTTGGATGTTATAAGTTGCAGTGAGTAATTACAACTCGATAAACAAAATCTGTCTGTCTTTATTTCAGGCTGCAAAGCAACAAAATTTGATTCTTTTCAATACCCACTGTAACAACTAGTTATTAGACATAGTCACACAGGGCCATTGCAGGAACAAGGTACAGATATGCCAATCTTTAAGTTATATTAAATAATTTTATTTATACATCAAAATTGATTACTGCATCACAATAGAAAATTGAGAATAAAATGTGATTTTTGCATTGTTTTCCAGTTCATTGACATCCCTTAACAAGCCTGTAGTATTGTTTATCTTGTCTCTTTTGTTGTGGAAATTAAAAACAGATATAAATAAGTTCCTGTACTTATCAAACAATCCCTGGGCAGCATTCAGGAGATTTAGAGTTATGAATTCAATAGAACGAACTCCAGCCCGTCTGCAGAAAAAAACAACAGGCAAAATAAATAATAATTGTGCATTGCTCTATCTTACGTACCCCATATGTCTACCTCAGATGGTCTTAAACAATTTGGTGAAAATGTATTATATAGGGATCCCCTTCGGGCATGTTGGCAGGCACATTGAATTTTAGAAAAGTCTACTAGATTTCATACCTCATCGAGTAACCTCCCTATTAAGGGGAATCCTGACTTTCCTGCTGGGGACGATACCCTACGCTCTCTGGGGACGATACCCTACCCTACGCTCTCTGGGAAGGTAAGGGATTGAATAACATACTGTAGGTGCAGTATTACATCACCTATTACAGGTACTCAAAACACTCACGTCCCTACAGGGGAATATCACCTTCCGACCAAACACTTTTTTTTTTATTTATAAAGATTTTATTGAGGTTTTATAAACATATACAGCGTAAAGCAATGTTAACTATTACAAAAAAAGTGATACATGTCTCATTCTACTAAATATCGTGGTGTCTGAGGTCTATATATTATAGATTCTCCGTATTTAATTGTTAATAGGACAAAAAGTAAAAGACAGCATTTTATAATACTAAAAACAACATAAAAGCTTGGGATGTCATCTTATTTGAATGGCAAATTATATTTGGAGAACTCTGCTGGTTATCAGTAGCTTGAGAAAAAAATAAAATAAAAAAAAGTAAAGAGAAGGAAAATAAATAAATTAAGGAGGTCAAAAAGGTTTAGGATGAGAGGTAGCAACCGTTTTTGGGGGGGGTTAGGGAGAGGTTAAGAGGGGGAGCGGAGGAGGGGAAGTTATCTGCATGAGCTATTGTGTGGTAATTGGGGGTAAACACTAGTTAATTTGTTAATACAAATTGTGCAGTAATTGTATCCCAATAAAATTTGACATTGTGGAACATGTCTAGTCTGTTTGTTTTGAAGTAAGAGTATTCTTCGAGGGATAACAATTCCTAAGTTTGTTTTTTCCATTCATCCACAGTGGGAATTAGTGCAGATTTCCATTTTCTGGCAATTAGGGATTTTGCTCCATTTAGACAAATCTGGAGTAAGAGCTGCCTTATTTTACATTTGTGCTTGGATCTGTCGTTACATCAAACTATCATGGGTGTAAGTTTAAATGCTGGATCGAATAGTTTAGTGAGGAATTTTTCAATAGAGATCCAGAAATCTCTTAAATGGGGACATGACCACCAAATGTGAACCATTGTTCCGGTCTCTCTGCAGTCCCTCCAGCATTGATGTGCCGCATTGTGGTATATTAATTTTAATCTAGTGGGTGATGACATTTTATAATTAATTTCCAATATTTGGGTGAATATGGAGGATTTATGTGTATACTCAAAGATCTTGGCCCATGTTTTCTGGGGAATTTCTATTGCCAGTTCCTTTTGCCAACCTCGGGTATAATTGGGTAACGTTTTGTATATAAGGTCATCTATCATCCTCCAGGCTATGGACAGTGAACCTTTTAGAGCAGTGTGTTGTCTACATAATTCTTAAAAGCGTGTGGTAGAGCGGAGAAGTGCAGTTCTGTGTGGGGATAATTTTAGTAGATGTTGCAGTTGTCTGTATTTTAACCAATTAGTGAAGGTACCGCCTAGTATATTTGTTAAATCCCATATAGGTTTCAGTGTCCCTTGATGTAAAAATTATATTATTGGGGAAGAGTAGCCCAAGTCAGTGCAGTTAGTGTTGCCTGTAGCTGTATGAATGTTAATTAATAGCTCTGTGCTTTGGAAGATTGGGGACATAAGGGGAAGAAAAAGGGGATGAAATTCCATGAACTCGCTTGATAATGTTGTCCCACACATAGAAGATATGCCTATAAAGGGGAGAGAATTTTGTTTAAATTGTTCTGCAAGTAGAGGGCAGCCAACATAGAGGGCCTATTTATGAAGTTTTAAGGATATGGGAATCAAGCGATATCCAATCTTTATCTCGTGCACTAGTATGCCAGTCTAGAATACGCTGGAGCGTGTTTGCTTGGTAGTATCTCAGTATGTGTGGGACATCCAATCCTCCACTTTGTGTTGACCGGAACATGGTTTTCCTTGCTACTCTAGGTTTACGACCATTCCAGATAAACTTAGTTAGTATTAATTGTAGTTGTGTTATATATGAACCGGGTAGATTGATTGGTAGTGTTGGCAGCATATATAAAATACGTGGCAAGATAGACATTTTAATTATTTGAATTCTCCTCCACCAGGAGAAGGGCTTTTGTTGCCAGTTTTGAGTAGTGGGAGGTAGTTGAATTGGAATAAGGAAGAGATTCTTGGTGTTAAGTTAACACCCAGGTATTTTATATCTTGGGTTTGGAGCTGGTAAGGGCATATCTTAGAAATATCCTTGAATTTTTGGGGATTCATGTTTATGTTTAAAATGTTTGATTTTTGGTTGTTGATGTGGAAGTGTGACAATTCATCAAATCTATGAAACTCCTTCAAAAGGGATGGAATGAACCTGGAAGGGTCGGTTATAGTCAATAGGATATCATCTGCATTCAAGCTAATTTTTTAATCGTTAGGTCCTATACTGATCCCTTTAATGTCTTGATTTAACCTAATGTGCTCTGCTAACAGTTCCATTGCCATAGCGAACAGTATGGGAGACAGCGGGCACCCCTGTCTTGTGTAATTGTTTATGGGAAGTGGGTCTGAGTAAGTGCCGTTAACTTTGATCTTAGCTGTGGGGTCTCAGTACAAACTAAATATTTGCTTAATCGTTTGTGGACCAATTCCAAATCCTCTGAGTGTGGAACATAGGTAGGACCAATTGATCCTATCGAATGCTTTTTCTGCTTCAGTAGAGACCGGGAACATTTCCAATCCTTTTGTTGTAGCGTGACCTATCAGGTGCAGAGTCCTGATTGTATTGTTGCTGGTCTCCCGACGCCGATCTACATGAATAAGCTGGGGAATTTATTTATTCTATTAGCTAGAATTTTGGCATACATTTTTGCGTCAGTATTTATTAAAGAGATAGGGCAATAATTTCCTGGGTCGGTGGGAGGTTTATCCACTTTGTGAATGAGAGTTATGTGTGCAGAGATAGTGTCTTGTAAAAAAAAAGACATTTTGTCTATTGCCTGGAATGCCTAAGCTAAATGAGGGGCTAGAATTTGCTTATAGGTTTTATAATATTGATTAGAAAACCCATCTGGCCCTGGACTCTTTTGGGACGGTCCGACCAAACACTTTTATGCATTTTTACAAGTGAGACACTATGTGAGGAATGTGATCACAGACAATACTGATTTTTGGATCGGATCTCCATTTCGTTTATCTCAGGTGTTATTGAAAATGGGTAAATTCTCTCTATCTGAAATGTATTAAAACCTTATAAATAATCATTTACAGAACATACAAAATCAACTCTTGGAGGTTGGGAGAGGCAGGGAGTTAGAGATATACGGGTAGCTTTATCAAGCAGCGGATGCTGCATCGATACCCCATCATTTCTGGTTCACCAGAAACAGAAGTTAAGAAACAGCTCAACCTTTAATAAATCTACCTTATGTAAAATCACCAGTAAGAGTACAGCACCTGTCTGTGTAAAGGCACGCTGAGTTCAGGACACTGCAACAATCCTGTAATTTTCAAAAGACCAACAGCCAGCAGCACTTAGTGGATAAAAAGACCTTTATTCCATATAGTGGGTCACTATTACAAGCAACGTTTCGGATCACATATCCTTAATCATGCTTAATCAGCAACAGGTAATGCACTCATTTGTAACCCTGTGTTCATGCAGTCAACCAATCACAGGTACATTGCAGGTAAATTGCATATACCCCCCCGAGTGTACAAATAATATGTTACACAATAATAACATTTAAAATCGCTTCATAATAAACATTACTACCTTATCATAAAATATAATTACACATTAAAATCACATCTATTAGTTTCATAACTTGCTGAGTAATATATACAGATGCATAACTACAAAGCTAAATTACAAAAAAAGGATAATCTTATTCTATATTCATCCCTACTGGTTGCATAGAATTAAATGTATAGATCCAAAATGGTTCTTTTTGCTGCAAGAGGAGTTCTCTATCACCCGCTCTGCATGGACTAGGGACCCTATCTATAATTTGGAAACAAAGCTAGCTAATGTTATGGCCAAATTGTAAAAAATTTGCAGAAACTGGTGGTTCTCTATTCCTTATGGGTGGTCTCACCAATGTAGATCCTCCCACATAGACACTTAATCAGGTATATTGCATATATTGCATATATTGTATCGCAGGTGAAAAATCCCCTAATCTGATATTATTTACCTGTGGGAGGATGTGCAAATTGTGATCCCTTGATCATTAAATTGCAATTACCACAATTCAAACAAGGGTAGCATCCATTCCTCTAACTTTGATGGAAACCCTTTGCACTTCCTAAATCTGTGTGAACTAACGCATCCCTCAAATTTTTTCTCCTCCTATATGCTGGTCTAGGTGGTACACAAAATTTCTTAATTTCTAGATGACACATCTGTAAAACTGGCCAATGTGTTCTCACTATACGCATTATTTCTTTATTGAATTCATTATGGTCCATGACCAAAATCAACCTTTTTTTCTTTAGTTTTCTGTTTATTCTTTCATTTCTGTACATCCCTTTTCTTATCTGTTTGTGATGTAATATATTGCAATTCATCCTATAAAAGCTTAGATGGATAACCTCTGGCAGTGAACTTTTTTGACATCTAAAAAAATCTCACTTTTAAGTTCTCATGCTCAGACACAATCCTATCCACCCTCATCAATTGACTCCTAGTTAAGGATCTCACTGTATTTCTCAGATAGAAACTTTTATAATGTAGTAAACTGTTTTTGTCAGTTGGCTTCACGTACAGATCTGTAAAGAGCCTACCATCACATAAATATGTATATAAGCATATCACTGCTCCCGCTAGCTTAAAAAATCCTTGAAAAACTAGTTTTCGACCACCTAACCCACTTCCTGTCCTCCAACTCATTGCTCGACCCCCTGAAATCTGGCT
Source organism: Bombina bombina (assembly GCF_027579735.1). Classification (NCBI taxonomy): domain Eukaryota; kingdom Metazoa; phylum Chordata; class Amphibia; order Anura; family Bombinatoridae; genus Bombina; species Bombina bombina. The sequence goes on along the minus strand of NC_069501.1, from coordinate 1,062,192,274 downwards.
TCCATCCCCAACACTCAACTGAGACTGCCCTCACTAAGGTTACAAACAATCTCCTTTCTGCTAAAAACAAAGGCTACCACTCTATACTCATCTTACTTGACCTCTCTGCTGCCTTCAACACTGTTGACCATCCCCTTCTCCTACGGACTCTCAGCTCTATTTGGCTCTGTGACACTGCACTCTCCTGGATTCATTCTTATCTCTCTAACAGGTCCTTCTCCATCTCTTTTGCTGGTGACTCTTCCTCTCTATTGCCTCTGTCTGTTTTAGTACCTCAAGGCTCTGTCCTGGGTCTTCTATTCTTCTCTATTTACACGTCTTCACTGGGTAAACTTATCAACAGCTATGGCTTCAACTATCACCTCCATGCTGATGATACCCAGATCTACCTTTCCACCCCTGCACTCTCTCCTTCTGTCAATTCTCACATCAGTGACTGCTTATCTGGCATTTCCTCCTGGATGGCATCCCACCACCTAAAAATAAACAGGTCCAAGACCAAACTACTTCTAATGCCCCCCCTCTAACTCTACTCCAGTTTCTAATTTTTCCATCACTGTTGGCAGCACCACTATCTCCCCATCACCTCAAGTCCTCTGCCTTGGAGTCACACTTGACTCAAATCTGTCCTTCATTCCCCACATCCAATTGCTCTCTTCATCCTGCCGCAACCACCTATGCAATATCTCCAAAATTTGTCCGTTTCTGAGTGCTGAAACTACTAAACGACTAATCCACTCCCTGGTAATTTCTCAACTTGACTACTGTAATAACTTACTAACTGGCCTCCCTCTCTCCCACCTCTCTCCCCTTCAATCCATCCTAAATGCATCTGCCAGGCTAATTCACCTCTCTCGACGCTCTGTTTCTGCTGCACCTCTCTGCGAGTCCCTTCACTGGCTCCCCATTCACAGCAGAGTTAAATTCAAAATTCTCACCCTGACCTACAAAGCCCTCACCAATGCTTCCCCACCCTACCTGTCCTCACTCGCCAACAAATATACTCCAGCCCGCCCCCTAAGATCCAACAATGACTTGCTCCTTGAGTCCTCTACCATAACCTCCACTCATGCTAGACTACAGGACTTCTCTTGTGTGGCACCAACCCTTTGGAACACACTTCCTTGAGCTGTCAGACTTTCCCCTAACCTTTCCTCCTTTAAACGCTCCCTAAAGACCTTTTTGTTCAGGGAAGCTTATCACCCGACTCATTAACAAATGAACTTCACTTACCTAACAGTTGCCCTCATCTACTTCTCACTTATATATCATTCTCACCTTTGCAGTCCCCACCTCCTGTTTCCCATCCTCCTACCCACAAGAAAGGGGCCCTCAATTCCCCCTGTATTTGTCTGTAAAATTTTGTCTTTTATTGTATTGTATTTTATTATACTTTTATCCTTGTACCCATGGGCAAGTGCTGCGGAATCTGTTGGTGCTTTATAAATAAAGAATAATAATAATAATATACATATATATTTATAGTGAAAACATAGTCCCCATAGACCGCAATGTAAAGGCACTTTTCAGTGTTTCTTTTCTAACACCTCACATCCCCTAGCTTTAACCTGTAAAAACTGCTTTGTGCAGTTATTTTAAAAATTCAAGATGATAATTTTTTTATTTTTTTTATTTTTTTAAAGGCACCATACAGTTTATTTTGGGGGCAATTTGGGGGAAAATTTTAAATTTAACAAGAAATCTGATCTCTGGTTAATTTTCACAGCACTAATTGCTACGGTGAGCATTGTAATAATGGTTGGTTATTTATTGCCCACCCGTTTACGGGCGCACAATAAATTAGTGCTCCATTTGTAATCTGTTAAGGTGCCCTATATACTTGTTACCAGTTTAGCTATATTTATTTTGGCCTGAGTTTGTTAAACTCTTTCAGAATCAATTATGCTGGTGCCTATGGCTGGGAATTTCCAGTAGCCTATGACTAGATATAGCCAAAGAATAAACTCTATATTTTGATATCTGTAAGTTTTTTAATATTTTTTTTTTTAACTATAATGGTCCTTTAAATGTTGGGTAAAACCATCCCTGTCATAACATGCTAACTACAACACACTTACAACAAGCATTTGATCTCCTGAACTATGGTAATTAAGCAGTACGGTATTCAATGCTGCTGTACTTTGCCCCTTTAAGTCTGACTATAATGTAAGTCTCACCTCAATGACTTACAACATTGTTTTTTCTATTCAGGTAAATGTTTTCTACATTAGATATTAATGTCTCTCTGTTATCATTGTAATTTGTAACCACTTAAAATGCTTCTTTTCATGTTCTGCTAATGTCCTGAAAAGTCTTTCTGCTTGTGCAAATATTCTGGGTAACAATTCTTTCACTTTGTTGTATACGTCTTTTCTTTGTTTTTCCCACAGTAACTTTCTCTTTTTGCTTTCTCTGTCATTTTTTTTTCTTAATCATGTCCTGCTCTTGAAAATGTAAAGCATTTTGGTCTGTTGCTGGCAGCACTTGTTTGCTGTGTTTTACAGTTACTGCTTTGTCACAAAAAGAAATGAGTGTCAGCATCAGATATCTTTGCAGAGTATCGGCCATTTCTGCTCAGTGCCAAGCACCTGCACAGCTAGTGAAAAGTGTTCACGAGAAGAGTCACCGCAAGAACTGGGCCGGTAATGGATAGAAAGATATGCGGTTTACAGCCTCTAACTTTAACCCATTGTTTTCCAGATGTTACTATAATGCTCTGCAGCCCTCTCTGGTAGCTAGGGGGAATTTCTATTACTTTAGAATTCTACATTTTAAAAGCTTAGATCAGATGAGTAGATATATGTTTTGTAACTCTTTCCCTCTTTACTTTTTTCTACTATTTTGTTTTGTATCTCCACCTGTTATTCTCTGTCCTTGTTTCTTACTGTGGCCCTTATATGATAACAAGTTTTCTCTCTGTCTCATCTTTTAACCCTAAACTAGTATTCAATAAAGAACATTGAATAGCAAGGATACTAAAAAAGCACTCCTGAGAACTCTGAGATAATTGTATATTGGAGAACTGTAAATCACACAGGTTAAAAATGTTTCTTTATTAGAACGTATTTAAAAATGGGTATAATTAAAACTAAAAAGTCAGTAGGTAATTGGTACAGTTAAATAACTGATTGAATATAGGCTGGTGCTATTAGTCAGCTAGTAGGTCCAAAAAAATGGACGCTAGTAATATCTAGATATAACTAAACATATTCCTGCCACTACAGTGTTAATATAATAACTTGTAGGTCAACTTTAGCAAATCATTGCAAGATCCATTTGAGTCTAGTAAGTTATTAAATTATTCTAAATCAGGACTGCCACCAATTCCCAAATAAATAGAATAGAATGGCATCACTGGAGTAAATTGTTCTTCTGATAACAATTGTTAAAAAGACTGTATACAAGTTTAGGGGCTTGGAATATCTATAAGCATTGGTATCCACACTAGTATACCAGGATTGCTACTGTGTAGCTCAATATAGCCGGATCCTCTAGGTTATTATGATAGTAATATGTGTATCTATACTATCAATGTGACAACCTTTAGTTAATTTAGACACATAATTAAAGGATCCTTATCGATTTCATGCACAATGAGTCTTGGTGCTTATTCAGATATAAATTATTATAGGACTGAGTCACCAATTTCCAGACTTATAAATTTAAATGGCACCGCTGATGCAAAATGTTTTTATTCTAAATGCTTGCATACCATTTATTTGAGGACTGAGAGTGTCTGTACACTTCGATATTCACATTTATACTTTATCAACGATACAATATAATTTACTATAGTTGGATACACTGAATTTATATGATAGCACTATGTGTAACTAATTCTATCATAGTATGTAACATAATCAGTGATCTATTGTAAACCTCATTGTTGTCAGTTAGTAACTCTATTAGTAATTTTGAGTAATGCAGATCGATATCCGCTATAATCTTACATACAGCAACAGAGGTTTATAACTACTATAGCTATTATTTTTAAGTAACGTTGTAAGTATTTAAACAGGTCTCCCATTATTGTGTAACTGTTCTCAATATGTTATATAAATGGCAGCTTAATGTATACAAACACCGGCTTAGGTTCTCATGCTGCACATATACTATTATATGTATCATTGATTGGTTGTTCATAACAGACTTTTTTTTATATTTTACATAGGATACCACACAAAGACTTTGATGGCTGAAGAGAGTTCCTCTGTCCATAAATTTGGCACAGAAGATGGATTTTTGAAAGAAGCTTTTAATATCCTAATGCAGGAAGCAGTACAGAAGGGCACTGATAGAAGCAATAAGGTAAGCAAAAAGTAACAAAAATACAAACAAAAATGTAATAATCTAAATATTGTGACTTGGAAAAGTTGACAATTTAAATGTCACAGAGTTAAGATTTCTTTCATGTAATTGGCAAGAGTCCATGAGCTAGTGACGTATGGGATATACAATCCTAACAGGAGGGGCAAAGTTTCCCAAACCTCAAAATGCCTATAAATACACCCCTCACCACACCCACAATTCAGTTTTACAAACTTTGCCTCCTATGGAGGTGGTGAAGTAAGTTTGTGCTAAGATTTCTACGTTGATATGCGCTTCTCAGCATTGTTGAAGCCCGATTCCTCTCAGAGTACAGCGAATGTCAGAGGGACGTGAAGGGAGTATCACTTATTGAATACGATGATTTCCCTAACGGGGGTCTATTTCATAGGTTCTCTGTTATCGGTCGTAGAGATTCATCTCCTACCTCCCTTTTCAGATCGACGATATACTCTCAATTTACCATTACCGCTATTGATAACTGTTTCAGTACTGGTTTGGCTATCTGCTATATGTGGATGGGTGTCTTTGGGTAAGTATGTTTTTATTTCTTAAGACACCTCAGCTATGGTTTGGCACTTTATACATTTATATAAAGTTCTAATATATGTATTGTACTTATATTTGCCATGAGTCAGGTTCATGTATTTCCTTTTTTTTAAATAATTTTTTTTCTTACCTGGGGTTTAGTCTTTTTTCAATTGACTACTTCTTGCAAATTGCGGGCAGCATTAGGCCCGCGGGTGCGTCAAATGCTAAACTTTATTGCGTCATTCTTGGTGCGAAAATATTTTTGGCGCGGAAAAATACGTCTATGACGCATCTGCGTCATTTCCGGCGTCATACTTGACGCCGAGACCTTTCACATGGTTGTGTCATTAGTGACATGAGTGTGTCATTTCCGGTTATTTTTGGCGCCAAAAAAGTTTACGTTACATTTGTGCGTCATACGTGGTGCCAAACTTTTTCATTATTTCAATACCCCATTGATGTTTGCCTCTTGATTTTTTCTCTATCAGAGGCCTATGCTATTTGCATTTTTTCCCATTCCTGAAACTGTCATATAAGGAAATAGATAATATTGCTTTATATGTTGTTTTTTCTCTTACATTTTGCAAGATGTCTCAATCTGATCCTGCCTCAGAAGTTTCTGCTGGAACATTGCTGCCTGACATCGGTTCTACCAAAGCTAAGTGCATTTGTTGTAAAATTGTTGAAATTATTTCGCCGAATGTCATTTGTAATAGTTGTCATGATAAACTTTTACATGCAGATAGTGTATCCATCAGTAATAGTACATTGCCAGTTGCAGTTCCTTCAACTTCTAATGTGCATGATATACCTGTAAATTTTAAAGAATTTGTTTCTGATTCTATCTTGAAGGCTTTGTCTGCATTTCCACCTTCTAATAAACGTAAAAGGTCTTTTAAAACTTCTCATTTAGTTGATGAAATTTCAAATGACCAACAACATAATAATTTATCCTCTTCTGATGAGGATCTATCTGATACAGAAGATCCTTCCTCAGACATTGACACTGTCAAATCTACTTATTTATTTAAAATAGAGTATATGCGTTCTTTATTAAAAGAAGTGTTAATTACTTCGGATATTGAGGTAACCAGTCCTCTTGACGTTCAGTCTAATAAACGTTTAAATGCTGTTTTTAAACCTCCTGTGGTTTCTCCAGGGGTTTTTCCTATTCCTGAGGCTATTTCTGATATGATTTCTAAGGAATGGAATAAGCCTGGTACTTCTTTTATTCCTTCTTCAAAGTTTAAAAAATTGTATCCTTTACCAGAAAAATCTATAGAGTTTTGGGAAAAAATCCCCAAAGTTGATGGGGCTATTTCTACTCTTGCTAAACGTACCACTATTCCTATGGAAGATAGTACTTCCTTTAAGGATCCTTTAGATAGGAAGCTTGAATCTTATCTAAGGAAGGCCTATTTATATTCAGGTCATCTTCTTAGACCTGCAATTTCTTTGGCTGATGTTGCGGCTGCATCAACTTTCTGGTTGGAGAATTTAGCGCAACAGGAATTGGATTCTGACTTATCTAGCATCATTCGCTTACTGCAATATGCTAATCATTTTATTTGTGATGCCATTTTTGATATTATCAAAATTGATGTTAGATCTATGTCTTTAGCTATATTAGCTAGAAGAGCTTTGTGGCTTAAATCTTGGAATGCTGATATGACATCTAAATCTAGATTACTATCTCTTTCTTTCCAAGGTAATAATTTATTTGGTTCTCAGTTGGATTCTATTATTTCAATTGTCACTGGGGGAAAGGGAGTTTTTCTGCCTCAAGATAAAAAACCTAAGGGTAAATCTAAGGCTTCTAACCGTTTTAGTTCCTTTTGTCAGAATAAGGAACAAAAACTCAATCCTCTCCCCAAGGAATCTGCTTCCAATTGGAAGCCTTCCTCAAATTGGAATAAATCCAAGCCATTTAGGAAACCAAAGTCAGCCCCTAAGTCCGCATGAAGGTGCGGCCCTCATTCCAGCTCAGCTGGTAGGGGGCAGATTAAGGTTTTTCAAGGATATTTGGATAAAATCTGTCCAAAATCAATGGATTCAGAGCATTGTCTCTCAAGGGTATTGAATAGGATTCAGAGTAAGACCTCCTGTGAGAAGATTTTTTCTCTCACGTATCCCAGCAAATCCAGTAAAAGTTCAGGCTTTCCTGAAGTGTGTTTCAGACCTGGAGTCTTCAGGGGTAATCATGCCAGTTCCTCTTCAGGAACAAGGTTTGGGGTTTTATTCAAATCTATTCATTGTCCCAAAAAAGGAAAATTTATTCAGACCAGTTCTGGATCTGAAAATTTTGAATCGTTATGTAAGAGTACCAACTTTCAAGATGGTGACTATAAGGACTATTCTGCCTTTTGTTCAGCAAAGACATTATATGTCCACAATAGACTTGCAGGATGCATACCTTCATATTCCGATTCATCCAGAACATTATCAGTTTCTGAGATTCTCTTTTCTAAACAAGCATTACCAATTTGTTGCTCTTCCATTTGGCCTAGCAACAGCTCCAAGAATCTTCTCAAAGGTTCTGGGTGCCCTACTCTCTGTAATCAGAGAACAGGGTATTGCGGTGTTTCCTTATTTGGATGATATCTTGGTACTTGCTCAGTCTTTACGTACTGCAGAATCTCACACGAATCAACTAGTGTTGTTTCTTTGGAAACATGGTTGGAGGATCAATTTACCAAAAAGTTTCTTGATTCCTCAGACAAGGGTCACCTTTTTAGGCTTCCAGATAGATTCAGTGTCCATGACTCTGTCTCTAACAGACAAGAGAAGTTTAAAATTGGTTGCAGCCTGCCGGCACCTTCAGTCTCAGTCGTTCCCATCAGTGGCTATGTGCATGGAAGTTTTAGGTCTCACGACTTCAGCATTGGACGCGATCCCCTTTGCTCGTTTTCACATGAGACCTCTACAGCTTTGTATGCTGAACCAATGGTGCAGGGATTATACAAAGATATCACAATTAATATCCTTAAATCCCAATGTACGACACTCTATGACATGGTTGATAGATCACCATGGTTTAGTTCAAGGGGCTTCTTTTGTTCGGCCAACCTGGACTGTGATCACAACAGATGCCAGTCTTTCAGGTTGGGGAGCTGATTGGGGATCTCTGACAGCACAAGGGGTTTGGAAATCTCAAGAGGTGAGATTACCAATAAATATTTTAGAACTCCGTGCAATTCTCAGAGCTCTTCAGTTTTGGCCTCTGTTAAAGAGAGAACCGTTCATTTGTTTTCAGACAGACAATATCACAACAGTGGCATATGTCAATCATTAGGGTGGGACTCACAGTCCCCAAGCTATGAAAGAAGTATGTCTAATCTCTGCAGTACATATCCCAGGTGTAGAAAATTGGGAGGCAGATTATCTCAGCCGCCAGACTTAACATCCAGGGGAGTGGTCTCTCCATCCAGATGTATTTTCTCAGATTGTTCAGATGTGGGGTCTTCCAGAGATAGATCTCATGGCCTCTCATCTAAACAAGAAACTTCCCAGATACCTGTCCAGGTCCAGGGATGTACAGGCGGAAGCAGTAGATGCGCTGACACTTCCTTGGTGTTATCATCCTGCTTATATTTTTCCGCCTCTAGTTCTCCTTCCAAGAGTGATCTCCAAAATAATAATGGAACAATCATTTGTGCTGCTGGTGGCTCCAGCATGGCCACACAGGTTTTGGTATGTGGATCTGGTTCGGATGTCCAGTTGCCCGCCTTGGCCACTTCCGTTATGGCCAGACCTACTATCTCAAGGTCCGTTTTTCCATCAGGATCTCAAATCATTAAATTTGAAGGTATGGAAATTGAACGCTTAGTACTAAGTCATAGAGGTTTCTCTGACTCAGTGATTAATACTATGTTACAAGCTCGTAAATCTGTCTCTAGAAAGATTTATTATAGAGTTTGGAAGACTTACATTTCATGGTGTTCTTCTCATAAATTCTCCTGGCATTCTTTTAGAATTCCTAGAATTTTACAGTTTTTCAGGATGGTTTGGATAATGGTTTGTCTGCAAGTTCCTTGAAAGGACAAATCTCCGCTCTTTCTGTTTTATTTCACAGAAAGATTGCTATACTTCCTGATATACACTGTTTTGTACAGGCTTTAGTTTGTATTAAGCCTGTTATTAAATTAATTTCTCCTCCTTGGAGTCTTAATTTGGTTCTGAAAGCTTTACAGGCTTCTCTATTTGAACCTATGCATTCTTTGGACATTAAACTTCTTTCTTGGAAAGTGTTGTTCATTTTGGCCATCTCTTCTGCTAGAAGAGTTTCTGAGCTATCTGGTCTTTCTTGTGAGTCTCCTTTTCTGATTTTTCATCAGGATAAGGCAGTTTTGCAGACTTCTTTTCAATTTTTACCTAAGGTTGTGAATTCTAACAACATTAGTAGAGAAATTGTTGTCCCTTCCTTGTGTCCTAATCCTAAGAATTCTTTGGAAAGATCCTTACATTCTTTGAATGTGGTAAGAGCTTTGAAATATTATGTGGAAGCTACTAAAGATTTCAGGAAGACTTCCAGTCTATTTGTTTTATTTTCTGGTCCTAGGAAAGGTCAGAAGGCTTCTGCTATTTCCTTGGCTTAGGATTCATCAAGCTTATTTGGAGTCGGGTCAGGCCCCGCCTCAGAGAATTACAGCTCATTCTACTAGATCAGTCTCCACTTCGTGGGCTTTTAAGAATGAAGCTTCAGTTGATCAGATTTGCAAAGTGGCAACTTGGTCCTCTTTGCATACATTTACTAAATTCTACCGTTTTGATGTATTTGTTTCTTCGGAAGCAGTTTTTGGTAGAAAAGTTCTTCAGGCAGCTGTTTCAGTTTGATTCTTCTGCTTTTGATTTAAGTTTTTTTTTCTTTCAATTATGAAAATAAACTTATTTTTTGGGTTGTGGATTAATTTTTTCAGCGGAAAATGGCTGTTTTTGTTTTATTCCCTCCCTCTCTAGTGACTCTTGAGTGGAGATCCACATCTTGGGTATTGCTATCCCATACGTCACTAGCTCATGGACTCTTGCCAATTACATGAAAGAAAACATAATTTATGTAAGAACTTACCTGATAAATTAATTTCTTTCATATTGGCAAGAGTCCATGAGGCCCACCCTTTTTATGGTGGTTATGATTTTTTGTATAAAGCACAATTATTTCCAAATTTCCTTTTTTGATGCTTTCTACTCCTTTCTTTATCACCCCACTGCTTGGCTATTTGTTAAACTGAATTGTGGGTGTGGTGAGGGGTGTATTTATAGGCATTTTGAGGTTTGGGAAATTTTGCCCCTCCTGGTATAATTGTAAATCCCATACGTCACTAGCTCATGGACTCTTGCCAATATGAAAGAAATTAATTTATCAGGTAAGTTCTTACATAAATTATGTTTTTTCAAATTAAATGTCGCAACTTTAGGATTAATATCGGAACTAATCGTGTTATCCCATTGGCTGCCATATAGGGCTGGAACATGACCTAACACAATATTTGATATAACGATATCTTAACCCTGCATTAAAGTCCATCTCTTTAACTATACATTTTTCAATATGGTGCTATAATATATTTGCAACCGTCTGTCATTCATTACTGTTTTGCACATTTTCAATCTCTATTTTTTTTCAATAATTATATTTATGTTAATATATAAATAATACAGTACACTGAACACTGAGAGTGGAGCTAAATACACCATGCTACTACACCAGTGCTGAAATAAATATGTTTTGGTGGGCATTTATCACTTGTTCTTGAGCAAACAAAATAAATGCAATGATCTGTTTGTATCATTAGACCTGCTAAGGAGTAAAGTTGTAAAAAAAAAAAAAAGGCTAGTTAAAGTGAATGTCAACTTTCATGAATCAGTGCCTGTTTTTTTAAAAAACTATTAAAAATAGGGGCACTTTCATTCATGAAAGTTTACATTTCACCGGATTTTACAAATACCTTCTTCTCCTGAAACACCGGATCGCCGATCCCACGCCTGCAGCTCCTCTGTATTTCGTCAGCAATGATGAAATCGTCTCTCTCCAATCACGGCTTCCCCCCCAGGAGCGTTCATCTGGTGAGACCATGCTGTGATTGGAGGAAGCCGGTTTCGCCATTGCTGTGTTAGTACAGCAGGAAGAAGCAGGCGGGGCGATCAGCGATACAGTGTTTCAGGAGAAGAAGGTAAGCATTTGTAAAATCCAGTGCAATGTAAACTTTCATGAATGAAAGTGCCCCTGTTTTTTATAGTTTTTTTAAAAAAAAAACAGGCACTGATTCATGAAAGTTGACATTCACTTTAAATTAAATTAAAATTACAAAGGAAGTTAGTTGCTATTAAAGGGACATAATACTCATATGCTAAATCATTTGAAAGTGATGCAGTATAACTGTAAACAGCTGACAGGTAAATATCACCTGAGCATCTCTATGTAAAAAAGGAAGATATTTTACCTCACAATTTCCTCAGCTCACCAGAGTAAGTGCTGTGTAAAAAGTTATACTTCAGCTGCTGTTTAGCTGCAGGTAAAAAAAAAAAAATGAAGAAATGAACTGCAGCCAATCAGCATCAACAGTGCTGAGGTCATGAACTCTTTTACTGTGATCTCATGAGATTTCACTGAACTTTCATGAGATTTCATAGTAAACTTCCTTAAACTGAATAGGGAAATAACATGAGTGTGCATGAGGCTCACTCCCTTGCAGGTCCCAAGACAGGCAAACTCATTTGCTGCTTAAAGTCCTTCACAATGGAGTGTGAATACTTAGGACATTTTGAGGTAAAATATCTTTCTTTTATACATAGTCAGGTGATATTTTCTAGTCCGCATTTTACAGCTATGCTGCATCACTTTCAAGTGTTTCAACATTTGGGTACCATGGCCCTATAATTAAATGGGCAGTCTACTCCAGAATTATTATTGTTTAAAAAGATAGCTACCGGTAATACCTTTGTTACCCATTCCCCAGTTTTGCATAACCAACAAGGTTATATTAATATACTTTTTTACCTCTGTGATTACCTTGTATCTAAGCCTCTGCAGACTGCCTCCTTATTTCAGTTATTTTGATAAACTTGCAATTTAGCCAATCAGTGCTGACTTATAAATACTTCCACGGGAGTGAGCACAATTATATTTATATGGCACACATGAACTACTACCCTCTAGCTGTGAAATCTGTCAAAATGCACTGAGATAAGAGGCGGCCTTCAAGGGCTTAGCAATTAGGATATGAACCTAACTAGGTTTAACTTTCAACAAAGAATACCAAGAGCACAAAGAAAATTTGATGATAAAGACTGTCCTTTTAATTTAATTTAACTGCATTAACATCTCAAATTTGTATAATTAAATTAGTATAAATACAAGAGTTGCATTACCTAATGAGAAGCCTTGAACTGCTTGTTTGATTAAAAAAAACTAATAATAATTTAGGTCTATTTTCTGCTCAGTGGTGCTGATGGCTAAACAACAACCTTTGGAGTGATGGATGTTGCCTGCACCCATAGCTTGGGTACCCTGGTATAGGAAATAAGAAAAATAATTCCAAATAACATCAATTCCAGCCTCCAAGTGTGCTGTTTTCTTTGAAAAATAGGAAATAAGAATTAATCCTAACTGAACAATTTTGTAGTGTCTCTTCCAAGGAAATACTGGTATTTTAGACCCCCTTGTAAAAGTTTGCTGTAAAGTATTGGGATATAAAAAAGTTCATGGTAGAGATGGAGTATTTACTACACAGTATCTACGTTTTGAAACTGCATATCTGATTTTTGTTCCCTTTATAGGTGTGTGAGTGGATGGAGCCAGAGGAACTACTGAGAACTCTAGACTTCAAACTTCGCACTAGTGGGGAGTGCCAGGAGACATTGCTAGGTTACTGTAGAGACATCATTAGGCTCAGTGTCAAAACAGGTATTTTGGAGATTACCCAATTTGCATTACCAATAATGAATACATGCTACCAACAGCAAACTGAGCAGAATTAGTGTTTGAATGAAGATGAACAAGGCATATATACATATGCTTAATGCTCAGTAATAGCTATCACTGAAACTGTGCTAACATACATTTGTGCTAATACATAATAATGCTTCTTATAAAAAATGAAACACATTTATGCGCATTTTAATATTGAGTTTTATTTAATTTAATGCTGTGTACGTACACTGTGAGTCTATATCTATCAACCATTAATTCCCGCTGTGCACAATAACTTTTCTATCTACATGTGATTTCAGTGTTTTTGTTTTAAAATGTATAATGTGGTTTTCTAATTGACTTAGTTATAAAAAAAATTCAAGTTTAAATTGTCCTCGACTATGACAGTTAAATATTGAATTTCTTAGTAAATATTATTAGGCATATATGCATTTGTGTAATTCGTTAGCAAACAAATCCTGAAAATGGCTGCCACCAGCGGCGTTCAGCTCTTTTCAGAGCCGGATTTCTTCTTGTGAAAGTGCAACACACAAAGATCTGCGCAAATACAGAATGCACCTGCCTACTAAACATCCACAAAGTGATCTAGATCAAATAAAGCGAGAGCCAAAGGGGAGCCTTCCAGGCTGACCAAGCAATTTAATCCTTTTAATTTCTTATTTTGTAATCTGCACACTGACTGCCCAGCATGGCTAATCAGAAACAGCATTGGGTAATGCATAGGCTGTTTTACATGTATATGTTTCTGGTAGTATATATAGTAGTGAGTGTGCATAACATCACCAAAAAAGTGCTTAAATAGGACTACTAGCAGTATAAATGTGGTAAAGTTTCTAGATAGATAAGCTTGATCCCAGAAGAAAATTAAAAAAAATTTTATTCTGCATCTGATTCTCTGATTTCTTTTTTTTAATATATCTTTATTTAAGAGTCGGCAGGATACAAAGGAGAAAAAGGGGAAGGGGGAAAAAGACGTCATAACAGCATGTTCGAATAACACAAAAATAAAATCAAAAGTAGATCCTTATTATAAACTGTAATATATATCTTCCTTATATCAAAATTAACAAATCACTTGGGAATAGTAATTTAAACACGCTGCCTATTTTTATTTAATGACATCAAACCAAGAAATTGCAACAGCAAAGTGAAAACAAAAAAAAATGAAAAAAGAAGAAAGAGGAGGAAAAAAAGAGAGATTAATAAAAAACAAAATTTATGCTCACCTGATAAATTTATTTCTCTTGTGGTGTATCCAGTCCACGGATCATCCATTACTTGTGGGATATTCTCCTTCCCAACAGGAAGCTGCAAGAGGATCACCCACAGCAGAGCTGTCTATATAGCTCCTCCCCTAACTGCCACCTCCAGTCATTCGACCGAAGACAAGCAAGAAAAAGGAGAAACTATAGGGTGCAGTGGTGACTGTAGTTTAAAAATAAATAAAAAACACCTGCCTTAAAATGACAGGGCGGGCCGTGGACTGGATACACCACAAGAGAAATACATTTATCAGGTAAGCATAAATTTTGTTTTCTCTTGTAAGGTGTATCCAGTCCACGGATCATCCATTACTTGTGGGATACCAATACCAAAGCTATAGGACACGGATGAAGGGAGGGACAAGGCAGGCGCTTAAACAGAAGGCACCACTGCCTGTAAGACCTTTCTCCAAAAAATAGCCTCCGAAGAAGCAAAAGTATCAAATTTGTAGAATTTAGAAAAAGTATGAAGCGAAGACCAAGTCGCCGCCTTACAAATCTGTTCAACAGAAGCCTCATTCTTAAAAGCCCATGTGGAAGCTACCGCTCTAGTAGAATGAGCTGTAATTCTTTCAGGAGGCTGCTGGCCAGCAGTCTCCTAAACTAAGCGGATTATACTTCTTAGCCAAAAAGAAAGAGAAGTTGCCGAAGCCTTTTGGTCTCTTCTCTGTCCAGAGTAGACAACAAACAATGCAGATGTTTGACGAAAATCTTTAGTAGCTTGTAAATAAAACTTTAAAGCACGAACCACGTCAAGATTGTGTAATAGACGTTCCTTCTTTGAAGAAGGATTAGAACACAGTGACGGAACAACAATCTCCTGATTGATATTCTTATTAGATACCACCTTAGGTAGAAAACCAGGTTTGGTACGTAACACTACCTTATCTGCATGGAAAACGAGATAAGGGGAATCACATTGTAAAGCAGATAACTCCGAAACTCTTCGAGCCGAGGAGATAGCTACTAAAAACAGAACTTTCCAAGATAAGAGCTTAATATCTATGGGATGCAAAGGTTCAAACGGAACCCCTTGAAGAACTTTAAGAACTAAATTTAAACTCCATGGCGGAGCAACGGGTTTAAACACAGGCTTGATTCTAACCAGAGCCTGACAAAACGCCTGAACATCTGGAACATCAGCCAGACGTTTGTGCAAAAGAATAGACAGAGCAGAAATCTATCCCTTTAAGGAACTAGCTGACAAACCCTTCTCCAATCCTTCTTGGAGAAAGGATAATATCCTAGGAATCCTGACTTTACTCCATGAGTAACCCTTGGATTCACACCAATGAAGATATTTACACCATATCTTATGATAGATTTTTCTGGTGACAGGCTTTCGCGCCTGTATTAAGGTATCAATGACCGACTCGGAGAAACCACGCTTTGATAAAATCAAGCGTTCAATCTCCAAGCAGTCAGACGCAGAGAAATTAGATTTGGATGGTTGAAAGGATCCTGAAGTAGAAGGTCCTGTCTCAGCGGCAGAGTCCATGGTGGAAAGGATGACATGTCCACCAGATCTGCATACCAAGTCCTGCGTGGCCACGCAGGTGCTATCAAAATCACCGAAGCTCTCTCCTGCTTGATCTTGGCAATCAGACGAGGGAACAGAGGAAACGGTGGAAACACATAAGCCAGGTTGAAGGACCAAGGCGCTGCTAGAGCATCTATCTGTGCTGCCTTGGGATCCCTGGACCTGGATCCGTAACAAGGAAGCTTGGCGTTCTGACGAGACGCCATGAGATCCAGTTCTGGTTTGCCCCAAAGTTGAATCAACTGTGCAAATACCTCCGGATGGAGCTCCCACTCCCCCAGATGAAAAGTCTGTTGACTTAGAAAATCCGCCTCCCAGTTCTCTACTCCTGGGATATGGATAGCTGATAGATGGCAAGAGTGAATCTCTGCCCATAGAATTATCTTTGAAACCTCCAACATTGCTAGGGAACTCCTTGTTCCCCCTTGATGGTTGATGTAAGCTACAGTCGTGATGTTGTCCGACTGAAATCTGATGAACCTGACCGCAGCTAGCTGAGGCCAAGCCTGAAGAGCATTGAATATCGCTCTTAGTTCCAGAATCTACCACCAAATGATACAGCGCAATACTACCCCAGCAAAAATATAACTAATTATTTGAATGAATATGCTATTCCAATAATAAACAATTTTAAACCTAACAATAATAAAAAATATATATTGTGATGAGAACCCAAGAGAAATTTTGAAAGAATATGAAAAGTTATTAATACAAGATGCAAAAGACTGGCAAGATATAATATTGTTAGAAAATTATATCAAACACAAAATTATCCCAAGGGGATTAAGGTTGTTAAAAAAGCCAGCTTTTGCATTAGATGAAGTAGAATTCATGACAGAGTGGGAGGCAACATTAGATGCTTGCTCCTTCAAATTAATTAAATTGTTAATAAAATATAGGGAAGGCAGACATGAAAAAATACAGATAGAAATTGATAAAATGGAACAACAAGTTAACAACTTCTTGACAAATGAGGAGTATAAAAAATTATATGATAATATTGTAAAAGGAGTTGAAAAATTGACGAGAGAATTGAGTATTAATAAATCAAACAAACTGAGAAGAGATAAATTAGATTATAAAAATGACCAAAAATACAATTGGAAACCAAGAAATCCTAGCAATAGTAATAAAGCTTACCAACAGTATGGAAATAGGAATAGAACAAATGAAAAAACAAATATGACTTCTAGTCATTCTTATATGAATAGAAGAGACCAAAATAGTCATCAACAGTCCCAATCAGATAAAAATAAAAATGGAGATCACAATTTTGATCAAAAAAGCAATATAGATGTAACAAGTAAAAAAACAGAGAATTACCATCATGGAGTACCTAGAAGGATGGATAACAGTAATCATATACACCAGTCAGACTATAGTCATGCA
This sequence comes from Bombina bombina, assembly GCF_027579735.1. NCBI lineage: Eukaryota > Metazoa > Chordata > Amphibia > Anura > Bombinatoridae > Bombina > Bombina bombina. The sequence continues at coordinate 1,062,175,296 of NC_069501.1, read as the reverse complement.
AATAGGTTTGAAGTTTTAGATAACAGAAATAGAGACTCAAGAATTGAGGGTGCTAGACCAAAAGTTCACTATGATCAGTATCATAGTCAGAATTTTATTGAAAATGAACAATATAGAGAACCAGCAACAGCTTTTTTAGGGTCCCCTCGGAGACAAATCAAATGGAAACCACATCCAGCAGAGAGGGAGGACAGGGATCAGAGATGGAATCAGAATTGGAGAAAAGAGACAGACCCACAAATTCTAGAGAGGGAGGGGGGGCAGAACCAACGAAAAAGAAGGTTCAGCGAAAGAGAGGATGTAGAGCAGGGAAGAGGAAACAACTTCAAAAATGCAAGAGTGTATTAAGAGATAAAAATGAAGCAAGTATTTATAATTTATCATCCTATACTATTGACAGTGGAAGTATGGCCTTGTTGAGTAAGGGCTTATCTTTTGCCCCAAAAAAGAATCTAGATAAATTCCAGGTATTCATTGATTTCCAGAGATTCATAAGAAACATTACGTTTAAGAGATTTTTTGCTCAAAAGAATACACAGGCTGGAGCTAGATACAAAAGTGTACTTCAGGTTGATGATGTTGAAACTCTGGAAAACATGAACTTGTTATTAGGAAGTGACTATCCCATTGAATCAAATGACATTTTTATACATAGCGATAAAAAAGCTAAATCTACATTTTATCCAATCAATGCACAAGGTGAATATATTAAGACTTTCAAAAATTTGGTCGAAAAAGAACTTGAATCATTACCAGTTGATATAAATTTTAAAGATAACCTTAACAAATTTGAAAGAAGTAGTTTGAATCAATTGATGAAAAATAATAATATCACTATCCGCCAAGCCGACAAAGGTGGGGGGATAGTGATACAGGATCGTGAAGTTTATATTGCTGAAGCATTACGTTTATTAAATGATCCAACTACATATAATAAATTAAAGAATGACCCCACAAAGGCATTTTTAGTAGAACTAAAAGGTGTTTTAAGTATAGGATTGTCAGAAAAAATTCTAACTAAAGATGAGTTTAATTTTTTATATAATGAACACCCTAGATTGGCTGTTATGTATCATCTTCCCAAGATACACAAATCGGTCTCCAACCCTCAAGTATTGGAATTATATGATATTTAATCACATGTGGCAATGTATGTAGTTATTTTATTGTATTTTTAAAAAATTGTAATAGTGTTTTTAGCAAAATAGAAGGTAATTTATTATAGAATTAATTATTTTTATATGTTTTTTAATACTAACCATTTGGGGTGAAATGATGCTATATATGTTATTAATTGGTTTTAGGGAATAGAAACAAGATAAGTATTTGTGTATTATGTATATAGGAATATCAATTGTATTTCAATGGTCATTCTGCTCATGAAAGCTAGATGGCGCTAGTAGATCATGTATAAATAGAGTAGTAAAGGATTGGTAATTATTCCTCTTGACAAAGCGCCCAGTAGGGGGCGAGAAACGCGTTGAGGCCGAGATCCAGAGAGCACTGTGAGTCAGTGTATGCAGACGGAGTGTTTAACAGAATCAGCTGTTGTCGGGTGGTGACGTCACACGCCGACCGGGTACATCGCTGTTCACTTCCCAAGCTTGTACAGACCACAAGACTGCTCTAGATCAGCTGTTATTTCAAAGATACCTTTATGTGATTTTAACCACGCCAGATATTGTGAGTATTTGGCTTGCTTGTTGTAAATAAAGAGTGCTTATATCATACAATATTGCACTATTGGAGTCCTTCTTTCTTTCACAGACTGCGCTGTTTTTCTGGGAGGAAAGTGCTTAGTTCCAGAATGTTTATCGGAAGGAGTGCCTCCTCCTGAGTCCACGATCCCTGAGCCTTCAGGGAGTTCCAAACTGCACCCCAGCCCAGAAGGCTGGCATCTGTTGTTACTATTGTCCAATCTAGCCTGCGGAAGGTCATACCTTTGGACAGACGGACCCGAGATAGCCACCAGAGAAGAGAATCCCTGGTCTCTTGATCCAGATTTAGTAGAGGTGACAAATCTGTGTAATCCCCATTCCACTGACTGAGCATGCAGAGTTGCAGCGGTCTGAGATGTAGGCGGGCAAACAGCACTATTTCCATTGCCGCTACCATTAAGCCGATTACTTCCATACATTGAGCCACTGAAGGGCGAGAAGTAGAATAAAGAACACGGCAGGAATTTAGAAGTTTTGACAACCTGGCCTCTGTCAGGTAAATCTTCATTTCTACAGAATCTATCAGAGTTCCCAGGAAGGAAACTCTTGTGAGAGGGGATAGAGAACTCTTTTCTTCATTCACTTTCCACCCATGAGACCTGAGGAATGCCAGAACAATGTCCGTATGGGACTTGGCAATTTGAAAATTCAACGCCTGTATCAGAATGTCGTCTAGGTAAGGGGCTACTGCTATACCCCGCGGCCTTAGGACCACCAGAAGTGACCCCAAAACCTTTGTAAAGATTCTTTGTGCCGTAGCTAACCCAAAGGGAAGAGCTACAAACTGGTAATGCCTGTCTAGGAAGGCGAACCTGAGAAACCGATGATGATCTCTGTTTATCGGAATGTGAAGATAAGCATCCTTTAAGTCCACGGTAGTCATATATTGACCCTCCTGGATCATAGGTAGGATGGTTCGAATAGTCTCCATTTTGAAGGATGGGACCCTGAGAAATTTGTTTAGGATCTTGAGATCTAAGATTGTTCTGAAGGTTCCCTCTTTCTTGGGAACCACAAACAGATTTGAATAGAAGCCTTGCCCCTGTTCCTCCTTTGGAACTGGGTGGATCACTCCCATAACTAGGAGGTCTTGAACACAATGTAAGAATGCCTCTCTCTTTATCTGGTTTGCAGATAATTGTGAGAGGTGAAATCTTCCTTTTGGGGAAGAAGCATTGAAGTCCAGAAGATACCCCTGGGACACAATTTCCAACGCCCAGGGATCCTGGACATCTCTTACCCAAGCCTGGGCGAAGAGAGAAAGTCTGCCCCCTACTAGATCCGTTACCGGATCGGGGGCTGATCTTTCATGCTGTCTTAGAGGCGGCAGCAGGCTTTTTGGCCTGCCTTCCTTTGTTCCAAGCCTGGTTAGGTCTCCAGACCAGCTTGGACTGGGCAAAATTTCCCTCTTGTTTTGTATTAGAGGAAGTTGATGCTGCGCCAGTCTTGAAGTTTCGAAAGGCACGAAAATTAGTCTGTTTGGTCCTTAATTTGTTGGACCTATCCTGAGGAAGGGCGTGACCTTTTCCTCCAGTAATATCAGAAATGATCTCCTTCAGTCCGGGCCCGAATAGGGTCTGCCCCTTGAAGGGAATGTTGAGAAGCTTAGACTTTGAAGTAACGTCAGCTGACCAGGATTTAAGCCATAACGCCCTACGTGCTTGAATAGCAAAACCTGAGTTCTTAGCCGTTAGTTTGGTTAAATGAACAAACGGCGTCAGAAACAAATGAATTGGCTAGCTTAAGAGCTTTATGCTTGTCAAGTATATCATCCAATGGGGTTTCTACCTGTAGAGCCTCTTCCAGAGACTCAAACCAGAAGGCCGCAGCAGCAGTGACAGGGGCAATGCATGCAAGAGGCTGGAGAATAAAACCCTGTTGAATAAACATTTTCTTAAGGTAACCCTCTAACTTTTTATCCATTGGATCTAGGAAAGCACAACTGTCCTCGACTGGGATAGTTGTACGCTTAGCTAGGGTAGAGACTGCTCCCTCCACCTTAGGGACCGTTTGCCATAAGTCCCGTGTAGCGGCATCTATGGGAAACATTTTTTTAAAAGCAGGAGGGGGAGAGAACGGTACACCTGGTCTATCCCATTCCTTAGTAATAATTTCTGAAAACCTCTTAGGTATTGGAAAAACATCAGTGTAAACAGGCACTGCATAGTATTTATCCAATCTACACAATTTCTCTGGGACCATAATGGTGTCACAGTCATTCAGAGCAGCTAAAACCTCCCTGAGCAACACGCGGAGGTTTTCAAGCTTAAATTTAAATGTAGACATATCAGAATCAGGTTGAATTATCTTTCCTGAGTCAGAAAAATCACCCACAGATAGAAGCTCTCCTTCCTCAGCTTCTGCATATTGTGAGGGGATATCAGACATAGCTACTAAAGCATCAGAGTGCTCTGTATTTTTCCTAGCCCCAGAGCTGTCTCGCTTTCCTTGTAACCCTGGTAGTTTGGACAATACCGCTGTAAGGGTATTATCCATAACTGCCGCCATGTCTTGTAAGGTAAACGCTATGGGCGCGCTAGATGTACTTGGCGCCTCTTGAGCGGGCGTCCCTTGAGCGGGAGTCATAGGTTCTGACACGTGGGGAGAGTTAGTCGGCATAACTTCCCCCTTGTCAGTTTCCTCTGGTGATAAATCTTTTAAAGCCAGAATATGATCTTTATAACTTATAGTAAGATCAGTGCATTTGGTACACATTCTAAGAGGGGGTTCCACAATGGATTCTAAACATAATGAACAAGGAGTTTCCTCTATGTCAGACATGTTTAACAGACTAGTAATGAGACCAGCAAGCTTTGAAAACACTTTAATTAATGTAAAAAAGCAGAATATAAAAAATGGTACTGTGCCTTTAAGAGAAAAAAACAAACACAAAAACTGCAAAACAGTGAAAAAAGCAGTTAACTCTATGAAATTTTAACAGTGTATGTACTAGGGTAAAATAGCATTGCACCCACTTGCAAATGGATGATTAACCCCTCAGGCTCAAAAACGAAGCCAAAAAACTGTAAAACCGTTATAACAGTCACAGGCAAACTGCCACAGCTCTACTGTGGCTCCTACCTTCCCATAAAATGACTTTTGTAGGCACAAAAACCCTTTAGAGAGGTCCAATCTGTCAGGGGACTCCTTCAGGGAAGCTGGATGTCTCAGAGTTGAAAAGTTACTGCAATTAGAGCGCGAAAATAGGCCCCTCCCACCATGCACTGAAAGTCAGAGGGCCTAAAAAACTACTCCTAGGAGTCAAATAACAGCCATGTGGAAAAACTAGGCCCCAAATAAAGATTTATCACCCTTAGTAAAAAATGTTCCTTATAATACATGTAAACGTTTCACATACTAAGTTATTAGAGCAATTAACATGAAAATTACCCTTTACTGCAAGCATGATGCCAGTCGCTATTAAATCACTGCAATCAGGCTTACCTCAAATATATCAGGCACTGTCAGCATTTTCTAGACTTCTTATTATCTCTCTAGAAAAAAATATACTGAACATACCTCAAGGCAGTTGAATCTGCAGGCCGTTCTCCCAGCTGAAGTTTTTCCCATACTCTTCAGTTATGTGTGAGAACAGCAGTGGATCTTAGTTACAACCTGCTAAGATCATCAAAAACCTCAGGCAAAACACTTCTTCTAATTTCTGCCTGAGGTAAAAAACAGTACAACTCTGGTACCATTTAAAAATAACAAACTTTTGATTGAAGATAAACTACACTAAGTCACCACATCTCTCTATGCTACTTCCCTTGTCGAGAGCTGCAAGAGAATGACTGGGGGTGGCAGTTAGGGGAGGAGCTATATAGACAGCTCTGCTGTGGGTGATCCTCTTGCAGCTTCCTGTTGGGAAGGAGAATATCCCACAAGTAATGGATGATCCGTGGACTGGATACACCTTACAAGAGAAATTAGTTCTCTCCTTCAGTGACCCTCTCCATACGCCCTACCAGATTCCAAGAAGAACTAAATCTGTATTTCTAAAAGGAAATATGATAATATCTTGTTCTTCTTTAGTCAGTGACTTGATAAAAATTGACCATTTTCCAAAGAATAACACAACTTGTGACTCTGAATTAATATCTGAGTCTCTCTGTCCTATGATGCATTGTTTTTTGATGAAACTCATTACTTCTGCGAACTTAGGTGCTACTTTGTCTTTTCACTTATGAAAAATAAGACTTCTTATGGACAGGATAAGAGAGTTAATGAGTTTATTATTATTTAAATCTGTGTTATAGGAGGAGAGAAAGACTATTTTACGCTTGGAAAAGTTAAATTAGGTTATTTTTAGAACAGTATTAACCCAATATTCTAATTTTGACCAAATTTGTTTTATTTTTGGGCAATCCCACAACATGTGCATTAAATCAGCTCCTAGTAATTGACATTTAGGACATTTATTGAAATTTAGATTATGCCACTTGTATCCCTTGAGTGGGGTGTAATATGTCATGTACAATAATTTCAGGTGTGATTCTCTCCACGAAGCGGATAATGTTGTTTCAAATACTTTATTAATAGCATACTTGATATCATGGATATTAACATTTGCAAATACAGATTGCCACTTAGTAGCAATATAAAATAAGTTTTCATCTCCTCTCAATTCAGACAAAATTTTGTACCAGGGGGATATAGAAAAGAGACCATTTTAACCATCCAGATCCATGAGTCTAGGCTCTCCCAAGTCCAATTCTACCCATGTAATGCAATAATATTTGAAATATAGTGCCTTATCTGAAGATAGGAGAAAAAGTCTTTGTTTTCTAGAGAGTACTCCTCTTCCAGCTCCGAAAAATATGTGATTATTTTAAAGGTAAAGTTTACAAATTGTGATAACTTAGTGAGCCCCAAACTAGCCCAGTTTTTAAATACATTTGTATAGATTCCTGAGATAAAATCAGGGTTCCCCATCCTGATCTGATGTTTGGAGATAACATAGTTAAGACCCAATATTGCACAAATCTTGTGCCAAGCTAAGAGGAGATTGTATATCGACTTTAAGTTTTTAATTGATTTAGGGATGGTTTTAGGAATACAATGGAGAATGGCTATAGGTGAGTATGGATATAGTACATTTTCTTCAAGCTCTATCTGTGAAAAGTAATTTAAATCCCCAAGCCAGCTGCCACGAATTTCCCCAAAGAGACTAAGCTGTATAATTCAAGTGCCAGGCCACCAATTTTTTTTTTTGGCAAGAATAGTCTTTTCAGAGAAATTCTAGGTCTATTTCCTTGCCATATAAAGTGAGATAATGTTGAGTAAAAATTACGGAGATGTTTCTTTTTAAAAATTATTGGGATATTCTGGATTACATAAAGAATCTTAGGAAAAAAAATCCTTTTACACAAAGCTACTGTTCCTGAAATATTTAAGGGCAAATTATGACATTCTCTGTTTTCTTGGTCTATGTATATGGTTAACTCTCAGAACATTTACAACCTTGTCAAGGTAAAATGCTCTTGAAGTAAGTGGCATTAGCCCACAAACCTATGCATATAACTGAAATGATTATCCATGATAATTAAAAGCAGTATAGCCCAGCCTGATTTAAAAATCCTTCCCTAACCTTATTATTATTATTATTATTATTATTATTAATAATGAACAAGCATAACCATTTTTGGCATAGCCCCAGTACTAACAAAATATATTATATAAAGGTTCACTTTGAATTAGATATTAATTGTGCTTTTTATGTAGGCTGACCATAGTGCCGCTTTAAGAAGGGACATATATGAAAAATACATATGTCAGGGTTCAAAACATTTCTTTAAACAGCCCTGACATATGTATTTTTCATATGTGTCCCTTTTTAAAGCAGCAATATGGTCACCCTATTTTTATGCCTAATATATACTAATTATATTTGAAGAAACTAATACATTGGTTAAAGCATCCACATTCAGCACTAATTAATATGAGCTCACCAACCTGTCTTATAATAAGCAATCCAACTTACAGAGCAGAGTGATGATACCAAATTAACAAGAATAAAAAGTTTAATATTTGGCATTTTTTCATGTAACCTGTGCTATGTCATTAAAAGAAGAGACTCTAGAGGCTCTAGTTCTTCCAATTAGAGGTCTGAAGAGCTTGCTGGTTTATTATTGGTAAATATGGAATTTCTTTGTAAATGCAGCCACCAAACAGCAAGCTCTATCCAGGGTGCTGAACCAAAAGTGGTGCAGGCTCGTAAAGCTTACATTCCTGCATTTTCAAATAAAGATACCAAGAGAACGAATACAAATTGATAATGGGAGTAAATTAGAAAGTTGCTTAAAATTGCATGCTCTATCTGAATCATAAAACAAAAAATCAAGTTCAGTATCCCTTTAACTCATTTAATTAAAAGTAATGTAATGTCTAGTTGGTTAAACATTCCCTGTGTTTCACTATATGGCATCTGGAGTTTTTCTTTTCTCCTTATTTGAAAGTGAAGTGTCTCCTCTTTTAAAATGATGGGTATTGATTTGTTTTATAATTAATAAAACTGGTACCTATGTATAATAGGTAGCATGTTCCATTGAAAGTAGTGCCAATACTTTGGGAGCTATAGGTTTGGATGAATAATTTAGCACCAAGGATGTTTTTTATCGCTAGTAAGTAACTAACCTTACCAGAAAGGGTGTTGCTAATAAATGAGTAAGGCAGTAGCATTACTGACTCAATTATAAGCCTGTTGTTTGTTGGCTTATTTAAGATGCATTGTCATTAATAAAAGTTTATTTGACAGCAAATGCTATACTATATTATTTGTGAATCCTAGTGTTTCTTTCCTGTTCCAAAAGTTGACTAATTATATGTTGTTACCTAATTGCTATATATTTTTAGGGCATCCACGCTTCTTCAATCAACTCTTTTCTGGTTTAGATCGACATGCTCTGACTGGTAGAATTCTGACAGAGGCATTGAACACCAGCCAGTGAGTGTCTCATAAAAGCTTTTTTCTATGTTGCATGGAAAATACCTTGCAGAGAGTATATATAGATACACATATATATATATATATATATATATATATATATATATATATATATATATGCAGTATATGTGTACTGGTCCTGGATGACTTAGAAATTTGACTTTTTTCTATTTTTAACATTGAGTGGACTACTAACGTTTTCCCTATGGGCTAGTAGCTTTTAACCCCTGACTAGTAAAACATAGTGATATTTTTCCACCCCTGTTGATATATATATAAAATAACAGCAGGCTTGCACTCACTGGTCTTTTAAATAATTTTTACTTGTGCTGTGATGTTTCGGGGATTTAGCTCCCCTTCCTCATACAAAGTGATATACAAGTGATCCAACCTTTATAGCAAACAAATCCTTACCCTCAATTAAAAAAACACCAAACAGTAGTCATGGTAACATAATTGTATACATACATATCAGTGTATAAAATGTGCCATTTTTCTTATATTGAATTAGAGTTTAAGGATACACTGTCTGCTAACATCAAGCTGATAATCATCATCTAAATAAATTGTTACATATGCAAACTTGCAATCTCATAATAGTAGATTCCTAATATGTGATCGATACACTTATATAACACTTAATCGTTGCACTATTTTTACAACTTTTGTAGCATAAACTTTGCTTAATCACAACCACCTTACATCCACATAGTCAGTGAACCTGCATCAGATTGCTAAAATCATGTGAGATTCATAACCGCATATTATTATGTGATATAGAGCGCATCCTTCATGTACACGGAAGGTATTGCCAAACACTTCCGTGTTGATGTCACTATCACGTGACCGACCTATCATCATGCTATGCGAAGTGCATATTCCTCAATAACTACGGATACTATTTGCTACATAGTTACAATGTGTCTCATCATCCCAGCACCCAGAGCGTATAATAGCATCTTAGTGTGGTTTGCAAAAGAAGAAAATTATTTACAGGCATATATCATGTATTGTGAATAATTCTCCCTAGTATTCATTCTAAGTTCTGATATATTAATACATAGTTATAAACGCAAAATAAAATTCATCAGAGCAATCTAGCTGATGTATAGTGATCTAACCATCTAAACATCCTATATCATTATGCTATACCCATAGAGGGATAACTTCACCAAACATAACATAGATGGGCTAGAAATGAGAAATAAAAAAACAACATTCATTTATGCAAATTGTAGTGTTGTGCTTACTTCCTGGTTTGGTCAGATGGCACATTGAGGCTTCCATACAAAGATGATGTCATCAAGTGGGCTGTGCTTAGAATCAGAACAGTTCAGAGAAGCCATCTTGTGACAGTTTGTGATGCAGTTATAAAGTAAAAGGACTGAACCTGAGGCTCTGACAATTGCTGATACTAATACATGTAATGTCAGCTACAGATCTTTGCTATATAAGGACATTACACAAATAAACTCATATATGAAATATTGTGTGTTCTAAACTGCTAAATCTGATCAATTAGAATTAGGATATAGCAAGGGCATGCAACAGGACCTATAGCTTCAGGTAATCAAATATAATAGAGCATAATATCTTCCCTTGTATATAATAACTATCTCATGTATGAACTGCCTTATGTGTACACTAGCAGATGTCTCATAAACAACATGGTTAACATCAAAGGAAGCAGTGCCAGTCCAGAACAGTGTTCAAACCCATAGGTTAGACCGTATTTAAACGGTATATCCATCTTGTTTCAACCTGCAGGAGGATTTTATTTCTGTCCCCCCACGTTTGAGAGGGGGCACATGATCAATCAGTGTAAATCTTAAAGGGACACTAACCCCAAAAAGTTTTCTTTCATGATTCAGATAAAGAATACAATTTTAAACAACATTCCAATTCACTTCTATTATCTAATGTGCTTCATTCTTTAGATATCCTTTGTTGAAGAAATAGCAATGCATATGGGTGAGCCAATCACACAAGGCATCTATGTGCAGCCACCAATCAGCAGCTACTGAGCCTATCTAGATATGCTTTTCACCAAAGGATATAAAGCGAATGAAGCAAATGAGATAATAGAAGTAAATTATAAAGTTGTTTAAAATTGCATGTTCTTTCTAAATCATGAAAGAAAAAATTTGGGTTTCATGTCCCTTTAAGTCACTGACATTATGTCCCGCTTCTAAGAAGTGTCTGGCCACCGGTTGATCACTCTTCTTAGTACTGATGGCTCTGCGGATAGATGATCTGTGATTTGCCATACGTATTCGGGCATCATCTGAGGTATTACCTACATAAAATGTTCCGCATCTGCAACTTAGGAGGTGCACAACGTATCTAGTTGCACAGATTCAATAATAGCAAATGGAATATGTCTTTTTCTTATGCGGGTGACTAAAAGTTGATCCTGGCAGCATAGAATTGCAAGTAGTGCATCCAGCACACCGAAATGACCTAGTTCTCTTGTTTTTTAGCCATGTAGTATTTTTATAACAATGTTTGGGATCAGTGAGCATCAATGTGTCTCTGAGACTTGTATTACGCTTAAAACCCACCATCGGTGGTTGCCAATCTGTGTGAGCGTAGAATCAGTCTGTTGGATATGCCAATGTTGGGATAAACTCTTTCCAACTAGTCTATTATCAGGTCAGTATCGTGTAGTAAATGTCATTTTCTTTAGCCCATGATCTTCCTTTTAAGTTATCTCTGTTGTTGACTTTTTTCACATGCTTCTCTACTCTGTTGGAGCAATTTGGGATTATATCTGGTAGTCATTTGTGATAGCTGTTCCTGTCGCTTATCCATATCACTATTGTTCCTAATGACACCGGCCATCTGGGTCATCTGGGCTCTAGTAATTGCTCTCATCAATGCCCCAGGATGGCTACTAGTTGCATGTAATAGTGAGTTCTTATTAGTAGACTTTTGGTAAGGGTAGTACCCAATTTGCATCCTTGTTTAAAGATTCTTAGGTCTAAGAAATCAATGGTATATTGATCCTGTGTCATTTTAAATTTTACTGGATTATTCAGAGCATTGAGTTGATCAAACCACTCTAAAAGTTTTTCTGGAGTACCATTCCAGATGATAAATTATCGATATAGCGGTGGTAAAAAACAGGTTTATCATAAATCTCCATAATCTCATTCTCGTTGTGGTCTATGTATATATTAGCCAGAGAAGGAGCCACATTTGAACCCATGGTGGTTCCTGAGATTTGCTTGTAGAAAGATGTCTCAAATCTAAAGTATTTAAGCTTTAAACATAAATCCAATAGTTCCGCCAGAAAGTCTGCACAGACCAATGGATAGATATTTATTGTGTAAAGTACACATCTTTTTCCTTCTTCTTGGGGTATGATTCTATATAACTTATTCAAATCAGCTGTTGCCAACACCCAAGAATCTTCAATCGTAAGGCTCTCAATTGCCTCTATCAACTGTGTAGAGTCCCTCAAATAAGATTTCATGTATCTCACACAAGGCTGTAAAAAATGATCCACATACATAGCCAATTTTTATGTTAAGGATCCCCTGCCAGAAACAATGGGCCTCCCATGTGGCTGAGTCATGTTCTTGTGTATTTTAGGCAATGTATAGAGGATGGGGCAATGTGGATGTTTTTACCTTCAAGAAGGTTGATGTGTACTCATCTATCCATCCTGACTTCAAAGCATTGTCAATTACTTCTGAAATAATTCCTTTAAACCTGCTGGTGGGTTCACCATTGAGGGTATGTTGAAGGTTCACTCAGTTGTCGTAGGATTTCATTGCAATAATCTTTGTAATTCATCCCTACAACCGCTCCCCCCTTGTCAGCAGCCTTGATGACAATATGAGGTCCTTCTGCAAGTGATTTGATGGCAGTCCTCTCATCTTGAGATAGATTATTTCGATACCTCATAGTACTAGATCCCATCAAGTCCTGTGAAAAAAGGCGCATATTATTATTAATATTATCAGGTATTTGTAGAGCGCCAACAGATTCTGCAGCGCTGTAAACATAGTCGGTATACAGGATAGCTTTTGTAGGGATCAAGTGGGTAGAGGGCCCTGCCAAGAGTTTCACCATTGTAGTTGGCTCTTATGAAGGTGATCTGCAAACAGCTGGGCTCATAGGCTTACATTCTAAGTGGTTCAAGGGGAAAGCAATGGAGTTAGGAAAGGTTAGTGTTGGTTGTATGCATCCCTGAATAATAGAGTTTTTAGGTGAAATAATTTTTATTAACTACACTCCTCCTTCGTTATCATCAGGAAATTCACATATAGTTTACAATGAGAATATATCATACATCAAAATGCATAGTCCTATTTACACAGGCATACCTCTAGTTAATATATTTCTCAGCCTGGAAGAGTCCTTTTTTATTAAGTCTCTTAAGAGTCCATATGCGATGTTTCCCAACTGCTGCCATGAAGACGTCGACAATGTTTCCTTCTTAAGCCTTAACCTATGATGTTGTTTCAGTCTTCCTCATATTGTGTGGAGGGATTACTTGTTTTCAATTAATTTTCCCCTTATCATTCCCTCTAAGCCTCAATTAATATATCACTCTCTATAGGGAATACATTAATATGGGGGGTAATAACCCAATATAACTTTAACATTAATAGCAACATGATAAAAATAAACAAACTAAACTAATTAAAAGAATACATATAAAAAAAACCATTGAATTATATTTTGTCACTGTACATTTTATCGTCTTCATATCTAATAGTTGCTTACTCATCCAAGTTTTCTCTTGTAAGATTTAATCGAGCGTGCCAGTCATCACTCCCTTTCCCCTCTTCTCTTCCCAATGAGATATTACTATCTATCTTTGTCTTCTTAAAAGCCCTTTATATAACATTTCGTCTCGGTTTTTTACTGCTTTCTATTATCCAATAAAACCAAACCTTCTGGAACATAGACCCTGTATCTTGTATAAATGCTGCTGACTCATACATCAAATATACCATCTGAATTCTAGCTAAGACCTCTGTCCAAGATGGTATTTCCGTCTTCCAGTATTTAGCAATGGCTATTCTTGTTGTAGTGCATAAAATTCTGATAAAAGTATTTATATGTGTGTTCAACCTTGGGATGCTTTCATGCAATAATGCTTGAGCTGGAGTGAGAGAAATCTGTTCATTCAACACTGTACTCAGTATTGTTGACAACTCTTGCCATATTCTGTTGACTTTAGGACAATCCCACCACATGTGGATATATGATCCCAGTACCCTGCATCCTCTATAACAGTAATTGGAACTCCCCTTTACCATATGGGCTGTTTTTGTCGGTGTCAAATACTATCTAAAGGATGTTTTTAATATATTCTCTTTTAGGTCAGCACTAATGAGGCCTTTACTAGCATGGTGAAGTATTTCGTTCCATTTGTCCGTCTCAAACTCTCTATCTATATCCGCTTCCCATTTTAGCATTAATGGGGCCTTGGATTGGATTTTGGCTTCTTGAATAGAAATGTATAGCCTAGAAATTGCCTTCTTAGGCCTAGTGAGTGTTGTACATAAATGTTCTAGAGTCATCTGTCGACTGTGTACTTTGTTTGTATCTAAGTATGTACGTATGGCTGAGATTGTTCGGAGATATAGGAACCAGTGTATTGGGATGGGCTCTAATTTTTGTTGAAGCTGGGTGAATGTCAGTAGCCTACCATGAAGCTGCATATCTGCCACCCTATATAACCCTTTATTTTCCCATTTCTTAATATGGTATCTGAATTCTTCATTTATTATATATTTTAAGGGCATTATCAATGAACGTGTAGGGAATAATTTTCCTGGTTGTCGGGATGATGCCCATTGCTGTCTAGTAAGCTGTGTGGTTTTGTTTTGATATGTATTGTGGTTTTTGTACAATTCAGCGTTCCAAAGAATACCATCCGGCGTCTCCTGTCTCACCATTTCTGCTTCTAAGGCAGGCCACAGAACATCGGTCTATCGTCTACCCAGTATAAAACTCTGGACCAATCTCACTGCTGTGTAATAATCACGTAGATTGGGGCACCCACCCCTCCTAATTGTCTGTGTCTATCTAAAATTTGGTGTGGGATCCTCGGATGCTTATTATCTCTCAGAAATATATGTATATCTCTTTGAAGGTTATCTAGGTCTAGAGTATTAATTTTGATTGGGAGCACTCTGAACAAGTATAAAATTCTGGGTAGGATTGTCATTTTAACAGCAGACAATCTCCCAAACCAGGAGAATCCCATTTTCCTCCATTTCCCTAGATCCGATCTAATTGTCTTGAACAGGGGAGTATAATTTGATGCATATAGTTTTGAAGAGTGTGTTGTTAGTTTTATCCCTAGATATTTTAACCCTTCTGATACCCATTGAAAATCAAAATTTGCCTCAATTAATTTGATGGTGTGTTTTGGTATAGATAAAGGGAGCGCTTCACACTTTTCAGCATTGATTTTATAGCCAGATATCTGAGAGAATAATTGTATTGCTTGGTATACGTAGGGCAGCGATTTCAGTGGACTCGAAATAGTAAGCAACACATTGTCCGCAAACAGGGTAATTTTATGATGTATCTTCCCTATCTCTAATCCTATTATGTCTGGGCAGTTGCGTATATATACAGCCAACGGCTCAATACACAATGCAAAAATTAAAGGTGAGAGTGGGCAGCCTTGTCTCGTTCCATTGAGGATGTGTATATTCTCTGACTGGTGTCCTATGGCTCTGACCTGGGCCGTGGGTGTCGAGTATAAGCCTTTAATAGCCTTTAAAAATCTTCCTTCAAAACCCATTGCTGTCATTAACGCTAACATATATTTCCAATCAACCCTATCAAATGCCTTCTCTGCATCCAAAGATAGGATCAGAGAAGGCACTCCCCGATCGCGAAGAAAGTCTATCACCGATACCATTCTGCGGATATTATCCGGGGCTTCCCTCTCCTTAATAAATCCCACCTGATCAGGATGTATAATAGAGGGTAAAATATGTTTCAATCTATTGGCCAATATTTTCGTTACTATCTTAAAGGGACAGTAAACCTTAAAAATAATGTTATATAATTCTGCACATAGAAGATCCGCAGGTATCTCCCCTCCCTCCATAATATGATTTGCAAACACTACCATATGGGGTATCAATATATCTTTAAATGACTTATAATATTCCCCTGGGAACCCATCAGGTCCTGGGGCTTTACCCGGCTTGAGGTTTTTAATAGCTGCCAGCACCTCTGCATGTGTGATTTTAGCGTTTAGAGTTACCCGATCTTCTTCAGTTATTGGTTTCATATTTGCTTTCTGTAAAAAAAGAGTCAAATACTTTCTGCGTTGAGGGGTTATGTTGCACCTTTGCGCCATCATATAACTCACTATAGTATTGGGCAAATGTATTAACAATTTCCTGAGGATGGAAAGTCATTTGGCCTATAGAGTTCTGTATATGTGGTATGGAGAGAGCTTGATAATTATCTCTAATTTTTTTTTGCTAAATATTTATCAGGCTTATTAGCAAAAATAAAATCATTTGTTTTCTGTTTGTGTGCATCTTTTATAGATTGCTGGTTTAACAGAGATTCTAGGTTCTGTTTTTTATTTGTAAGCTGTGTTAGTGTGATCTTTGATTTAGTTAATTTATGTATTTTCTCTAGAGAATCTATTTCCGTATATAACTGTTTTATGAGAAGATCATTCTGTTTCCTATATAATACGTTTTCTTTAATCAGTACTCCCCTGACCACTGCTTTATGTGCCGCCCAAGGTGTGATAGGGTTTTCTGTGGAATCTACATTAATCTGCCAATATTCTTCTAAGTTTCTAATTATTTTGTTATTTATAAGTGGGTTTTTAATACAAGATGAATCATATGTCTATGTTTTTGTCCTCTTTGGGTCCGATAAGTCACCTAAGCTAAGTTGTGTAATTGAGTGATCTGACCACACACAGGGATGAACATCTATAGATTGTATTGCCGGTTGTAAAATCTGGCTGGTGAATACATAATCTATCTTCGTGTAACTGTTATGAGCTGATGAATAGAAGGTAGTATCCCCAGTCTTCCCATTCAATGCCTGCCAGGTGTCATGTAAAGTATGTTGTTCAAGTAGCCCCAGGATGTTTTTAGCAACTACTCTTTGTCGTTGTTTTTTCCTGGGTTGTAAAGTAGAGGTTTGTTTTGTCAGTGACTGAAGGTCAATATTAAAGTCTCCTGCCAAAATTATTCGCATTCTGGACCAGCCAGTCAGCAAGTTGGAGATAGTGTTAAAAATTTTGTCTTGTTGTTCATTAGGAGCGTATACATTACACATAAGCACATCTACCTCCCCTATTCACCCAAATACTAAAATGTATCTGCCTTCTTTGTCTGATATGGTTTCTCTATGTGTGAATTTTATGGAGGAATGTATTAAAATAGAGACTCCTCTCTTTTTCGAGTCCAGGGCAGAGTGAAATTGTGTCGGATAATCTTTTGCCCAGTATTTTGGAATAGTAGTCTTGAGGAAGTGGGTTTCCTGAAGGTAAATAATAGTAGCCCTAAACCGTCTATAGTTTGTCATAGCTATCCTTCTCTTTATGTCAGTATTTAGACCTCTCGCATTATGCGAGATCAGAACAATCTTAGGTAGTGTCATTGTCATGGGTGTATCTATGTGTCATTCTCTTCCTACTTTTGGAAATATGGCTCTGGGGTGGCTGAATTGGCATGAGGTAAAATGGCTGTTCATTGTCTATAGTATGGATAATGGTAGCACTCCCACCCCTCTGCTCTAGAAGCCCTTGGTTCGCTATAAATATCCAGCATCTCAATAACTCAACATTTGTTGATGAGCATAAAATCCTTGTACATTATCTCATAAATCTATAAGACAAAAATGTAAACAATAACATAAACAATAACAACTGATATTGAAATAACCTTTGAATAAACATGCGTCAGAACAAACACAATATATGTCGTGCATGCAGTCCTAACAGAAACTATAACAAAATACATCTATTAATGAGTGATGGACCTTTAACAATCCTTTAGACCTTGTACCTGGATAACCCCTCTATCGTCCTGGGGGTTAACAAATTTGGGTAAGTCACAGATTCTTTGTTAGAGAGTGAGGGTACCCTCACATGGTTTGTGTGTCTCTTGTCTGGATGTTTCAGGTTTTAGTTTTCTTCTTAGTGACTTTCTTCCATTTTAGCCTTTGGAGTTTTGCGCGAAGTTGAGATAAATCAGACGAGTTTGCTGGTGTCTCTCCAATCAAGGTATCAGATGGTTCCAGATCAAGAAATTTACAGATGTCAGGAATCTCCTCTATTGTTTGATAGTAGCTGTTCTTCCATTCCGCACTACATGTAGTGCAAAGGGAAAGCCCCATCTGTATGGGAAATGATTTTTTCTTAAAAGGAGAGTAAGTGGTCGAAGTGCATTTCGTCTCTGTAGGGTCTTAATGCAGAGGTCTTGGAAAAATTGAATTATATTTCCTTGGAACTTGAATGTGGGATTTTGTCTAGCTGCCAGCAGTATCTTCTCTCTATCCTCCTAACCGTAGGAGTTTGATGATCACATCTCTTGGGGGTTGATCTGGCTTAGGTTTGGCCCTAAGGGCTCTATGAGCTCTTTCTATTTGATACTCAGAATCATTTGATGTTCCTAAGTTGGCATGGAACAGTTGTTGGAGGTAGCTGTGGAGATATTCAGTGCCTATTGTCTCAGGGATTCCTTTGAGTCTAATGTTAGACCTTCTGCTTCTATTTTCCATATCCTCTAATTTCTCCTCTATTTCCGTTATTGTTTGCTGTTGGGATGTCAGAGATTGTGACACTGCAGTAACCTCTTCACCCATTTCATCTGTAGCAGTTTCTAGTGAGTCAACACGGTTCCCCAACTCCGAGATCTCATTTTTAATACCAGTAAGACTGCTGGTGACCGTTGCTTGAAAACTATCCATTTTCTCCCACAGTTTTTCAAAGTTGGATGTTATGTCTTGTTTAGATACCAAGGTTTGGAGATCCGCCCTGGTAACAGGGGTCATATCTTCAGAGCCTGCCTAATTTTCAGATTCCCTATCCTCCTCTGCCTCAGTAGTCAAATGGTCTTGAGACTTGGTCACTCTGGATGTTTTGAAAAATGTATCCATAGACATGGGCTTCATCCCCTTGTCACTCCTGGCTCCTTTCCTGGTGGACATAGTGAATGCAAAACTAGTGGTGAATCACTGTATTGTAGTTGGATTAATTGATCTTCTGCGTAGAAATATAAATTAAGTCTCTTCCACCTTTCAATCTCAATAAAAAGGGAAAAAGACAGGCAGTTCTCTCGACCTCTGCTAGTTAGTTAGATATGCACAGTCATATCTATTGATCAGCTCTCACCCTTTGCTCGTCTGAAATCTTAACTCATTTTAATTATATTGCCCCTCAATTTTTAGAACACATATTAGAAGCATATTTAGATATCATCTTGAAAACAAGGGCTTTGTTTTGTTAACAAAAAAATATTTTTTTAATAGCTAGGCCATTGTGTTTCTGTCAGACTGCTCAGACAAACATCTCTAGGTGTTCATTCCACTTTCCAGATCAGCAACTTTCTCCTATCTGGATATACAGATATATACACTACAGGCATTTACCGGGTGGTAAATCGCCATAGAACAAGCCACTGAGCTGTTGTTCGTTCCTGGTAGAGCGCTTCTCTCTTCGTATGCAAACTACAGGCATATAATTTGGTTGTTGAACTGCTTGGCCTGTCTCTTCTCCCCAGGGCAAGTGTCCTCACTGGACGAAGACGGAGAGGGGTAATGGGATATGACCTGCTGACACACCATTCAGTAGGAAATGGAGGGGATAGAGAACAGTCTATCAGTATATATCTGTCCCAGTTGGTGAGTGTTTCTCCTGAGCTGTCACATCTGCAGTTTTATCTAGATTCGTGACTAGTATCAGTGGGATAATTTCAGTTCCCCAACAAGGCCAAACACACCCACTCTTATGAATAGGAGACCAGTGTCCAGCTTTATAAGTAAGCACACTATGGATACCCCTTTTAACTTTTATATAGCTGCATTATCGTACATCTAATGTTCCACTGTGTACTGAGGATTCATATGTATAACTGATCGTGTTATGTGGTAGCGCAAATTGAGCACTTACATGGCCCTCGTGGCGGTTTCTGAAGGGTATATCAAAGATTTCCTCGTGTCAGCTCCACTAAGGTCACTCTGTTGATAGCGTGTAGTCCCTCTTTTAGATATATTGCAGCGACCACTACAGCCCTCTTAAGCCTCTCTAGGACTTCAGCAGATAAGCAGTTGTTTTTCTCTACTAGGCCGCAGCCTCCGCTATATTTTACAGGGCGCACTATCGATGTAGCTAAATCCGGCCTCTCTGTACTCCTTTCTACGGGTTTTGGCCAAAATTATATAGATTGCGGCTCCGGAGCGGAGCCCCGACCCTCCGGAGCGTCTATATATAAGACCCGCTGTAATCAAGTATCGGCTTGTCCTCCAGTCTGACCCGAGTTCATAAGATCATATTAACTACTTATGAATCCCCTTCCAACCTTTCAATTGTGGCTGATCCGTCTCAGGAGGTTGTCAGTTTCTTCTTCCTCACTTTAGAGTCTCTTAAGTGGTTTTTATTAGTATCCAATAGTAGAGTTTTTAGGGAGCACTTGAAGCTGTTAAAACTAGGGGAGAGTCTTGTGGAGCGAGGCAGGGAGTTCCACAAGATGGGGGCCAGTCTGGAGAAATCCTGTAAAACGAGAATGTGAGGAAGTAACAAGAGAGGAGGAGAGGAGGAGAGGAGGAGATCCTGAGCTGATCAAAGGGGACAGGAGGGAGAGTATCTGGAGACAAGTTCTGAAATGTAGGGGGGAGCAGTGCAGTTGAGACAAAGCAGTCCCTAGGGGGCAGTTTATAAGGCTAAAACGAAATACACAATCATTAGATGTATATGAAACTCAATCTATGGACCTCAAGAATAGACTGGTGGCTAGGGGGTACAATGAACAACAATTAGAAAAATGCAGGAATGATATTAAACAATATACCAATATAAATTATAAAGAACACCCCTCTAGGAAACAGTCTTTTAATGAGGCCATAGTCTTTACCACTGAGTACAATAGTCAATACACTCAAATAACTACAATTCTAAAGAGACATCTCCATATACTTTAGGGAGATTCTGTTCTTGCACCCCTAATTAAAAACTGTAAGTTTGTCCCCAAAAAACCTAGAACATTAGCAAAAACTGCAATATGTTTGCCTGCATTGGCCTAGGTCAGCGTTTTGTTAGCAATATTACTAAGAAAAGCTACAACATTAACTTCTATGCCAATTGCGCCACTACATTTGCAGTTTATTTGCTTACCTACAATATTTGCCAACATCAATATGTTGGCCAAACCTCTAGAGAGGTGACTAAATGGTTTGGGGAACATCTCAGGGACACTAAGAATTATGTAAAAGAGTCAGCTATAGCGAATCATTTTAATGGTGAACACTTTACTAATTTGGCTGATCTCACAATTCAGGTTATAGATGTAGCTGTCTGTCCCCCTAGAGGTGGTAACAAATATAAGATCTTGGAAAGGAAGGAAATCTATTGGATACTACAATTATACACTAGAAATCCAATGGGAATGAACAGAGAATGTGACATCAATTTTTTCATTGATACCTAATTCCTATTCTCCATTTCATAGTCATATGGTATTAGACATTTTAGAGTTTCTGCTAAATATTTGTTATTTTACAAACAATTATTTGTTTAAGTTTGTACAATCTAGTATTTCTCCTATACTTTTTTCTACCTTACTAATGTATTTAATGGTTATTTATAAAATTACTAGTTTTAGATTGCCATTTATAATTACAAACTGTTTGCTCCCATAATGCTCTTCAGGGGTTAATTTCTGATTTTGTTTTAATAATTTTTGTATTTCATACATTTTGGGCTTTTATGGCTATTACATATCAAATTGCTGTAGTATACATGATAATGATGCTAGGAAATAATTATTATTTGCCTGTTTATCAATTTTAACTTCTAATGGTTACTATAGGGTTAAATATATTGCACATTCACGTAAAAATAAATAGCACCTTAGTTCATGTGTGTACTATGTCTATGAGTAAGCGCCTGTAGGGGGTGCGAAACGCGCAGACACTCGCCATTGTCTCCTACACTGCATGTCTGTTAGTCTATCTTTGTATTTTTGCATCAAGTGCTGTATTGGAATGTTTTTGTTTTCAATCCAATAAAAAGGCTTTTATT
Organism: Bombina bombina; assembly: GCF_027579735.1. NCBI lineage: Eukaryota > Metazoa > Chordata > Amphibia > Anura > Bombinatoridae > Bombina > Bombina bombina. The sequence goes on along the minus strand of NC_069501.1, from coordinate 1,062,153,386 downwards.
TGCAAAGAGTTGTTGCAGCTCCTGCTTCCCTCTACCCTCAGTTGAGAGCTTTGTATATCAGAGTGAGGATTTTGTGTTTAATTCTAGAGGCAAGAGAAAGCCAGTGAAGGTATTGGCAGAGAGGTGCAGCAGATGAAGAGCGATGAGTAAGGAAGATGAGCCTGGCAGAGACATTCATAATGGATTGTAAAGGAGCTACTATGCGGCAGCTAGGTAGACCAGAGAGGACGGAGTTGCAGTAGTCGAGGCAGGAAAGGATGAGAGAGTGGATTAAAATCTTAGTTGTATCTTGTGTAAGGAAATGTTTAATTTTAGAAATGTTTTTAAGGTGGAAGCGGCAGGCTTTAGCCAAGGACTGAATGTGAGGAGTGAAGGAAAGAGCTGAGTTAAGTGTGACCCCAAGACATCGGGCATGCGGTGTAGGGGTAATGATGGAATTATCAACAGTTATAGAAATTTTGGGGGTGGAGACATTGGAAGAAGGGGGAAAATAAGGAGTTCAGTTTTGGAGAGATTTAGCTTAAGGTAGCGAGAGGACATCCAAGATGAGATATGAGAAAGACAGTTAGGTCTTAATGCTTGGGTTTTGACTTTGTGGATCAACATTGCTGCTGTTTTTAAATGGATTCATTTATCAAATAGACTCAGATCCTCTGAAATAGTCTTTTAGGCATAACTTCCTCTGGAATTTTTGGCAATTAATATATAGCTCAAACTTGTCAGATGTACGACTTGGTACAAAACTGAGTGCTTTATTAAGTAGTTGTACTTCAGAATTATTCAATATATGATTGCTAATATTGATTACCAAGTTCTCAGGGTTATCTGCATTAGGGGTTATCTGGGTGGCAATGGTGGTTTTCTCACACCAGCCCCCCCCCCCTCCTTGGATGTGGCCTCCCCCCTCTTCTTCTTTGGCCGCATCTGGTAGTGTCCCCCTGAAAAATATGTTCCTCACCAGGGGTTCCAGATGCGCCCCCTTCAATTTGGGTAAATATTTATATATATATATATATATATATATATATATATATATATATATATATATATATATAAATATACTGTATGTCTTATGCATAGTTTGGTTTGCAATTAAATTACGGCTAGATTACGAGTTTTGCTTTATGAGGGGTGCGGTAATAACTTGCAAGTTATTGTCACCGCTCACTTCCCTACAGCGCTGGTATTACAGGTTTATAAAAATCCAGTGTTAGCAGGCAAGATTTGAGCATAAAGCAAAATTGAGCTCCATACCGCACTCCAATACCAGCGCTGCTGAAAGCTGCGGTGAGCTGGTTTTACGTGCTTGTGTACGATTTCCCCATAGACATCAATGGGGAGAGCCGGCTGAAAAAAAGTCTAACACCTGCAATAAAGGAGCGTAAAGCTCGGTAACGCAGCCCCATTGATTCCTATGGGGAAACTAAATGTATGTTTACACCTAACACCCTAACATGAACCCCGAGTCTAAACACCCCTAATCTTACACTTATTAACCCCTAATCTGCCGCCCCCGACATCACTGATACCTACATTATACTTATTAACCCCTAATCTACCGCTCCGCACATCGTTGCCACTATAATAAACATATTAACCCCTAAACCGCCACACTCCCACATCACAAACACTAGTTAAATATTATTAACCCCTAATCTGACGCCCCTAACATCGCCGCCACCTACCAACATTTATTGACCCCTAATTTGCCTCCCCCAACGTCACCGCACCTATACTAAATGTATTTACCCCTAAACCTAAGTCTAACCCTAACACTCCCTAACTTAAATATAATTAAAATAAATCTAAATAAAAATTACTATCATTACCTAAATAATTCCTTTTTAAAACTAAATACTTACCTATAAAATAAACCCTAAACTAGCTACAATATAACTAATAGTTACATTGTAGCTCGCTTAGGGTTTATTTTTATTTTACAGGTAAGTTTGTATTTATTTTAACTAGGTAGAATAGTTAGTAAATAGTTATTAACTATTTACTAACTACCTAGCTAAAATAAATACAAATTTACCTGTAAAATAAAACCTAACCTGAGTTACACTAACACCTAACCTTACACTACAATGAAATAAATTACATTTATTAAATACAATTACCTAAATTACAACAAAAAAACCCCCACTAAATTACACAAAATAAAAAAGAAATTATCAGATATTTAAACTAATCACACCTAATCTAATAGCCCTATCAAAATAACCCCCCCCCAAAATAAAAAAAAAACTCTAGCCTAAACTAAACTACCAATAGCCCTTAAAAGGCATTGCCCCAAAGAAATCAGCTCTTTTACCTGTAAAAAAAAATACAAACAACCCCCCAATAGTAAAACCCACCACCCACACAACCAACCCCCCAAATAAATTGGGCATTGTCCTTAACCCCTTAATGACCGGACCATTTTTCAATTTTCTTACCCTTAATGACAATGGCTATTTTTACATTTCTGCAGTGTTTGTGTTTAGCTGTAATTTCCCTCTTACTCATTTACTGTACCCACACATATTATATACCGTTTTTCTCGCCATTAAATGGACTTTCTAAGGATACCATTATTTTCATCATATCTTATAATTTCCTATAAAAAAAATATAAAATATGAGGAAAAAATTGAAAAAAACACACTTTTTCTAACTTTGACCCCCAAAATCTGTTACACATCTACAATCACCAAAAAACACCTATGCTAAATAGTTTCTAAATTTTGTCCTGAGTTTAGAAATACCCAATGTTTACATGTTCTTTACTTTTTTTGCAAGTTATAGGGCCATAAATACAAGTAGCACTTTGCTATTTCCAAACAACTTTTTTTCAAAATTAGCGCTAGTTACATTGGAACCCTGATATCTGTCAGGAATACCTGAATATCCCTTGACATGTATATATTTTTTTTTAGAAGACAACCCAAAGTATTGATCTAGGCCCATTTTGGTATATTTCATGCCACCATTTCACCGCCAAATGTCATCAAATAAAAAAAAAAAAGTTCACTTTTTCACAAATTTTGTCACAAACTTTAGGTTTCCCACTGAAATTATTTACAAACAGCTTCTGCAATTAAGGCACAAATGGTTGTAAATGCTTCTTTGGGATCCCCTTTGTTCAGAAATAGCAGACTTATATGGCTTTGGGGTTGCTTTTTGGTAAGTAGAAGGCCGCTAAATGCTGCTGCGCACCACACGTAAATTATGCCCAGCAGTTAAGGGGTTAAATTAGGTAGCTTGTAGGGAGCTTGCAGGGTTAATTTTAGCTTTAGGGTAGAGATCAGCCTCCCACCTGACACATCCCACCCCCTGATCCCTCCCAAACAGTTCTCTTCCCTCCCCCACCCCACAATTGTCCCCGCCATCTTAAGTACTGGCAGAAAGTCTGCCAGTACTAAATAAAAGGAGTTTTTCTTTTTTTTAATAAAAAAAAATAAAATGTTTTAGCTGTGATGGACTCCTGCCTTAGCCCCAACCTCCATGATCCCCCCCCCCAGCTCTCTAACCCTCTCCCCTACCTAATTGCCGCCATCTTGGGTACTGGCAGCTGTCTGCCAGTACCCAATTTGCCCCCCAAAAAAGTGTTTTTTTATTATCTTTTATTACAATTTTAATTTTTTCTGTAGTGTAGCAGCCCCCCACAATACCCCAACCCCCTCCCCCTCCCAGATCCTCATATATTTACTTTTTCCCCCCTCTTCCCACTCATTGGTGTCAGTGTGGGTAGGTAATCGCGCGCGCGCACGCGCGCCCCCGCACGCTCCCGGCACCCGGCGTGCACATTGCACTTACAGGAGCCGGATGCCGGGTAGCGATGGGCCGCCCACCCGCCTCCCTGTTGCGCTCCCACCCACCAACGAACCGGCACCATCGCTACCGGTGCAGAGAGGGCCACAGAGTGGCTCTCTCTGCATCGGATGCTTTCTAAAGGGTATTGCAGGATGCCTCAATATCGAGGCATCACTGCAATACCCTGAGAGCTGCTGGAAGCGATTGCGATCGCTTCCAGCACTCTCTTAGACAAGTGACGTACCAGGTACGTCCATTGTCACTAACTGCAAGTTTTTGCAGGACGTACCTGGTACGTCACTTGTCATTAAGGGGTTAAAAGGGCATTTAGCTCTTTTTCAAGTGCCCAAACCCTAACCTAAAAATAAAACCCACCCAATAAACCCTTAATAAAACCTAACACTAACCTCCGAAGATCCACTTACAGTTTTGAAGACCGGACATCCATCCTCAACGAACCCGGGAGAAGTCTTCATCCAAGCGGCAAGAAGTCCTCAACGAAGCCGGGAGAAGTCTTCATCCAAGCCGGCAGAAGCTGTCCTCCAGATGGGCAGAAGTCCTCATCCAGACGGTATCTTCTATTTTCATCCATCCGGCGCGGGTCCATCTTCAAGACATCCGGCGCGGAGCATCGTCTTCTTACGATGGCTCTTCTGGAATGAAGGTTCCTTTAAGTGATGTCATCCAAGATGGCGTCCCTTGAATTCCGATTGGCTGATAGAATTCTATCAATGCAATCAGCCAATAGGATTGAGCTTCAATCCTATTGGCTGATCAAATCAGCCAATAGGATTGAGCTCGCATTCTATTGGCTGATTGGAACAGTTAAAATAACCTACCTACCTATCTACCTAGTTAATATAAATACAAACTTACCTGTGAAATAAAAATAAAACCTAAGCTAGCTACAATGTAACTATTAGTTATATTGTAGCTAGCTTAGGGTTTATTTTATAGGTAAGTATTTAGTTTTAAATAGGAATTATTTAGGTAATGATAGTAATTTTTATTTAGATTTATTTTAATTATATTTAAGTTAGGGGGTGTTAGGGTTAGGGTTAGACTTAGGTTTAGGGGTTAATAAATCTAGTATAGTGGCGGCGACATTGGGGGCGACAGATTAGGGGTTAATAAATGTAGGTAGGTAACGGCAATGTTAGGGGAGGCAGATTAGGGGTTAATAATATTTAACTAGTGTTTGTGATGCAGGAGGGCGGCGGTTTAGTGGTTAATATGTTTATTATAGTGGCGGCAATGTCCGGAGCAGCAGATTAGAGGTTAAGAATTTTATTTTAGTGTTTACGATGTGGGAGGGCCTCGGTTTAGGGGTAAATAGGTAGTTTATGGGTGTTAGTGTACTTTTTAGCACTTTAGTTATGAGTTTTATGCTACAGCTACTGACTTTCAGTTTACGGTATGGCTCTTGCCGGTATTGGCTGTACCGCTCAATTTTTGGCCTCCCAGGCAGACTCGTAATACTGGCGCTATGGAAGTCCCATTAAAAAAGGACTTTTTGAAAGCTGCGGTAATTACGTTGGGTTATGGCCAAAAAAGTGCACGGTGCAGCTAAACCTGAAAGACTCATAATACCAGCGGTAGTGAAAAAGAGCCTTAACGCTGCTTTTTCACTCATACCGCAAAACTCGTAATCTAGCCGATAGTTATTTACAGGTATAGGAGACAAAGTTAATCACTAAGCTATGTGAATATTTTAAGCATAAAGTATCTCTAGGGAAGCTTATTTGTTTTGCAAGTTCTTTTGTGAAGGCATTTCAAATTTATAGGATGCACCTAATGACTATATATTTATCTACAGTACTATAAAAATGTAATAGAAAATGTTTCCAATAAGTAATTTCAATTAATTATTAGTAAATAGATTCTTTAACAGATTTTTTACTATAACAGCCAATGCCACACTGAGTCCCAGGTGAATGAAACAGTGCAGTTTATGGTTAGATTTTTATGGCTCATTTTTAATAATATATGCTGTATTAAAAGCATTATTATAACAGTGCACATACTTTATAAGAAAACAATATATAGGTGGTAAGGACAGACACTATGGGAGGCTTAAAGAATGCCTGGCAGGATCATACTACAAACTACAATCTCGTAAAGTTTATACTTTTAGGACATTTTGGGCAGACTTGTCAGGCCTATGATTCCTATCTGCTGTCAAAATTTATGTTTCTATGGTTTTGGTTGATCATTTGCATGTCCTTGTTCATAATCTATTTTGTACAGAGGGAACATTGTGTTTCTCTTAATTTTGGGCTCTAAGCATTTTGATTTGTTCAGCATATATGTATGAATTTCTTCAAGAAGCTTAACAGTGCAGAAATATCTTTTGAAAATAGTAAGTTTATTTGGGATATTGCATGCCCAATTTATAAACTCAAAAACTGGTAGTGTCTATAAAAGTATCCAATAATGCCTGAGAGTATTTCTGTTATTGCTAAAACTGTTAGATTATTATATACACTTGTAAGTGAATGAGTTGGAATGTGAGAGGCTATATATCTGTATTTGGATCCTTCGTTAGGATCCAAATGCGGAAGTATGTGCTATTCGGCTCTTTTCGGAGCTGGATTGATTCTTGTGCAAGATCACTACGTTAAAATCTGGATTTGCGGTGATAAATAGGGGGGTGGAGCCAACTGCCTAAGATGCCGGACGCTCATTACAAGAGCTCTTGCTCTCAATCCACATATTGGGGGCAAAAACATAGCTTAATCCATGATATTGCTATTTAGCTGAAGATCCCTGCAAGACCTCTTCCTAAAGCACTTTATTGAATCAAGTTTTGGTATCTGCGCAAGGTATTCACTATTTTGAGGCCGTAACGCAATCATGCAGAAATAGACTACTACTGTACTGATACAACTAACGGGCGATCAGAGATAGCAATCACAAGGCTTTTCAGCCCACAATACCTCCCCGGCAGATAAGTACTTGTACCCAACCTACTGAACTGAGATATTGTGGCAGCCCTAGTAGCCATTCAGACTAAAGATTTGTTTTCTTTGTTTGAAAAAATGGAGGATTGGGAGTCTATCGCCTTAGGTTTCATAGAGGCCTCATTCCGCCTTTTAGAAGCACACCTAACCAGGACTTTTGCAGAGCCCACTCCTAACTGTAGACTCACTACTCAGCCCGACCAAGAGAGCAGGAACCGGAGCGAAGGAGAGCATGTAATGAACACTACCGCCGCCACGCATCCAGCTGTCGCAGAAATAACATCTCATGTCGCAACAACAAAATTGGACGCAGAGTTGGAGGGCCAGCGGAGACCCTGTTTCTTTCTTGTTCCCGCGACACCCGGGTTCCTTGATTGCAGCGGCGGTCCTAGAGTATCATTGGAGCGCAACATACAGAGCGGCACAACAGTGTCTCACCCAGATGGTCCAGAGAAGCCCTTGAGAGCACCTCAGAGTTTTTGCAGCAGCGGAGTGACCTGTTCTCTGACTCCACAGTTAAGTCAGATTGCCTACAGAGCAAGTTTAGCCTCGCGGTGCTGCAGCCGCATATGGAGCCTGGCTGCGGCGGGTCTCTTGGAAGTATCATCACCCGGGTGGCTGAAGGATGAGGAATCCCTGGGACGTTGCGAATGTTACCGTACTGGGGTTGGTTAAAGGGACTAAGAGAACACTGATTTGGCCCCCTTGGTCTCCATTTGTGCACCGGAGGTATTAGAGACAAAGACCTTACAAAGTTTTTAGGGTTATTACTGTTGAGCTTGCCTCCTTTTCTCTTTTTTTTTTTTATTATTACACCATTGCCACTAAGAAACTCTCACTTCTCCTGTCCTACAGTTAATGGCGGCTGGCCCTCTTGATTAAAAACTGGTACTCTTATTTTTTCTCTTCACCTTATTAAAGGCTGCATTAAGGGAAATAACTCCTGGTTGATATATTGGAGTTCTACTGACTAGGAGTCTTTTTGATGCCTCTTAAATCTATTTACCCATATAATTAATGCTCTTTCATATCCATTTATCACTTACGTTATTTCTGTATCTAAGTCACTTGGTATTATTGTAGTAACCTACCTAAAACTAACATAGACGTTAGATATATTATTTAGTGAACATTGGGGAGTTTAACCCTGATGCAGATACAATCTCTTCCTTTTTCTTTTTTATTTAACTCGTCATGCTTAGCTTGCAGAGTGTTTGGTAATTGCAGTGATTTTTTCAAATGACAACATGTTTTTGTAGCATCTCTAACATAGCAAGGTCTAGTATCTCATGTTCTCCTCTCCCTTGGTAATAGATGTGGTATGACCTGTTTGTTCCTGGGTGGTGGGCCCACACCCGGGAGACAGAGTACTTATTTACCCAGAGGAGAGACACCTAACGGTTTGCTTAACTGCCCTTGCATTTATCTACTTATATTTTGCCTTAAATCTGTATAGCTTATTTCACACTCTACTTCCAAAATGCCAATTGATGACTGACTATATTAACGGATGTCACCATAGTTTTGTTTGGGGCAATGTATATATACGGTGAAGCTAAAGACACAGTCACATAAGCTAGGCCTCCAATGTCACACTTGCGATCTTTATGATAAGTGCCTAGAATGAGGCGATAAAGTGCTGGGAGAGGCTGGACCTCCTCTAGTGCTAATATGTATAGTCTTTCCCTTAATAGTATTGTAATAGAACTAAGTACCTAGTGTCAAAATTATCGCCTTAAGATTTCTCAGTCTCTTATATAAGACACAGTATTGACCCGCCATACAACTAGCCTGTTCCTAGCTTTATAACGATCCATGCGCCCTAGAAACCCCCATCGCAGATATAGTGCTCTGTTTATACATTTTGCCTATCACCTCCATATTACAACCTCCTACCCCTCCACCTAAAAAACTACCCCCTCCCCCCCAGCTATAATATAATGTACCCTCTATACTAAGAGGGGCAACTATGCGGCTTTTCTTGTCTATGCTGCACCTTACCCAATTCCCCTATGAGTACAGAATCTCTTGTAACATTCATACATATATTACCGTATTACTCATGCATAAGAATGTATTTGTTATAAAAAGAGGTTTTAGCTCTGTTTTGTACATTAATACACCTGCTGCTCTCAATTCCTTTCTGTTTAGTTAATCTCGTGATATAGCAGCCAGTATAGCGTTATTTCTACTACCTGATGTACATATGAATATATTTGACCCTCTCTAATCCATATCGTACCCAAACTATTCCCATCATAAGTACACCCCGCTACATAGCTGTCTACTACTATGTTTATTTTTCCCGCCTAGTCTAGCAGGATTGCTCGATTGCATAACAGTTCTTTTTATATTACTCACAGCTACTACTGTAAATTTTGAATTTATCGCAACGTACTTATGTTTTCTTGTTGCTAAAAGTTATAAAAATTTGGTTCATTGTTGAGATCCATAGCTGGTCTCATGTTTATAAATTTCTTCTCTAGCTTTATTACTACCTTTTACCTATAGAGGTCCAAAAGCGACCTATGGTGTCATTTAGAAGGTTTCCAGAAGTTTGGCACCCTATTCTTATTATGTCTTCATAATGTGTAAAATGTTGACTTTATATTCTTCATCCTTGCATTTTACTGCTTATGCCTTTTGTAACTCTGAAGTTTTATTTCATGTGATGTAAGACTTGCTTTTGTGACCCTGTATGCCTTCGAATGAACCTTAAATAAAAATATTAAAAAAAAGAATAAAAAAAAAATCTGGATTTGCACAGATCTTAATGTAGTGATCTTGCACAAGACTTAATCCGGCTCCGAAAAGAGCCGAATAGAGCATACTTCTGCATTTGGATCCAAATGCACATACCTTTAAATTGTAATTGAAATGAAAATGTAAAACTGATGTGGAAGAATATATTCTTAACAGGGAGGTCAACATACTAATTAAAGAACATAATATAAATGACTATTAAAGTGACTTAGAGGCAATATGAGCATTTGATACCTTAAAGCAGTGCTTTCCAAACTGTGTGTCGTGACACATTAGTGTGACGGCGGCAGTGTGTAGGTGTGTCCCTGCTTCAGCAGAAATTTTTTTGAATTTAAAATTTGTGACTGCACGTGTAGTCTCCTCAATCGGCTCGTGACTGCACGTGTATTCAGTGAGTGGGACAGCAGTGTGTTTGCAGCGCGGGCAGTAGTCAGTCGGACTCGCAGAGCGCTGAGGGCAGCAGCTTAAACCCTGAGCTGAAGTCAGAAGTCAAAGCGTTTTTTGTTTTTTTTTGCAGCTAGCTCCAAGTAGTGCATTGCTGCTCCTGCTCTTGATATATGTATAGGAAGTGGAATCTTAAAAATTATGCTTGATGATGAAATGTGAGTGTCTTTATCTAATATTCCACTAAATATTCAGAAACTGTGTTCATCCCATCAACATCATACATCCCATTAAAATAGTAAATAACTATTGGTGTTATTAAACCTTTTTTAAATTCTTGCAAATACATACTGTTACTAGTGATGTCCCGAACTGTTCGCCCGCGAACGGTTCACAGCGAACATAGCTTGTTCGCGTTTGTGGGCGAACACATGGCGATGTTCGATCCGCCCCTATGTGTCATCATTGTGGAAACTTTGACCCTTTATGTCACAGCCGCCTGACACATTAGAGCCAATCAACATCAGACACTCCCTCACAGACACTCCCAGCTACTCGGAATCCGCCATTTTAGACTCATAACGACCTTGCTTTTTTAATGAGAGGACGTGTTGTGTTTTTGCTCCTGACATTAATAGGAAAAACATAGCTAGGCTAGTGTATTTACAGTCCAGAAGGACTCCACTCATCTCTGCTGCAAGCACAGCACCCCAAAAAGCCCTTTTTAGGACTATATTTCGTGCCGTTTTTTTTTTTTTTTTATTAGCATTTGCCTGGCTTTCAGCTGTGTGTTTAAGGCTCACAGCATATGCTGTGACTACTGCCACCACTGATATCTCCCTAACAACATTAGTTTAAATTTAACTAACCCAAACATTTTATTATTTTTCTAGTGTAATTTTTTTTCATTTTCTATCAGGCCAGTGTCACACAGCATATACTCTGGTTCATTGCTCTGTGCCAGCCAGCAGCCACCAGTGTTAATATCCGTTTATAACATTATTTTAAATTAAAAAAAAAAAAAAAAAATATTTTGCTAGTGTAATCTAATTACATTTACTATCATGCCTGTGTCTGTCAGGCTCACTCAGCATTAATATACCTCTTTTTTTCAGTCTTTTGGTTAATTGGTCTGTGCCAGGCAGCCACCCAGCACTCATATCTATTCTTCTTCACCTTAATTTTAATATTAAAAAAAAAAAGTTTAAATTTGTTTGCTAGTGTAATCTAATATAATTTTCTATCCGGCCTGTGTGTTTTGCTGACATAGAGAGCCTACTGTGTTTACTTGCTGCCCTCCCTAGTCTATGAGCCACGACTCATATGTGTTTAACCTTTTTTTAATTTCCCCCCCAAAAAAATAATTTCAATAATTTTTCTAGTGTAACCTAATAGTATTTTCTATCAGGCGTGTGTGTATCCGACTTACAGAGACTACTGTTTTTAATAGCTGCCCTTCCAAGGCTATCAGCCACGACTCATGTATGTGCTTAACCTTTTTCTTAAAATTTCCAAAAAAAAGTCTTTAAATCATTATGCTAGTGTAATCTAATTGTATTTTCTATCAGGCCTGTGTCTAACTGTCTATCTGACTTACACAGCATACTGTTGTTATAATTGCTGCCCTACGTAGCAGCCAGCCAGTGCGACCACTCATAGAGTCATATGTGCATTGCACTTCTTAACATAATTTTAATATTAAAATCTAAAATTTTAAAATATTTTGCTAGTGTAATCTAACTTAATTTTCTATCAGTCCTGTGTTTTTGTCACTTACACAGCATACTGTGTTAAATTGCTGCCCTACCTACCATCCACGACTCATATCTGCCAGCCTGTCTGCCAGGCCCAAGTTGCCAATTAGTGGCACCAATCACAATTCTTGTAACAGTAATTAAAAAAAAAATCATAATTTTTTGGACTGCAAATATTTAGTCTCCTAGTGCCATTGAATTTCATTTACCTCCTGCCTGCCACTGCCAGCCTTTTGTGCCAGGCCGTCTAGCCAACTATTTACACCAATCATAATTGTTGTCACAGACAGTATAGTTATTAATTTAAATAAAAAAAAAATTTTTGTGTTGATCTTAATCCTCAGTTTGCTCGTGCCCTAGAATTGCACTTTTCTACAGCCTTCCAAGCCTGTGTGCCAGGCCTACTTAAATAACATTAATAACAGCTATTAAAATGCAAAGGACATTACTAATTAACACAACATAGTTACCATGGGTCGCATACCAAGAGCAGATGTCTTATTATATTTTGTATGGGTAATCATCCAGGCCGTATAGACCTCACCAAATAGGGGGAGTTACAGAGATTAAAGTGCTAAGAATGGTAGTACTTAAAACACAACCTAGTTAAAATAGGTAGCAGACGGGGGGGGCGTGTCCAAGCCACAGCCATGATCAGACGTGTTTTCTTGCAGCTCCGGTTCCCTCAGAAAAAATTAGTTTATTATCTTCAGCTTTTGTGACTTTGATCTCAACTTATTTGTTATGCACCCACCGGAGAAGAGGATAGATCCTCAATGAAGCTATTTTATTTTACTACAGCGTCTGAGACGATCATCAGCGGCTGAGGTTACGGGCGGTGGCCTATGTCACTTGTTTACCATCTTTCCCCCCCCCGGCCTCTAATTTAGCTGGGTAGTCCGGTTATAGTTAAACACGGAGCAGTATTCACCTGGAGGAAGGGTGAGCAACTTTATTTATTTATTTTAAAAATCTGCAAGAGGAATATACTACCCTACGATGGAGACAACAATAACAGCCTTTTTACAATCGCTCTCACGCAAGATGGACGGCTATCATGCCTCCCTCAAGGCGGCACTGAAACATGAGAGTGTTCACAACGCTGAGGATCTAACCCGCAGCTCAGAGTACAGCTTACCTGCTATTCTAACGGAAACAGAGTCTGTTTGTGATGGCGACTTTCACCATTACCCAGACGTTGCTGAGCACATAGCTAGTCCTCCTGAGGTCTCCGAAGAGACAAATGGCACTGCATCGCCAGACACCGCGCTTTCCACACGCCCATACTTTGACATCTGCCACGGAGATACTGAGCCGTCGCCGGACCCGCTGGAGATGCGGCCGGTCAAAAGGGGGTTCTGGCTAGGCTTTGCTCTGAAACATTCTGTTGTGGTCTCACCGTGCCTTGCTATGGACCTTTCAGCATGCGGACCTGCAAAGCTCCAAGATGACTCTCTGTTAGCTGAAGGGCTCCATCAACGGAAAGTGTCGCATACTGGGACTGAGCTTATGGTGATTAACCGCCCATGTTCTTGCCTTCACAAAGCGGTTGGTATCGGATGAAGCAACACAGCCGCTTATTGTGTCATGGACTCCCAGCCCAGGGTTTAAACTGTCCTGCATTATTAGTTATACATTATTGATCGCCTAACATCTGTTTCATAGGTGGTGATGATATCCTTTGGTCTGTTTAGTTTATGTTTAGTTGTTCTTCTTGTTTGGTTGCCCTAGGAAGCTTTATTAGACTTCCCCCCCCTTTTAAGCTGTTTACATTTGGGGATTCTTGTTGTGAAACACACTTCTCTCAGATTTTATACATGTAACTATGTCCATTACATATCTAGATAAGCTTAGCTCTTAGTTGTAACCCAACTCACATCCGTCCTTTGAATGGGGAAATTTAAATTGCCTAATGTTTGATGATGTATGTTTCACCCTCATAACGCTATTAACTATATATATAGGGAGGTCAGTGATCTACTTGTTGTGTGAATTAACCATATATTGCTTATGACACAGACGGTTAGACTATAATGGGCAAGAGATTAGACATGCTGGAATGATTGGATGACATAAACCTACTGTCTTGTATACTGTAAATTACTGTTTTCGCTGTTTATATGTGGTAACTTTGCTCTGCCCTCCAGTTATCCCACAATCTGCTCCTCTACCCTTTTATATATGGCCCATATAACAACCCTTAGCATTACCCACCCCTTCACTATTACTGGACTTATGCCCAACGGTTTAATTTATGTTAGGACCTTAGAGATAATTTTTTTTTATTTTTTTTTATTTCTGTGTTTTTTTTTCTTTTGAGCAGTACTAGATTACCAATTAGATATATGCAGCAATGTGAGGTCCAACAATTATAGAATAGTCCCCTTTATAGTTTATGCCCACGAAGCTGTATACAATTTTAGTCCAGTAACTACTATGAGACTCACCTAGTTATCTTCTCCCTATGTAGCTTCATTAGGATATATATGATATTATACTACACTCTGCCTGGCCACTCCTATTCATTTAAGTTCCCTTGCTTCTATAATGTACAATGAGTCTCACTCTTGTTCCCAATCACTGAGAAATTATCCCCAATTCATTGCAATTCATAACCAGATGCCCCTCCTCCTCACCCTATCCTGCATAGTCTTATATTGTCTATAGATTCCACCAAACGCCCTATACCATGAGGGTTCCGCTCCTACCCCCCCAATAATTACTTTCATTTTCTCTTGGGCCCCCTTTCCTCCATTTAGCCAAACCTACTTGCATATATGTCTCCATTAATAATCTACAGATGCTTCTCTACCCTTAATAACATACCCTAAGACGGCCGGTTTATTTCTTTAGAATACCCCCACCCCTTTTTGAGCGGCTCTTGCCCGCTGCATCCCCTCTCTTATTACCCGGCTCACTAACTGGGCTCATCATATATAAGTCTTAAACTTCACATAGAACTCTATATTATTCACCTAACCCTAAAGAGACATTTTAAACCACCTCTAATTTTCGCATGTGTATTTCCTTAGCCTTCTACTCGTAATATCTTTGGGCCTAGTTACCATAATATAACCTATATTAAAAAAAAAAGAAAAAATTTGAGGTCATCCTTCTCTTGACTCAACATTACATAGCTCATATCCCTTGACTCCTTTACCAAAATGTGCTCATGGAACATTGTTGTCTTTAGCTAGAATTACCATATAATATGTAGTCCTCATTTTCTTATGCCAGCTTGTAAATTGTATTGTATGCCATCAGAGTTACAGCTCCTTGTATAGTTGTCAAATGCTACTAATTACTGTAATGTTGTGTTTTATTGATTCTGTATGCTTTTGGAACCTCAATAAAAAAAGAAATCTTGGGGGGGGGAACATGGATTAAAGTGCGAAGAAAAGTACTAATTAACACAAGCTAGTTGGGTCCAAGAACGCATGTTTAATTATTAGACTTTATTAGGGTAATTATATATCTAACAAATATATGTATTTCTCTTCTATCGATTCTATCTAACTATCAATCTATGTATATCTATTTATCCTATCTATCAATCTATCTTCTGTCCGGGATGTTTTGAGACAGCCACTTTGAGAATGTTAGTTGATTTAGACCCATTATGGCTTAAAAACAGAATTTATGCTTACCTGATAAATTACTTTCTCCAACGGTGTGTCCGGTCCACGGCGTCATCCTTACTTGTGGGATATTCTCTTCCCCAACAGGAAATGGCAAAGAGCCCAGCAAAGCTGGTCACATGATCCCCCTTAGGCTCCGCCTTCCCCAGTCATTCGACCGACGTAAAGGAGGAATATGCATAGGAGAAATCATATGATACCGTGGTGACTGTAGTTAGAGAAAATAATTCAACAGACCTGATCAAAAACCAGGGCGGGCCGTGGACCGGACACACCGTTGGAGAAAGTAATTTATCAGGTAAGCATAAATTCTGTTTTCTCCAACATAGGTGTGTCCGGTCCACGGCGTCATCCTTACTTGTGGGAACCAATACCAAAGCTTTAGGACACGGATGATGGGAGGGAACAAATCAGGTCGCCTAGATGGAAGGCACCACGGTTTGCAAAACCTTTCTCCCAAAAATAGCCTCAGAAGAAGCAAAAGTATCAAATTTGTAGAATTTGGCAAAAGTGTGCAGTGAAGACCAAGTCGCTGCCTTACATATCTGATCAACAGAAGCCTCGTTCTTGAAGGCCCAAGTGGAAGCCACAGCCCTAGTGGAGTGAGCTGTGATTCTTTCAGGAGGCTGCCGTCCGGCAGTCTCATAAGCCAATCGGATAATGTTTTTAAGCCAGAAAGAGAGAGAGGTAGAAGTTGCTTTTTGACCTCTCCTTTTACCAGAATAAACAACAAACAAAGAAGATGTTTGTCTGAAATCCTTAGTAGCTGCTAAGTAAAATTTGAGAGCACGAACTACATCTAAGTTGTGCAACAAACGTTCCTTCTTTGAAACTGGATTAGGACACAAAGAAGGCACGACTATCTCCTGGTTAATATTTTTATTAGAAACAACTTTCGGAAGAAAACCAGGTTTAGTACGCAAAACCACCTTATCTGCATGGAACACCAGATATGGAGGAGAACACTGCAGAGCAGATAACTCTGAAACTCTTCTAGCAGAAGAGATTGCAACCAAAAACAAAACTTTCCAAGATAATAACTTTATATCAACGGAATATAGGGGTTCAAACGGAATCCCCTGAAGAACTGAAAGAACTAAATTGAGACTCCAGGGAGGAGTCAAAGGTTTGTAAACAGGCTTGATTCTAACCAGAGCCTGAACAAAAGCCTGAACGTCTGGTACAGCCGCCAGCTTTTTGTGAAGTAAAACAGATAAAGCAGAAATCTGTCCCTTCAAAGAACTTGCAGATAATCCTTTCTCCAAACCCTCTTGAAGAAAGGATAGAATCCTAGGAATTTTTATCTTGTTCCATGGGAATCCTTTAGATTCGCACCAACAGATATATTTTTTCCATATTTTATGGTAGATTTTCCTAGTTACAGGCTTTCTAGCCTGAACAAGAGTATCAATGACAGAATCTGAGAACCCTCGCTTTGATAAAATCAAGCGTTCAATCTCCAAGCAGTCAGTTGGAGTGAGGCCAGATTCGGATGTTCGAACGGACCTTGAACAAGAAGGTCCTGTCTCAGAGGTAGCTTCCATGGTGGAGCTGATGACATATTCACCAGGTCTGCATACCAAGTCCTGCGTGGCCACGCAGGAGCTATCAAGATCACCGATACCCTCTCCTGTTTGATCCTGGCTACCAGCCTGGGAATGAGAGGAAACGGTGGGAACACATAAGCTAGGTTGAAGGTCCAAGGTGCTACTAGTGCATCCACTAGAGCCGCCTTGGGATCCCTGGATCTGGACCCGTAGCAAGGAACCTTGAAGTTCTGACGAGACGCCATCAGATCCATGTCTGGAATGCCCCACAATTGAATTATTTGGGCAAACATTTCCGGATGGAGTTCCCACTCCCCCGGATGAAATGTCTGACGACTCAGAAAATCCGCTTCCCAATTTTCCACTCCTGGGATGTGGATTGCAGACAAGTGGCAGGAGTGATTCTCCGCCCATTGAATTATTTTGGTCACTTCTTCCATCGCCAGGGAACTCCTTGTTCCCCCCTGATGGTTGATATACGCAACAGTCGTCATGTTGTCTGATTGAAACCTTATGAATTTGGCCTTTGCAAGCTGAGGCCAAGCTCTGAGAGCATTGAATATCGCTCTCAGTTCCAGAATGTTTATCGGTAGAAGAGATTCTTCCCGAGACCAAAGCCCCTGAGCTTTCAGGGGTTCCCAGACCGCGCCCCAGCCCACCAGACTGGCGTCGGTCGTAACAATGACCCACTCCGGTCTGCGGAAGCTCATCCCTTGTGACAGGTTGTCCAGGGTCAGCCACCAACGGAGTGAGTCTCTGGTCATCTGATCTACTTGTATCGATGGAGACAAGTCTGTATAATCCCCATTCCACTGTCTGAGCATGCACAGTTGTAATGGTCTTAGATGAATTCGCGCAAAAGGAACTATGTCCATTGCCGCCACCATCAAACCTATTACTTCCATGCACTGCGCTATGGAAGGAAGAAGAACAGAATGAAGTACTTGACAAGAGTTTAGAAGTTTTGATTTTCTGGCGTCTGTCAGAAAAATCTTCATTTCTAAAGAGTCTATTATTGTTCCCAAGAAGGGGACTCTTGTTGACGGAGACAGAGAACTTTTCTCTACGTTCACTTTCCACCCGTGACATCTGAGAAAGGCTAGGACAATGTCCGTATGAGCCTTTGCCTGTGGCAGGGACGACGCTTGAATTAGAATGTCGTCCAAGTAAGGTACTACTGCAATGCCCCTCGGTCTTAACACCGCTAGAAGGGACCCTAGTACCTTTGTGAAAATTCTTGGGGCAGTGGCTAATCCGAATGGAAGTGCCACGAACTGGTAATGTTTGTCCAGAAACGCGAACCTTAGGAACCGATGATGTTCCTTGTGGATAGGAATATGTAGATACGCATCCTTTAAATCCACCGTGGTCATGAATTGACCTTCCTGGATGGTAGGAAGAATTGTTCGAATGGTTTCCATCTTGAACGATGGAACCCTGAGAAATTTGTTTAAGATCTTGAGATCCAAGATTGGTCTGAATGTTCCCTCTTTTTTGGGAACTATGAACAGATTTGAGTAGAATCCCATCCCTCGTTCCTTCAATGGAACAGGATTGATCACTCCCATTTTTAACAGGTCTTCTACACAATGTAAGAATGCCTGTTTTTTTATGTGGTCTGAAGACAATTGAGACCTGTGGAATCTTCCCCTTGGGGGTAGTTCCTTGAATTCCAGAAGATAACCTTGGGAGACTATTTCTAGAGCCCAAGGATCCAGAACATCTCTTGCCCATGCCTGAGTGAAGAGAGAAAGTCTGCCCCCCACCAGATCCGGTCCCGGATCGGGGGCCAACATCTCATGCTGTCTTGGTAGCAGTGGCAGGTTTCTTGGCCTGCTTGCCTTTGTTCCAGCCTTGCATGGGCTTCCAGGCTGGCTTGGCTTGAGACGTATTACCCTCTTGCTTAGAGGGCGTAGAGCTTGAGGCTGGTCCGTTTCTACGAAAGGGACGAAAATTAGGCTTATTTTTAGCCTTGAAAGACCTATCCTGAGGAAGGGCATGGCCCTTTCCCCCAGTGATATCTGAAATAATCTCTTTCAAGTCAGGGCCAAACAGCGTTTTCCCCTTGAAAGGAATATTAAGCAATTTGTTCTTGGATGACGCATCCGCTGACCAAGATTTTAGCCATAGCGCTCTGCGCGCCACAATAGCAAACCCTGAATTTTTCGCCGCTAATCTAGCTAATTGCAGGGTAGCGTCTAGAGTAAAAGAATTAGCCAATTTAAGAGCACGAATTCTGTCCATAATCTCCTCCAAAGGGGTAGCTTTATCTAGCGACTTTTCTAGTTCATCAAACCAAAAAGACGCTGCTGTAGTAACAGGAACAATGCATGAAATTGGCTGTAGAAGGTAACCTTGCTGAACAAACATCTTTTTAAGCAAACCTTCTAACTTTTTATCCATAGGATCTTTGAAAGCACAACTATCTTCTATAGGGATAGTGGTGCGTTTGTTTAAGGTAGAGACCGCCCCCTCGACCTTAGGGACTGTCTGCCATAAGTCCTTTCTGGGGTCGATTATAGGAAACAATTTCTTAAATATAGGGGGAGGGACAAAAGGTATGCCGGGCCTTTCCCATTCTTTGTTTACAATATCCACCACCCGCTTGGGTATAGGAAAAGCTTCGGGGGGCACCGGGACCTCTAGAAACTTGTCCATCTTACATAATTTCTCTGGAACGACCAAATTGTCACAATCATCCAGAGTAGAAAGCACCTCCTTAAGCAGAGCGCGGAGATGTTCCAATTTAAATTTGAATGTAATAACATCAGGTTCAGCTTGTTGAGAAATTTTTCCTGAATCTGAAATTTCTCCCTCAGACAAAACCTCCCTAGCCCCTTCAGACTGGTGTAAGGGCATGTCAGAACCATTATCATCTGCGCCCTCATGCTCTACAGTATCTAAAACAGAGCAGTCGCGCTTTCGCTGATAAGTGGGCATTTTGGCTAAAATGTTTTTAATAGAATTATCCATTACATAGTAAGAATAATAGGCGCACTAGATGTACTAGGGGCCTCTTGTGTGGGCAAGACTGGTGTAGACACATAAGGGGATGATGCAGTACCATGCTTACTCCCCTCACTAGAGGAATCATCTTGGGCATCATTTTCACTATCACATGCATCACATATATTTAAATGAGAAGGAACTTTGGCTTCCTGACATACAGAACATAGTCTATCTGAAGGTACAGACATGATAAACAGGCATAAACTTGATAACAAAGTACAAAAAAACGTTTTAAAATAAAACCGTTACTGTCACTTTACATTTTAAACTGAACACACTTTATTACTGAATATGCGAAAAAGTATGAAGGAATTGTCCAAAATTCACCAAAATTTCACCACAGTGTCATAAAGCCTTGAATATTTTGCACACCAAATTTGAAAGATTTAACTCTAAAAATAACGGAACCGGAGCCGTTTTTACATTTAACCCCTATACAGTCCCTGGTATCTGCTTTGCTGAGACCCAACCAAGCCCAGAGGGGAATACGATACCAAATGACGCCTTCAGCACGCTTTTTCAGTGTATCTGAGCTCCTCACACATGCATCTGCATGCTCTGACTCCCAAAAACAACTGCGCATTAGTGGCGCGAAACTGAGGCTCTGCCTAAGACTAGAGAAGGCCCCCAGTGAAAAAGGTGTCCAAAACAGTGCCTGCCGTTTTTATTACCAACATACCCAGATAAAAACAACTCCTCAGAGTAATAAACCATTAAACATGCTTATAAAACAAACGTTTTAGCCCAGAAAAATGTCTACCAGTCTTTAAAGCCCTTGTGAAGCCCTTTATAAATTGTAATTAAAATGGCTTACCGGATCCCATAGGGAAAATGACAGCTTCCAGCATTACCAAGTCTTGTTAGAAATGTGTCATACTTCAAGCAGTAAAAGTCTGCACACTGTTCCCCCAACTGAAGTTACTTCATCTCAACAGTCCTGTGTGGAACAGCCATCGATTTTAGTAACGGTTGCTAAAATCATCTTCCTCTTACAAACAGAAATCTTCATCTCTTTTCTGTTTCAGAGTAAATAGTACATACCAGCACTATTTTAAAATAACAAACTCTTGATTGAAGCAATAAAACTACATTTAAACACCAAAAAACTCTAAGCCATTTCCGTGGAGATGTTGCCTGTACAACGGCAAAGAGAATGACTGGGGAAGGCGGAGCCTAAGGGGGATCATGTGACCAGCTTTGCTGGGCTCTTTGCCATTTCCTGTTGGGGAAGAGAATATCCCACAAGTAAGGATGACGCCGTGGACCGGACACACCTATGTTGGAGAAAGCAGACTCTGCATAAACTATGTAATTTTCCATGGGAGTTTTGCCAGGGATCCCCCTCCAGCATGCGACAGTCCAGGTGTTAGTACCCTTGAAACAACTTTTCCATCACTATTGTGGCCAGAAAGAGTCCTTGTAGGTTTTAAAGTTCGCCTGCCTATTGAATTCAATGGCAGTTCGCGGGTTCGCGAACAATACCGGAAGTTCGAGTCCGCCGTTCGCGAACCGAGAATTTTAGGTTCACAACATCACTAACTGTTACTTGTAAATACATTTTGTTATTATATCATTTATGTATGTGTCCATATCTCAAACAAGTTAGTTTAACCTCCTGTTTGCTAGTACAACTGAATTACTGTGTCACTTAAAGGAATCAAAATCTTCATAAACTTACATTAGATAACTTAACAAAGAAAACCAATAACCTAACCTTGCTACACTAAAAGTTATAGAAAGGTATCAGTGGTTATAAAAAGTGTTTATAATAATTAGTTTACACTTCATTAATAAACAAGCAAGATGTGCAGAAACTAACTGCAAATACACACAGGTGTATTTTTTTAAACAATATTAAATAATCCTTTATGCTTTTTGGTCGAGAGACACTTTAAACTCAAAGACGTATGCCTGTCATCATATAGCTACCTTTGCTCTGCAAATTGCCTTTCCAGCCTCTTAATTTAATTAATACATAAGCTAATTATTACGGGGATTTTTATAATACTGCACAACCAGCTATATAATATATAATAATATTTATGATTGGAAAAATCATCGCAGAGCAATATGCTGCTGCAGAAACCAAATTAGGGATTGGAGTATTGTGTTAAAACATAAACTGAATGTATTTATATCAGGATAAAGACAAATTTAATTTAGTC
The DNA here is from genome assembly GCF_027579735.1 of Bombina bombina. Classification (NCBI taxonomy): domain Eukaryota; kingdom Metazoa; phylum Chordata; class Amphibia; order Anura; family Bombinatoridae; genus Bombina; species Bombina bombina. Next base: position 1,062,131,372 of record NC_069501.1, on the reverse strand, counting down.
TTTCTGAAAGTTGTCTACATTGCACTCATGCAGATACACCTATGAGGTTGCGCCTGTTTTTGTTCTGATGGAAGAGGAAGTACTCACAACCCTATGGCATTTTATTGGCTGGAAAACAGGAGATGGAATATTCTGCCCAGGTACCACATTGCTGGCTTCCCCAACAAAGACAAATTATTATTTGAGTTAAAAAGGAGAGCGCCACAAACTGGACTGTCAACTTAGCTGAAACATTTAAATATATGTATAGTCAAGATGTATTCTTAATCTATGGTCTATTATTATTAATAAAAACACTAAAAATGACAATCAATAGTCAACATAAAATGTATACACGGTTTTGTATATTAGTATTTTGAATATTATTATGCAATCATTCTGTAACAGTGTTGCCTATATATATATATGTTTAACCCCTTAATGACCACAGCACTTTTCCATTTTCTGTCCGTTTGGGACCAGGGCTATTTTTACATTTCTGCAGTGCTTGTGTTTAGCTGTAATTTTCCTCTTGCTCATTTACTGTACCCACACATATTATATACCGTTTTTCTCGCCATTAAATGGACTTTCTAAAGATACCATTATTTTCATCATTTCTTATAATTTACTATAAAAAAAATTATAAAATATGAGGAAAAATGGAAAAAAACACACTTTTTCTAACTTTGACCCCCAAACTCTGTTACACATCTACAACCACCAAAAAACACCCATGCTAAATAGCTTCTAAATTTTGTCCTGAGTTTAGAAATACCCAATGTTTACATCTTCTTTGCAAGTTATAGGGCCATAAACACAAGTAGCACTTTGCTATTTCCAAACCATTTTTTTTCAAAATTAGCGCTAGTTACATTAGAACACTAATATCTTTCAGGAATCCCTGAATATCCCATGACATGTATATATTTTTTTTTAGTAGACATCCCAAAGTATTGATCTAGGCCAATTTTGGTATATTTCATACCACCATTTCACCGCCAAATGCGATCAAATACAAAAAATTGTTCACTTTTTCACAAATTTTTTCACAAACTTTCGGTTTCTCACTGAAATTATTTACAAACAGCTTGTGCAATTATGGCATAAATGGTTGTAAATGCTTCTCTGGGATCCCCTTTGTTCAGAAATAGCAGACATATATGGCTTTGGCATTGCTTTTTGGTAATTAGAAGGCCGCTAAATGCCACTGCGCACCACACGTGTATTATGCCCAGCAGTTAAGGGGTTAATTAGGGAGCTTTTAGGGAGCTTGTAGGGTTAATTTTAGCTTTAGTGTAGTGTAGTAGACGACCCCAAGTATTGATCTAGGCCCATTTTGGTATATTTCATGCCACCATTTCACCGCCAAATGCGATCAAATTAAAAAAAACTTTAAATTTTTCACAATTTTAGGTTTCTTACTGAAATCATTTACAAACAGCTTGTGCAATTATGGCACAAATGGTTGTAAATGCTTCTCTGGGATCCCCTTTGTTCAGAAATAGCAGACATATATGTCTTTGGCGTTGCTTTCTGGTAATTAGAAGGCCGCTAAATGCTGCTGCGCCTCACACGTGTATTATGGCTAGCAGTGAAGGGGTTAATTAGGGAGTTTGTAGGAAGCTTGCAGGGTTAATTTTAGCTTTAGTGTAGAGATCAGCCTCCCACCTGACACATCCCACCCCCTGATCCCTCCCAAACAGCTCCCTTCCCTCCCCCACCCCACAATTGTCCCCGCCATCTTAAGTACTGGCAGAAAGTCTGCCAGTACTAAAATAAAAGGGTTTTTAAAAATAATAATAAAATGTTTTAGCATATTTACATATGCTACTGTGTAGGATCCCCCCCTTAGCCCCCAACCTCCCTGATCCCCCCCCCAAAACCGCTCTCTAACCCTCCCCTCTGCCTTATTGGGGGCCATCTTTGGTACTGGCAGCTGTCTGCCAGTACCCAGTTTGCAAGAAAATAAGGGTTTTTTTATTTTTATCCCCGGTTTTTCTGTAGTGTAGCTTCCCCCTCCCCACAGACCAACCCCCACCACCTAACTGATGCGTTTTTTATCTGATTTTGTACATTTTTTTAAACGTTTTTTTTTTATTTTCTTAAACTTTTTTTTCTGTGTGTAGCGGTTCCCACCCGCTCCCTCCCCGTGCACGCGCCCGCCCCCACCCTCCCGTGCACGTGCGCGCGTCAGTGCGCGCGTCTGGCATCCCCGCCCACGATCCCGCCCCCCTCCACATCACGAGGGCCATCGATGGCCGCCACCCGCCTCCCGGTTCGGCTCCCACCCACCAACGCACTGTAAGCCACGATCTCCGGTGCAGAGAGGGCCACAGAGTGGCTCTCTCTGCACCGGATGGCTTAAAAATGTTATTGCAGGATGCCTCCATATCGAGGCATCACTGCAATAACCGGAAAGCAGCTGGAAGCGAGCAGGATCGCTTCCAGCTGCTTTCCACACCGAGGACGTGCAGGGTACGTTCTCAGGCATTAACTGCCTTTTTTTTGAGGACGTACCCTGCACGTCCTCGGTCGTTAAGGGGTTAAATATATGATATGTATCAAACGAATATCAACTACTGCATAGGTTTGAAAAAAATCAATACTATCTAGGGGACGCCAAATGGCGTATCTGAATTAGTACTCTGTAATATAAACAATATGCAGTGTCAAGTTAGTACTCCGCGGTATGTACAATATGCAATTCCAAATATATATATTAGTAACAGACCAGTGATATGTGTAAGGAGCGCCTAAAATAAAATAAAGGCCAGGTCAAGTGAAATTCGATATGATAAAAAGTCTAACAGCAATGTGCTAGAATTAATTAAAATTGTATGTCAGATATATTTAATAGTGCATAAAGCAACAACAATCAATAGCATAAATTAGAGCAAATTAAAACAAAAGTACATGGATCCATAGTACTGGCTAAAAAACAATACACAATATAAGCTGATATAAAATAAGCTAATACAAAGTGCAATTGAATTATGGGAAAATACAGGCAATGTGAAACAAGATAAAATACAGGATAAAATTCAAAATATAAAAACAAATATGATTATGAGCAAAATTGTTGTCTGTGGTATGGCCCTTGGGGGCAAGGGGCACAATAAATAATGTATAATGTCAAGAAAAAATATATTATATTATATTATGTGTCCAAAAAAGAGATAATCCAATCAGTGAAATCCAAAGAAAAAAATGGAGTCCAAAAAAATCCAAAACAGTGTAAGTGGGGTCTGTGTGTACAACTGAAAAAAGGATAAGTGATTCCTAGTGTTCCAAATCACAGTGATCCAAAGTATGTCAACATGTTCCTAGTGTTCCAAAATAAGTGATCCAACTAATCCAAAAGGAGGGGGGTGAATCCTCCAAAATGAGGAAAAAGTAAAAAAACTGAAGCAAAAGACTGTGCTGTGATCAACTCCAAGATGGTGGAAAGTGCCAAAGAATATAAAAATATATAAATAAATACCAAACAATAATAAAAAATAGTAAAAATATCAAAAAAGATAGTGAGAAAAAAGTAAAAATAAAAATCAGTAGTAGATGATGATGACCAATGTAGATAAAATCAATAATAAACAAATAACTCCATAACCTGTGAAAAAAAGAAAAGGTACAACATAGAGCAGTATTGTTTACAATAAACTCTAGATAATAGGAATATAGCTCACCATATATGCCAACGTGTTTCGGCCCACCAATAGGGCCTTTTTCAAGACTGATATATGGTAGATGAGGATGCTACTTTTATACCTAAATATCTATACATAATGGCGCCAAATTTACCAAAAATTGCGCCAAAAAGGGTGACTCCATGAACCGGAAGTGGTTGCTGTAACCGGATATGGGGATGTGCCCTAATATCCCTTAAATGTTCTATGCACTTACTATTGTGTGATTAATGCTAATATATAAATGTCACTTTAAATATAAATCGTTGGTTTCCTGTGTCCTTATTGTTAAATCCACTTGTAGCCATTAGGTGTTATATCGGACCCTTACCGCTAATATCTATGAAACCGGAAGTGCGGTATCAGCGCTAAACCGGAACTAGGCAGAAACCAGAAGTCTATTGGTTTCGCCGATACCGGAAGTGGGGGTAGAAGCCGGATGTAGTCATGTTGTTGATACATCCGGAATGATTTCGGTGATTAGAGGGTTGGAAGTTAGAAAGGCAATAGGTTAACCGGAATTGGAGTGTCAAAAGGTCCGGGAGAGATAATTTCATTTTAGATGCGATATGGGTAATCGCTTGAAGGGATAACATACTACTGCGAGCTTATGCTCTCACTATAGCCTGTGATGGATAATGGGCTATCATATATTGAAACAATATGCAAAATGTAAAATGTATATATATAAAATGGATATGTGGATATAGAGAATCAATCTATATATAACCTATGAGAATGTGAATAAAGGAATATCAATAATTGTGACCAAGTTAAAAACTTTAAAAACTTTCCAAATATAATTCATATAAAAACTTTGGCTAAAGGGGGAGGGGAGTACATATACCAAGAGGGGTATATCAGAAATTAGAGACTTTAGATAATTTTGGTCTATCAAAAATGTATATCGGGAAGATTATGAAAACTATTTTTATATACTGGTTAATTGGGAATTTTATTCGAAGTACAGCAAGTGCCTCTCCCGAGGGACTCGGATATAAAGAACCCCACTCTGAGTGTGACCTCAGAGTAGTGTTGATATATCGCCAAGAGTGGGTAACAGAGGTGTATCATAAAACAAGTGACGTATATTGTCCCTAATCTTATTCTTGGCCTCTCTAGTATATCTTGCGGCAGCTTTCTCTGTATTCTATTCACTGACACCCATTTATCAACACCACATCATGTTTAACATCACACATTCCATGAGGAAAGATATAACACTTGACATAAATATATCCTCTGTAAATCCAGATGGTTCAGACAGAGCCGACTATAACTCCATTTTTAAAAATCTGGAGAAACTTCTTATTCAAGAAGTCAAATACAAGGCAGAGATCACTTTCCTAAGAAAATGCTTGGACCTTAACATCATTCCGAAAGGACTAGTTGTTAGGAAAGATTGTGCCTTTCAGACTGAGAATCCAGTCTTTAATAAAAAATGGGCAGAAACACTAATTACAGCATCTAGGTCACTTATGCAAGCTATCATAGAACACAGGGAAGCAATGCTACAACAGGTAGACATAGATATTAAAAAGAACGAAGATGAACTGATAGGACCAGATGGACTAGTCATCGAGACCCAGGATATCTTAGACAAGAAAGAGAACCTTGATAAGAAAATCACAAAGATTAGGGAAGATATCACACTGAAAAAGAGCAAGAAACTTAACAGGGAACTTCAACTTTTAAATAATAGGGACAATGAGAATAATATTAATAACAATGAACAGAGCATAGAAGACCCTCAGTCTACTAGTTTTAGTAATAGCGTACAAACGAATAATGAGGGGGGATGGACTACAGTAACATACAAAAAAGATAGACGACAACCACACACCTATGGAGGAGATAATTCTTACTATGAACCAAATAACTAGAGGGAAACCTATCACCACTATGACCCCAGACCATCTTACACACATCCTAGTGGGGGTTAAGATGGAAAAAATCTGAATCTGAATAGACACCCGAATAGGAGTCCATGGAACACCAACCGTCAAAATAGAATAAGAGACCATTGGGAGGAGAATAGAAACAACCACCCCCATTATAGGAGGAGACAACAAAGTAGGGAATACTATCAACAGAGCTATGAAGGGAGACCAAATAGGGACCATTTTCATTCTAACTACGAAAGACCCTACCACCGAAGAGATAACTTCCAACCCCCAAGATGGAACCAAGGGAATAGGTCCACTTATGGATATAACCAGTCCCCAAGATGGAACCATGACTACAGACCCACCCAAAGGTTCAATCAATCTCCAAGATGGAACAGGAACGAAAGACCTACTTATGGAAACAGATACCAACACCACTCATGGAATGATAAACAAGAGGCAAGGTTCAATGACAATCAAAACCACTATTTCCACAATCAAGACCCAAAGTATCAGAGGGATGCATCGAATACCAGGAACACAGCACCTCACGATGAACCCATTAATTGGCAAACCCCACAGATAGAACGTCTGCAAGGGAATAAGAACATCACTAACAGAGTAAGCTTCAAGGACTCGGACGATAGCCCCACAGCCTCCAACTCCAGAAATCATTTTTTAGAACTACATCAGAAGACCACCAAGGAACTGGAAAGAGTATCTACAAAAAGAAAGATGTCGAATCCAGACGACCCTCAGATCCCAAACGAAAAAAGAAAAACCATAGAGGGAAGAGAGGCGGAAAAAGAGTGAATGGCAACAAGACACAGGTAGATACCACAACGACGGATGCAAACAGTACGTTCAAAGGGATATATCACCTCAGTTCTACTACTTTATCGGAACAGGAGAAGTCGATCCTGAACTATGGGCTCTCATTTGCCCCCTCAAAGGGTCTCAATAAATTTGAGACGTTTATTAACGTTAAGGAATTTGTGAGGAAATTAACGTTAAAACGACATTTCATGAGGTCACCTCTAGAATACCAACAGAGAGGTCCCATGAACGACACACAGTCTAGCATCAACCAATATCAACACACAGATCTCAAGCCCAAATCCACATTTTATCCGACAGCAAGTAAAGGAAGCGCGATTGAGGCATTTGAAACTATAGTGTGCAACGAACTGAAAAATATCAGTCACAGCAAGTTGACCAAACACAAACATAACCTATCTAGAAACCAAATCCACACCATCAGAACTTTGGAGAAGAACAAAGATCTGGTGATTTAACCTGCGGATAAGGGAGGGGGCATCGTAGTCTTGGATAAGGTAGACTACAGAATGTACAAGGATATTGTCTGATCAAGATACGTATGAAGTCCTGAGGCACAATCCTGTGGCTCAGTTCAAGGAAGAGATTGACCGAATCTTGGGAGATGCTCATGAGAAGGAGATATTAAACAACAAAGAATTCCGATATATAGGAATCAAATTTCCCATCACTCCGGTATTCTATTACTTACCCAAGATCCACAAGTCACTCCATCAACCACCAGGTAGACCTATTATTTCTGGCATTGGTTCTTTGTCAAGTAACCTATCAGAGTATCTAGACAAGAACCTACAGAAATACGTCATAACTCTACCTTCCTACATACGTGATTCCACACAGGTACTGAACATTCTGGACAACATCAGGTGGGAAGAAGGGTATCTATTGGTCACCTGTGACGTGGCCTCCCTCTACATACCACACGAAGGAGGTGTAGAGGCGGTAGAGTATTTTCTCAACAAAGACATCAACCTTCCAGATAATCAGAGGAAATTCATTCTCGATGGGATATCCTATATCTTAACGCACAATTATTTCAACCACAATGGCACCTTTTATAAACAACTGTGCGGTACAGCCATGGGGACCAGGTTCGCGCCCAGCTATGCCAACCTATATATGGGAAAATGGGAAATGATCTTCTGGGAATCATGTCCAGCGGGCGCGGACCTGGTCTCCTACCATCGATACATAGACGACATCTTAATGATATGGAAGGGTACGAGAGAAGATTTGGAATACACCATTGGAGTTATGAACAATAATATCCACAACCTTCAATTTACCTACGAAATAAGCAGCTCAGAGATTACATTCTTGGATCTAAGGATTACAGTTGAAGACAATAAAATAAAGACTTTGACATATTTTAAACCTGTCGATTGTAGTAACTATATACACATCAATGGCTGCCATCACACTAAGTGGAAACAGAACATCCCCAAGGGCCAACTACTTAGACTCAAGAAGAACTGCTCTGACCCTGAACTATGGGAAAAACAAGCTGAGACTATCAAAGCTCGTTTCCTAGAAAGAGGCTGTGAAGAAGAGAAAATAGACAGAGACATCGAGGAAATCAGAAAAAGAGATCGCAAGGAACTTCTTCAATACAAAGATAAGAGGATCAGAACTATGGATGATAAGAACTCCATCGATGTAGCATTCATCACACAATACAGTGAAAATCGCCATCTAATAGAGAAGATTATTGAGAAGAACTGGCCACTATTGAAAAATGATGACACCATAGGAGAAGCACTAGAGAATAAACCCAAATTCATCTATAGAAGATCAGACAATTTAAAAAATATGCTGTCACCAAGTATCCCACGATCAGGGTCTATGGGAATCCAAGATGTATTTGGCAACAAAGTTAAAGGTTTTTATCCGTGCATAAGCTGCAAGGCATGCAGGAGAGGTCTCAAGATCAACAAATTCAAATCTAACAATTCAGGGACGGAACACCAAATTAAAGACCTCATAAAATGTAACAGTAAAGGGGTCATATACATAGTCCAATGCAGCTGTGGACTGCAATATGTAGGTCAGACTTCAAGGTTATTGAGAGACAGAATAAGAGAACACATTTTACAAGTTGAACACGGGAATACAGAAACCGCCATGTACAGACATTTCACCATTCACCATAGTAGTAACCTCAAAGATCTAAGTTACTATGGGATACAATTGGTGAAACCCAATTGGAGAGGTGGTGATTACGAGAAAAAACTACTTATAACAGAATCCAAATGGATCTACGAAATTGACTGTCTTTACCCAAAGGGCCTCAATAATAAAGAAGACCTGTCACACCTACTAAATCTGAAATAAATGAAGCTATTAAACTGGATATAACAGACTTTGAATACATCATCATACCTCTGTAGGATAAAGACATTTATTCCTACCTGGATACTTCTCCTATCAGCCGGTCCCTATCAGTTTCCACTTAGTCTCTTTACAATTACCAATCAGACATATATCACAGGATATATCATATGGAAATTTAACACACTTCCACCTAATAGTTACTGGGTCACTAATATGAATATACATAAGGGACTAACTACACCTCTAGAAACATCAGCTAGTAGATGGGCTACTTTTGAACCAATCCCTTTCATATATGCCCACATGCACAATTTTGACTAATTTTTATAATTTTTTTATAAACTTTTATCAATTTTTACCAATTTCTATTGATGTTTTGATTTTCCCTTCCATATCCGTATCTTTTCCTGTCTAGCAGTCTGGAATTATGGACAACAGCTAAAAACTTTTTTAAAATCTTTTTAAATCTTTTTATATGTCTAGGAAGATATATTATAGACACATCCTGATATACTCTATATTGGTTTAGCACAAAAAGGGACAATATACGTCACCTGTTTTATGATACACCTCTGTTACCCACTCTTGGCGATATATCAACACTACTCTGAGGTCACACTCAGAGTGGGGTTCTTTATATCCGAGTCCCTCGGGAGAGGCACTTGCTGTACTTCGAATAAAATTCCCAATTAACCAGTATATAAAAATAGTTTTCATAATCTTCCCGATATACATTTTTGATAGACCAAAATTATCTAAAGTCTCTAATTTCTGATATACCCCTCTTGGTATATGTACTCCCCTCCCCCTTTAGCCAAAGTTTTTATATGAATTATATTTGGAAAGTTTTTAAAGTTTTTAACTTTTTCAACATATGGTCACAATTATTGATATTCCTTTATTCACATTCTCATAGGTTATATATAGATTGATTCTCTATATCCACATATCCATTTTATATATATACATTTTACATTTTGCATATTGTTTCAATATATGATAGCCCATTATCCATCACAGGCTATAGTGAGAGCATAAGCTTGCAGTAGTATGTCATCCCTTCAAGCGATTACCCATATCGCATTTAAAATGAAATTATCTCTCCCGGACCTTTTGACACTCCAATTCCGGTTAACCTATTGCCTTTCTAACTTCCAACCCTCTAATCACCGAAATCATTCCGGATGTATCAACAACATGACTACATCTGGCTTCTACCCCCACTTCCGGTATCGGCGAAACCAATAGACTTCTGGTTTCTGCCTAGTTCCGGTTTAGCGCTGATACCGCACTTCCAGTTTCATAGATATTAGCGGTAAGGGTCCGATATAACACCTAATGGCCACAAGTGGATTTAACAATAAGGACACAGGAAACCAACGATTTATATTTAAAGTGACATTTATATATTAGCATTAATCACACAATAGTAAATGCATAGAACATTTAAGGGATATTAGGGCACATCCCCATATCCGGTTACAGCAACCACTTCCGGTTCATGGGGTCACCCTTTTTGGCGCAATTTTTGGTAAATTTGGCGCCATTATGTATAGATATTTAGGTATAAAAGTAGCATCCTCACCTACCATATATCAGTCTTGAAAAAGGCCCTATTGGTGGGCCGAAACGCGTTGGCATATATGGTGAGCTATATTCCTATTATCTAGAGTTTATTGTAAACAATACTGCTCTATGTTGTACCTTTTCTTTTTTTCACAGGTTATGGAGTTATTTGTTTATTATTGATTGTATCTACATTGGTCATCATCATCTACTACTGATTTTTATTTTTACTTTTTTCTCACTATCTTTTTTGATATTTTTACTATTTTTTATTATTGTTTGGTATTTATTTATATATTTTTATATTCTTTGGCACTTTCCACCATCTTGGAGTTGATCACAGCACAGTCTTTTGCTTCAGTTTTTTTACTTTTTCTTCATTTTGGAGGATTCACCCCCCTCCTTTTGGATTAGTTGGATCACTTATTTTGGAACACTAGGAACATTTTGACATACTTTGGATCACTGTGATTTGGAACACTAGGAATCACTTATCCTTTTTTCAGTTGTACACACAGACCCCACTTACACTGTTTTGGATTTTTTTGGACTCCATTTTTTTCTTTGGATTTCACTGATTGGATTATCTCTTTTTTGGACACATAATATAATATATTTTTTCTTGACATTATACATTATTTATTGTGCCCCTTGCCCCCATGGGCCATACCACAGACAATTTTGCTCATAATCATATTTGTTTTTATATTTTGAATTTTATCCTGTATTTTATCTTGTTTCACATTGCCTGTATTTTCCCATAATTCAGTTGCACTTTGTATTAGCTTATTTTATATCAGCTTATATTGTGTATTGTTTCTTAGCCAGTACTATGGATCCATGTACTTTGTTTTAATTTGCTCTAATTTATGCTATTGATTGTTGTTGCTTTATGCACTATTAAATATATCTGACATACAATTTTAATTAATTCTAGCACATTGCTGTTAAACTTTTTATCATATTGAATTTCACTTTACCTGGCCTTTATGTTATTTTAGGCGCTCCTTACACATATCACTGGTCTGTTCTTATCTTATCTATGGGTAACTAGAGACCCATTGTATATAGGAGCTTAGGTCCTCAAGTCAGCGCCGTTAGACTGTCACCTTCTAATATATATTAGTAACAAGCAAACATTAAAACAGCAGAAAAATCAATAGTTCAACTTCTGCAGGTACTGAGCGAAAGCTGAAAACACGTGCCTGGCTAGACTTGTGTATATGTTACTACTACGCGTTTCAGGCACAAGCTCCTTCCTCAGGTGATAAATTAATTGTTTTCTGCAGGAGGTTCCCTCTCAAATATGTATGCAATGAACGTAGCCCGATATTCAAAATTTCCATATTGCAAAGAAAAGGGACTCGGCGCACTTCCAAGGCTGGTGGTTTTCACATCACAGGAGGTGAGAGGATTATGGAGACTATACTTTGTTTTCTGATAACTACTACAAAATATGCACCCATTAGAAAAGGGAACTAGATGATGCTATGGAATAGAAGATGGTGCAAATGCAGTGTTAATTTTGAGGGAAAATTTTGATTTAGTCTTAGTTTTAGCCTTTTGACTAAAATGCTATTTTAGTTTTAGTCGTATTTTAGTCATCTTAATTGTTTTAGTTTTAGTCTAGTTTTAGTCGACTGAATCTCCAGTAGATTTTAGTTGACTAAAATCTAAGGGGTTTAGTTAAAGTGTAATGCATTATTTAAGCATTTCTCTATAATTTGCAAACTGATTATATACTCCAGTAGTAAACATAACACCTGTTATTATTTATAGTATTAAGGTTTAAACATGCAATACAGACACAGATTTAGCCGTTGTGATATATAACATCTTAATTAAACTTAAAATTAAACAAAACCAAGTTTCATAAACAAACAGAAGGGAAACTTCTTAAAATATAAAAATACTAAACTGTAAACTGTATTGGCTGTATTGCACATATTACCCAATATAAAAACTTTAACAGTTCTCTGTTAATAATTAAAACAAGTATCAAGTAACTCTCAACACAACAAAATGTTTCTGCAGCTAGCACAGGCACAGCATAACTTAAACGCATACTCATCTTTTATGCTTATTTCTATAGGAAGAATCAATTGATTGTTCACAGATTTAAAAAAAATTCGGCAACGATATTAGCACTGCTCTAGAACTTCCAAACTCATTATATACTCCTGGAGTAAAGGTTTATTAACCTGTTTTTATTTATGTTATTAAGGTTTGAACATGCAATACAGATTTAACAGATTTAACTGTTGTGGTATATAACATGTCTTTATCTTAAAATTTAATAAAATTAAGTTTTGAAAATTTGACAAAAGAGCAGTAATTAGATATGGATTGATAACACCTTGCATAAAATGTTTTTGTCAGCAAATTTGATTTAATTTTAGTCATAGTCTTTTGACTAAAATGTCATTTTGATTTAGTTTTAGTCGTAGTCTTTTGACTAAAATGCCATTTTAGTTTTAGTCGTATTTTAGACATCAGAATTTCTTTAGTTTTACACTCATTTTAGTCTAGTTTTAGTTGACGAAATTAACACTGTGCAAATGCAAGCAACATGCAGTAATCTAGAAACAATTCCATCTTTTGAGATGAATACAGATAACTGACTCATATTCATATGAATCAGTATGAACCAACTTGGCGCTGGGAATTATTAATGCCCCTCTGCATTTTACTGTGTGCACCCTATATACGGTTACTGGAGAAACCTCTGGTGCCAGTAACAAAAGAGAGTAGTAATTTAAATCCCTAGGTACCATTAACACAAAAACAGTGATTAAACCCTCTTTATGCAATTCAATTTTAAAACTGATTTATCAGCACTTGTATCGATTGTATATAGATCAACCACTCAAAGCTTACAGTGAAGGTGAGCACAAAAGCTCCTGTAACTTGTACCTCACACTATTTCTCTATAGAGTCATTATTCTGTCCAGAAGGGTGCAGCATTCCTAGGCATTGGAACAGATAACGTTATCCTTGTGAAAACAACTGACAGGTAAGATCATACACTGTGTTCATTTATGGCTTATGGTAACCTTTGTGCTTATTTATATTACTATGGGTCGTCAGGAAGATATGAGAGTTAGGGCTACGATACAGTGGGGAAAACAGTGATATGTCATGTGACCATATCAGCTCTCACAGCATGTATGTGACCTACAGACATCAAAAGCAGTAGTTCACAAATGCCACCCTAACCATTACCAATAATAGCTGTCCTGTAGCACCCCAAAGCAATTAACCATAACAGTGCTGACCTTAATCCTTACCACTGCATTTAACCCTAACTCTAACCACCACCCCATCCATTACCTAAAATTGCTGACTTGTACCCCACACTGCCATTAACTTTAACTATGATAATCAAACCTTATCATTATTAGCATTAGTTACTATCCACTACCTCTAATGCAAATCTCCTCTTAAAGCGACATTATATAGATAGGTGAACACATCTGGTGAGAGAATAAGAAGAGGAATATATGTCCAGCCATCAATCATCAGATAGCTCTCAGTAGTGAATTGCCCTTCAACAAAGGATAAAAAGAGTAGAAAGCAAACTAGATAACAAAAGTAAACTGGAAAGTTGTATAATTTGCATGTTCTATCCGAATTATGAAAGTTTAATTTGGACTTTAGTGTCCCTTTAACTCCATTACACCCCACATGACCTCCACCTTAATCACCCCCAATACGACCCCTGAACACTAACCCGAGACAACACTCCACCAGTCAAACCCTTCCTATGTGGTCTCGTACCCCAGCATAAAATAGAGGGTGGACTAAAGCACCTAACCCTCTAAGTTAAAGATTAATAAAACAATTTACACAAAATACATTACAAAACTACTTAAGCATTGCTGAAGTAATTACGCTATTCCTCCTGCAACAACAGGTCTTCTTGCTTCAAAATCCTACCTGTATTCTAAACTGGTTAATGGTTCCTCCTCTATCTATAGAATTTTAAGCAATTCTGATTGGCATAAAAATACTATTTTAAACACAATTTTGTGTGTTTTACATACAATGAAAAGTATTTTACAATACACTTCAATTTGCAAAAATGCTCATTGGGACTTCTCTACATAATAAGATGAAACATTATTATTAATGTATTTCCCTGGGCCCTGATAATATTTAATATATTTTTATGGCTTAACATATGTGTTTTTCCTATATACTATTTTAAAATACTATTTTATTAGAGATGGCCTACTCTCTTCACAATGCCCTGTTTCTTCCCTTGTGTTCCAAATTCCACAATTTAGTAAATGTGACTTTTCTCTCTATAATTCTAGGGGGAAAATGATGCCTGAAGATTTAGAGGAAAAGATAATGGAATCAAAGTCCAAGGTGATATTTAAGAATATTTTTGTATTATAACATAATCACACAATCATTTAAATGTAAATATTTCTCCAAAATAAAGTCTAGTATAGATTGCAATACATGCAAAGGAATACAATTTCCTGTAGTAACCATAATGGTCATAATGTTGCTTGACAATTTCGCAGACCACAATATTGCTGCAAAATGTGCTGTGGCAAGAGGCTCGGACTGAGCATTAGTCTGGTTGTCTTAGCCCCATTCAGTTGCCAGAATTATTATTTGTGCATGTTGCAGGGTCAGCAAAGTTCTGCCTTTCACTGCCTTGCTGAGTCTATGAGCCAGGTCACGGACAGTTATCCCCTCCCCAGGTTAGGGCTGCCAGCTCCACAAAAAAACTGGACAACCTGTAGATGACTGTGCAAGGGTGGTTGGTGGGGGTCACACAATGTTCCCTCCCAAAAGCTCTACCTAAGTAGACTGTCCCTTTAAATGTTTTTGTAAATCAAATTAGAACATTATACTTGACAGTTATGGTTAAAAAAAAAAACAAAGTGGGAAGGAGTGGACTGGTCTGACTTAAAATGCCCTGGCTTCTTTTGTATCCCAGGCCAGTCCTGTGCAGCAACAACCACAATATCACCAGCCATTGTGAGAGTTATGGTTATTTTATCCAACATAAAGTCTGTGATCACTGCAGTAATGTATAGAGATAGTTCTAAGGGATAAAGGATATTTAGAGGGCACTGCTAATGAGCTTAAGATATCACAGAGTATAAAAGACTGTTAAGTGAGTAGTTAAAGGGACAGTCTAGGCCAAAATAAACTTTCATGATTCAGATAGAGCATGTAATTTTAAACAATTTTCCAATTTACTTTTATCACCAATTTTGCTTTGTTCTCTTGGTATTCTTAGTTGAAAGCTTAACCTAGGAGATTCATATGCTAATTTCTTAGACCTTGAAGCCCACCTCTTTCAGATTGCATTTTAACAGTTTTTCACCACTAGAGGGTGTTAGTTCACGTATTTCATATAGATAACACTGTGCTCGTGCACGAGAAGTTATCTGGGAGCAGGCACTGATTGGCTAGACTGCAAGTCTGTCAAAAGAACTGAAAAAAGGGGCAGTTTGCAGAGGCTTAGATACAAGATAATCACAGAGGTTAAAATTATATTATTATAACTGTGTTGGTTATGCAAAACTGGGAAATGGTTAATAAAGGGATTAGCTATCTTTTAAAACAATAACAATTCTGGTGTAGACTGTCCCTTTAACTGATAGATTGCTCTATATATGTACAACAGGGGCGTGATCCGATATACGGCGTAGTTTGCGGCGAAAGCGAGGGAATCCGCGTCGCCCGCAGTTTCAGCTCGCAACTCGAGCTATCCCATATACGGCGCCGTCAGATGCTAACGTGCCGTAAGTCGGATAAACCAGCGATGTCCAGAAATCTGCGCAAGTACAAATTTCTGGCGTCGCCAGTGACTTACGGCACGTTAGAAACTGCCAGCGCCTACAAAACCTGACTAAAGTCTAAATCACCCGCACTGTCTAACACGCCTCCCTAACATAGCCCGACACGTCTAACCCTCTATCCGCTATCTCTCCTCACTATCCTAACAATAAAATATGTATTAACCCCTAAACCGCCGCTCCCGGAGGCTGCCGCTACCTAATATTTTATTTATAGGTAAGTATTTAGATTTAAATAGGAATATTTTAATTAATAATATTAATATTAGATTTATTTTAATAAGAGTTTAGTTAGGATGTTAGAGTTAGATAGGGTTATTATACTTAATATATATCTAATATAATAACGATATTAACTATATTAACCCTAATATAATTAGGGTTAATATAGTTAATATATATAATATAATAACTATATTAACTATATTAACCCTAATATAATTAGGGTTAATATAGTTAATATAGCTGGCGGCGGTGTAGGGGGATTAGATTAGGGGTTAATACATTTATTATAGGTGGCCGCGGTGTAGGGGGATGTAGATTGTAGGCAAAAGAGCAGTTTACTTTGTGACAAAGCCCCGCCAAAAGGGCTGGCAAAAGAGCTGAATTCTTTGGGGCATGCCCCGCAAAAAGCCCTTTTAAGGGCTGGCAAAAGAGCTGTTACTTTGGGGCAATGCCATGCAAAAAGCCCTTTTCAGGGCTATTTGTAGGGTTAGACTTAGGTTTAGTGGTAGGGATAGTTTAGTATTTTAGGGGTTAAATAATTTAATATAGATGGCGGCGGGGTAGGGGGATTAGATTAGGGGTTAATAATTTTAAAATAGATAGCGGCAGGGTAGGGGCTCACTTTAGGGAGTAGGTAAGGTAGATGGCGGCGGTGTTAGGGGCTCACAGTAGGGGATAGATCAGTTAGATGGTGGCGGTTTTAGGGGCTCACAGTAGGGGGTTAGTTTATGTAGATGGCGACGGTTTAGGGGTTAAATACTTTATTAGGGATTGCGGCGGGGGATCGCGGTTGACAGGTAGATAGACATTGCGCATGCGTTAGGTGTTAGGTTTTATTTAGCAGATCGCGGTTGACAGTTAGATAGACATTGCGCATGCGTTAGGTGTTAGGTTTTATTTAGCAGCTAGTTTAGAGAGTTACGGGGCTCCAATACTCAGCGTAAGGCTTCTTACGGCTGCTTTTTGTGGCGAGGTGAAAATGGAGTAAGATTTCTCCATTTTCGCCACGTAAGTCCTTACGCTGTATATTGGATACCAAACTGCGCGGGTTTGGTATACCTGCCTATGGCCCAAAAAACTACGGGCGACGGCAGAAATATACGCGCGTAACTTCTAGGTTACGCCGTATATGTGATACCAAACCCGCGCAAATATTGGCGTCGCTGACTTTTGCGGTCGACGATTTTTATCGGATCGACCCCCAGACCTTTTATAAAAAGTCAAATTTTTACTTTTTTTTCGTAGTGTTAGTTTTTTTTTAATTTGTCATTTAGATTTTTTAATTGGTAGTATTTTTTTTATTTTATTAGAATATTAATGTTAGGTTAATTTATAGTTTAATGTTAGCTTTATTTTTATTTCACAGGTAAATTTTTATTAATTTTAAAATATTGTAATTTTAATTTAAAGTTAGGGGATGTTAGGTTTAGGGGTTAATAGTTTAATTTAGTGTTTTGCGATGTGGGGGCAGGCAGTTTAGGGGTTAATAGGTTTATTTAGTGGCGGCGATGTGGGAGCCCGGAAGTTTAGGGGTTAATAGGTTTATTTAGTGGCGATGATGTGGGAGGCCGGAGGTTTAGAGGTTAATAACTTTATTATAGTGGTGGCAATGTGGGAGGCCGGAGGTTTAGGGGTTAATAACTTTATTATAGTGGCGGCGATGACGGGGAGTGGCGGATTAGGGCCTAATATATGTAAATAGTATTGGCGATGTGGGTGGGCGGCAGATTAGGGGTTAGGTTTATTTAATAGTTGCAATGTGGGTGGGCAGCAGATTAGGGGTTAATACGTTTTAAATAGTGTTCGCGATGAGGGAGGGTGGCGGTTTAGGGGTTAATAGGAAGTTTATGGGTGTTAGTGTACTTTGTAACAGTTTAGTTATGAGTTTTGTGAAACATTTTTGCTTCCCAAAATCCATAACTACTGCTCTCAGATGGTGGTATGGATTGTGTCGGTATAGAGCATAAAGCAAGCTTTTTAGCCTTAACGCACAACCTGTAATACCGGCGCAATGAAAATCCCACACAAAAACGTCATATTTTTGTGAGCGGAATGGACGTTGCGTTATAGGTTAAAATGTTTGCGGTATAGCTATACCGACACGACTCGTAATATGCGTTCCTGGCCATTACGCTGGAATTGCCATTTTTCAGCATTAAAAGCCGTAACGCACTGTAACGCAAAACTCGCAGGTACATCATCTAAATTACATATTACAAAAGCATATGTAATGACCAATGACTATTATAACAAAATGCATAATATAGATAATATAGGTTAAATGCATATTATAAGTGTATATGCAATGAGCGATGTATTCTGTCTATATGGTTTAGAGTTAGTAAGACAAACAATTGCTGTAAAAGAAAAAACTATTTAAGAAGAAAAGACATGCCAATAAAAAACTAAGCCTTCTATACTATTCAGGAGGCCTCCCTTTGTCCTCACATCTTATAGGGTAATGAAGTTTATAGAGGGCTATCTGAAATAGAGGAGACCACTTATGAATCTCATTGTTGGGACCTCAGATTTTATTTTATTATGTTGCTATATATTTAGAATGGAAGGGGAAAAGGGAGTTATCTATCAAACAGTGTTAGTATAACTGAGGATTCTATCTATTAGGAGCATATCTTTACAACTGGCTGTGGGTAGCAGTCCGACTCTACAATAATTATATAGATCATATGATGCATGTGTACATTCAGTAATAATCATACGCTAATCACCCAAGATTATTTATTTATAAGTTGTGTAGATCAAGATGAGGAACAGTATATCTAGTATGGTGTGCACATTGTATAGTAATGCCTATGGTTTCTTAAGGGGTGTACCTAGCTAAGATGAAAAGGGAAACCCTAAGCAATGACTCTATATTCCATTCTGAGAGCAGATTGGAACTTCTATATTTAAATTATTAGTAGGCCAGCTATCACAGTCATGGGTGCAGATGTAAAAACACTTTCTTATTCCTCAATGATAACAGAATCTTGCGGTACCGGCCGCAGGCAGCAAGACCCAAAAAACACCATAAAGAAAATTAAGGAGTAAGCCCTCATGAGGGAAGCTGGAGGGGTTGAAATAATGTGTTACTGGAGTGAGATTGTTGTATTCTAAATGAGCAAAAACAAATATGTTTGTCCTGTATATATTCATAAGACCATCGTTCAGTTCTTATAACAAACATATATCAGGAATAAAACCTCAAATAGCTGCACTAATAGGAGAGATCTGTAGTTCGCTATTTTAACTGCTGGAGTGGTTCCTATCGCTAGCTAGTAAGAACAGTAAAAAAAAGGTAAAAACTATCTAGTTTGTGCATAACAAAACATTAAAGGGGCCACTATTAAACTCGTGTTACAAGAAAATTAATAAGTGCGGATCAATGTCTACATACGTTCTCAGTTTTGGGTATGGGAGTCCGAATATTAAGTGTCCAGATATGTGGGAGGCTGGAAGAGGTGTACTGCTCACCCCTACGATCCACTCATTTGTTGGTTATTAACCCACACCTGGTCTCAGTACACTCATGTGGGGTTTAAGATACAAAGGGTAACTATAAGAACAAACATATGCTTGCCTATGTATCAATATATGTCTCCTCATGATGATCAGCCATAAACTGGAGTCGCCCTAAATGTTGTTTCCAGAGCGAGGTAAGCTTCTGGCCAGGATGAGAGCCACCCAGGACATCCTCCATTCATCTTCTATTGTCGGCACGGCGATCTGCAATATCGGTGCAGCCGACATGAGGTGCTGTGATGATCTTTTTGGCTCTTCTGGGCAGATAGGTTTGGAGTCTTCATGGGAGTGAAGTATGGAACAGTCGCAAGTTGTATTTGTGTAGTTAGGTTTGTTGCGTCAATCTTCATGAGGTGCTCTGGATTAATTGGTAGAAATGCTCTTTCTAAATAGCGGTCATCCGTTTGAGGCATCACAACCTGCGGTTTGGCAAAAAGCTTATCATCTTCCTTGGTCGATACCATCTATACAACAGGTGTGTTTTCTGGGTCCACATTACTCTGATTAGTAGTGTCGCCTCCATTATCCCAATCTGCGGCGAATGCACTCTCAAGCCATATGAAGTGATCGTTCAATAAGTTAGCGATCATCTCAAGTAGAATAACTTTGTTGAGCTCCTTCTAGGGTTGCCACCTTTTGCCCAGAAAATTCCTGGATACTTTTTAAGTGGGCGTGGAGAGGGTGTGGCTTGGGGTGTGGCTTCTCGCTGCCTCAAATTCATTATTAAATATATATATATAATATATATCATATATATAATATATCATATATATTATATATATATATATATTATATATATATCATATATATATAATATATATATACCGTATATATATTTTATATATATATATATATATATATATATATATATATATATATATATATATATATATATATATTATATATATATATATATATTATATATATATATATATATATATTATATATCTATATATATTATATATATCTTATATATATCTATATATATCATATATTTATATATATATATATATATATATATATATATATATAATACATATATATTATATATATAATATACAGGGAGTGCAGAATTATTAGGCAAGTTGTATTTTTGAGGATTAATTTTATTATTGAACAACAACCATGTTCTCAATGAACCCAAAAAACTCATTAACCCCTTAACGACCAACGACGTATGGGGTACGTCCTGCAAAAAAATGCAGTTAATGACCAAGGACGTACCCCGTATGTCGTTGGTCTTTGAAAGCCCTGGAAGCGATCCTGATCGCTTCCAGCCGCTTTCATGTTATTGCAGTGATGCCTCGATATTGAGGCATCCTGCAATAACAGTTTTGAGCAGTTCGATTTAGAGAGAGCCACTCTGTGGCCCTCTCTGCATCGGCCATTGATCGCGGTGTTCGTTGGTGGGTGGGAGCTTACCAAGGGAGGCGGGTGGGCGGCGATCAATGGAGGAGGGGGGCAGGATCGCGTGTGGGGTGCGTGCCAGAATGCGCGCGCGTGCACGGGAGCGGGTGCGCGCGCGTGCACGCGGGCGGGTGCGCGCGTGTGCGGGTGGGAACCCTACACTATGGAACAATTATAGTGGGAGAGACTCAGTGGGAGAGAGGGTATAAATGGTATAAATAAATACAATTAGTAATCTGGGAGAGGGTTGGGGGTTGGGGGTTGTGGGGGGGCAGCTACACTACAGAAATTAGTTGTTTTTTTTAATAAAAATAAACATAACCGTTTTTAATTTGAAACTGGGTACTGGCAGACAGCTGCCAGTACCCAATATGGCGCACAATAAGGCAGGGGGGGGGTTAGAGAGCTGTTTGGGGGGGGATCAGGGAGGTTGGGGGCTAAGGGGGGATCCTACATAGCAGCATATGTAAATATGCTAAAAAAAAATAATAAAATAATAAAAGATAGCTTTTATTTTAGTACTGGCAGACTTTCTGCCAGTACTTAAGATGGCGGGGACAATTGTGGGGTTGGGGATGGAAGAGAGCTGTTTGGGAGGGATCAGGGGGTGTGATGTGTCAGGTGGGAGGCTGATCTCTACACTAAAGCTAAAATTAACCCTGCAAGCTCCCTACAAGCTACCTAATTAACCCCTTCACTGCTAGCCATAATACTCGTGTGATGCGCAGCGGCATTTAGCGGCCTTCTAATTACCAAAAAGCAACGCCAAAGCCATATATGTCTGCTATTTCTGAACAAAGGGGATCCCAGAGAAGCATTTACAACCATTTGTGCCATAATTGCACAAGCTGTTTGTAAATGATTTCAGTGAGAAACCTAAAATTGTGAAAAATTTTAAGTTTTTTTTAATTTGATCGCATTTGGCGGTGAAATGGTGGCATGAAATATACCAAAATTGGCCTAGATCAATATTTGGGGTTGTCTACTACACTACACTAAAACTAAAATTATCCCTAAAAGCTCCCTACATGCTCCATAATTAACCCCTTCACTGCTGGCCATAATACACGTGTAGTGCGCAGTGGCATTTAGCAGCCTTCTAATTACTAAAAAGCAACACCAAAGCCATATATGTCTGCTATTTCTGAACAAAGGGGATCCCAAAGAAGAATTTACAACCATTTAAGCCATAATTGCAGAAGCTGTTTGTAAATAATTTCAGTGAGAAACCAAAAGTTTGTGAAAAAATTAGTAAAAAAGTGAACAATTTTTTGTATTTAATCGCATTTGGCAGTGAAATGGTGGCATGAAATATACCAAAATGGGCCTAGATGAATACTTTGGGATGTCTACTAAAAAAAAATATATACATGTCAATGGATATTCAGAGATTCCTGAAAGATATTAGTGTTCTAATCTAACTAGCGCTGTTACGGTTACCCTTAGTCTCGCTGAGAGATGGACCGCTTAGTAGCCTGGATCCCTATTGCTAAAGAGGGGAGAAGCTGCTTTCCATAGTATTCTATATGAGTCTCGCAAATATAGAATAATCTCCCTTAGCTGCAGTACAGCTAGGATACCCTTCTGCCCACAAAAACGAGTCAACGCTGCGATTGAGGGTCAAACAAGAACTCAGGACTGGGATGCCCAGCCTGCTTTTTATTAAGGTTACATGCACACAGGGCACTCCCAGGGGGAGAGGGGGGGAAGCACAAAATCCCCCATCACACATTTAGATAGAGAGCACTGTCCTTTGACAGGCCACAATAGGATTACAGTACTTAAGATAACAAGTTTACAAGTTCATCTTATCAATTAGCAGTCTGGCTCCAGAGGTGATTAGACAATAGTTTCTAAAAGCTGAAAAAAAAAGAGTTAACTCTTTATGAAATGAAACTTGTTACAGTTTTCTTGGAGCCCTTCTTAGGCGCTGGCTTGCTGGTTCAGGCATTGCTGCTGGGAAATAAGCTCTTCACAACAAAATAACTAATGCTTCTGTAACATTGCTCCCTTTCTGTGGAACACTCTGGCAGACACGGTCTGACCCCTTTTCGGGGCAGACTAAGGCTGTCCAGACCGCTGGTTATGCGGGGCTGAGGTCGGTTTGTCTGGACAACCCGTCGGCGTTGCCATTCTGTTTCCCAGGTCTGTAAGTAATGGTGAAATTGAAGGTTTGCAACGATAAGCTCCAACGTAATAGCCTGCCGTTATCTCCAGAGACCCGGTTCAGCCACACCAACGGGTTATGGTCGGTGACCAGAGTGAACTCCTGACCATATAAATAGGGAGTCAATTTCTTTAATGCCCACACCAAAGCCAAACACTCCTTTTCGACCGCTGCATAGCTGACTTCGCGGGGCAGGAGCTTCCGGCTGATGTAGGCAACTGGATGCTCCCCTCCATCTTCGCCTACTTGGCTGAGGACGGCTCCCAGCCCGAACATGGAAGCATCTGTATGGACGATAAAACGTTTGTTAAGGGCTGGGGCCGCCAAGACAGGAGCGTTAATTAGAGCATTTTTGAGAGCCTGGAAAGCCGTTTCACAGTGGGGAGACCACAGGACCTGTCGAGGTAAGTTCTTCTTGGTCAAGTCAGTCAGGGGTTTGGCAAGTGTGCTGTAGTCTGGTACGAACCGTCTATAGTACCCTGCCGTGCCCAGGAAGGCTAGGACCTGAGTCTTAGTGATGGGGGTGGGCCAATTGGCGACAGCTTCTATTTTGGCCGGCTCTGGTCGCTGCTTTCCACACCCCACCCGGTGACCCAGGTACTGTACCTCGGCCATCCCAAAGTGGCATTTTTCTGGCTTCAGAGTCAGGCCAGCAGCCCGGATCTGATCCAGAACCATTCCCACATGAGCTAAGTGGTCCTCCCAGGACTCACTGTGGATCGCTATGTCGTCCAGGTAGGCGCAAGCAAAACTCTGGAAGCCATCCAGGAGCCTATCCACCAAGCGCTGGAATGTAGCTGGGGCATTCTTCATCCCAAACGGCATTACCCTAAACTGATATAAGCCGAATGGGGTGACGAATGCCGACTTGGGGATAGCCTCCGGGGCCAGGGGAATCTGCCAGTAACCTTTGCAGAGGTCAATAGTGGTCAGGTAATTTCCCCTGGCTATACGATCGAGTAGCTCGTCTACCCTGGGCATAGGGTAAGCGTCCGTCACGGTATTTTCATTGAGCCTCCGATAGTCTACGCAGAACCGGGTGGTCCCATCTTTCTTGGGCACCAAGACAACTGGGGAGGCCCAGGGACTATCGGAGGGCTCAATTACCCTGAGCTGGAGCATCTCATCGATCTCCTTCTTCATTCCTGTCCTAACTGCTTCGGGGATTCGGTACGGAGCCTGGCGCAAGGGAGCTTGTCCCGGAGTATCTACCTGGTGGGTGGTTAAAGTAGTGTACCCTGGCTTCGGGGAGAAGGTGAGGTGTTTGGACTGGAGGAGTTGGTTGAGCTGCTCCCTTTCAGTGGGGCTAAGTTGGTCCCCTATCTGAACCTGCGCCACTATACCTGTGGGGAGGCTCTTTTCTAATAGGTCTGGAATGGGTAAACTGTCGGGGTCTTCCTGAGGGGAACAACATACGGCCGTCACGTTCTCTGGTCGCTCAAAATATTCCTTGAGCATGTTTACATGGAATGTCTTTCTAAGATTGTTGTCGTGGCAGCTAGCTATCACATAAGTGGTGTCTCCCCTTTTCTCTACGATCTGGTAGGGACCCTGCCAGGACGCCTGCAATTTGTCTGTCTTCACCGGCTTAAGTACTAACACCTTTTGTCCTATGGTGAAGATTCTCTTTCGGGCCCCCCGATCGTACCATACTTTCTGTCTTCTCTGGGCCAACTGGAGATTAGCCCGCATGGATTTGGCTAATTGCTCCATTCGGTCCCTGAGTTCCAGCACGTATGGCACAATTGGGACACCGTCAGCCTCCATCTCTCCCTCCCAGTGCTCCCGGATCAGGTTTAGGGGTCCCCGTACCTTTCTTCCGTAGAGCAACTCGAAGGGAGAGAACCCTGTCGTTTCCTGGGGCACCTCCCGATAAGCAAATAGGAGGTGCGGCAGGAAGCGTTCCCAGTCTCGGTATTCCTGAGTGAACGTCTTGAGCATTTGCTTGAGGATCCCATTGAACCTCTCACACAGCCCGTTCGTCTGGGGGTGGTATGGGGAGCTTAGGAGGGACTTAATTTTGCAAACCTGCCAGAGTTGTTGGGTCAATTCAGACGTAAATTGGGTGCCTCGGTCGGATAGGATTTCTTTTGGAAATCCTACCCGGGAGAACACCTGTACTAGTGCATTCGCTACCGTATCCGCTTGTATGTTGGATAGGGCGACAGCCTCTGGGTACCTGGTAGCGTAGTCCACTACGGTAAGAATGTATCGCTTACCGGAGGGACTAGGGGTAGCCAGTGGTCCCACTAGGTCAATAGCAACCCGGCTGAAGGGTTCCTCTACAATGGGCATATTTACTAGCTGGGCTTTAGGGTGATCGCCTCGCCTTCCTACTCGTTGACACACATCGCAGGTGTTACAGTAAGTTCTAACGTCAGCGTGCACCCCTGGCCAAAAGAACGTGTGAGTAATGCGGTGTAGGGTACGGGTAACGGCTAGGTGGCCTGCTAAGGGGATGTCGTGGCCTATTTTGAGGATTTCTTGACGGTATTTGTGGGGCACTACCAGCTGTCGCCTACGCTGTCCCCTTTTCTCTGTCCAGCGGTATAGTTTCCCTTTTTCCCATAAGAATGTTTCGTTATCTGCCCCGCCCCCTCCGGTCTCTGCTCGTTCCCGGTACTTTTGTAAGGTCGGGTCAGTCTTAGACTCTGCCTCGAAGGCATCTGGGGTGTCCCAGGGTATGGGGCCTAACCTGTCAGGCAAGGTCGGGGTAGGTCTTACCTGTGTCTCCCGCACTGGTGAGAGCTCTCGCTCCGTCCGGGCTTGGGCCCGTGTAGTCACTGGGTCCGCCTCGTTGTTGCATACTGGAGCATAGGCAGAAGTCATGGGGCCCAAATCGTTGCCCAGTAGTACTTCGGCAGGTAAATTATCCATTAGGCCCACGTTCACAGCCCCCTTTCCCGCTCCCCAATCAAGATGCACTTTAGCTGTTGGAATTTTGTACACATCCCCCCCCGCCACTCTAACGGCCACAGTCTGTCCGGATCGCTTGTGCTCTGGCACCAAATGACTCTGTACCAGCGTGATAGTAGCCCCTGTGTCTCGCAATCCCTCGGTAGATCGCCCCTCGAGCCATACCCTCTGCCGATGGTGCTGGCGGTTATCTGAGGCAGCATATACAGGGTCTGCCTCGTGAAGCGGCCCCACATATCCCTCCATAGGGGCCTCTTGGTTAACACAGAGGGCCCGGGCCGGACGATAGGACCCAGAGGGGTAATTGTAATTCCTGGGTGTCTGGTGCGTATTAAGGGGGCAGCTAGCCATGAAATGCCCTGGTTGCTTGCATCGGTGGCAAGTCGGTCTGGGACGCTCAGAGCTGTTATTGGGTGGTCCTGAGTGTCGGACGGGCCCTGTGGGCACCGGGGCTCGGAATTCAGCACGAGGGGGTGCACGGTAAACCTCTCTGGGTTCGACCCGTGCTGGAGCTCGGTAGTTCATGGGTTCGTGAAGACGGGAGTCATAATGTTCATCGGCCAATTTGGCTGCTTCTTCTAAGGTAGAAGGCCGCCTGTCTCGCAGCCATTCCTTCCCTTGCTGTTCCATGCCATTATAAAAATGTTCTAAGAGAAACAATTGTAAAATTTCCTCCCCAGTCACCGCTTTACTTCCGCTCAGCCAGTGATTTGCCGCTCTCCGCATTTGGTGCGCCCATTCCATATGGGTATCGTTAGGCTTCTTTTCCGTGCCCCGAAACTGTCGGCGATACGTGTCCGGAGTTACAGCGTACCGTCGCAACAGTGTCTCCTTAACTAGCTCATACTGTGTCACTTCCTCAGCACCCAGAGTACGAAAGGCTTCCAGGGCTCGCCCGGATAGTTTCCCAGACAATATCGTGGGCCACTCTCTGTTGGGAATCTGGTGCAGGGCACATTGCCTTTCGAAGTCCGCCAAATATTCATCAATCCCTGTCTCGCTCTCTAGGAAGGGTCGAAATGCCGCATAGGGTATCTTGGGCCTCCCAGCATTTTCGACAGGGATGATTACCTGCGGGGCTTCAGCATTGCGGTGTGCGTTCGCTAGGTTGAGTTCGTGGGCTCGAGTCTCTCGTATATCCTCGTCCGCCTCCGCCATCAACTGCTGTACCAATTCCATGGAGGGGTTCGGCCCGTATAATGAGAGCCTTTCCCGAACAATCCTGGTTTTTTCGTCACTAATCGTGGTCGGTGTTTCCGCCATTGTGAAGCTCTGATCCAGTTCGGTCAATTCTGCGATCAGCTCTCTCCTCGGCCGGTTGCTGGCGTACCCCCCTCTGCTTTCAAGTAAATCCTTTAGGGTTGTACGCTTCAATTTTTCGTAAGCGCTCTCCATCCGTTCTGTACCTCTCCTAGGAAATCCAGGAAAATCCCGCCGCTGCCGCCAAATGTTACGGTTACCCTTAGTCTCGCTGAGAGATGGACCGCTTAGTAGCCTGGATCCCTATTGCTAAAGAGGGGAGAAGCTGCTTTCCATAGTATTCTATATGAGTCTCGCAAATATAGAATAATCTCCCTTAGCTGCAGTACAGCTAGGATACCCTTCTGCCCACAAAAACGAGTCAACGCTGCGATTGAGGGTCAAACAAGAACTCAGGACTGGGATGCCCAGCCTGCTTTTTATTAAGGTTACATGCACACAGGGCACTCCCAGGGGGAGAGGGGGGGAAGCACAAAATCCCCCATCACACATTTAGATAGAGAGCACTGTCCTTTGACAGGCCACAATAGGATTACAGTACTTAAGATAACAAGTTTACAAGTTCATCTTATCAATTAGCAGTCTGGCTCCAGAGGTGATTAGACAATAGTTTCTAAAAGCTGAAAAAAAAAGAGTTAACTCTTTATGAAATGAAACTTGTTACAGTTTTCTTGGAGCCCTTCTTAGGCGCTGGCTTGCTGGTTCAGGCATTGCTGCTGGGAAATAAGCTCTTCACAACAAAATAACTAATGCTTCTGTAACAAGCGCTAATTTTGAAAAATAATGGTTTGGAAATAGCAAAGTGCTACTTGTACTTATTGCCCTATAACTTACAAAAAAAGCAAAGAACATGTAAACATTGGGTATTTCTAAACTCAGGACAAAATTTAGAAACTATTTAGCATGGGTGTTTTTTGGTGGTTGTAGATGTGTAACAGATTTTGGGGGTCATAGTTAGAAAAAGTGTGTTTTTTTCAATTTTTTCCTCATATTTTATAATTTTTTTTACAGTAAATTATAAGATATGATGAAAATAATAGTATCTTTAGAAAGTCCATTTAATGGCGAGAAAAACGGTATATAATATGTGTGGGTGCAGTAAATGAGTAAGCGGAAAATTACAGCTAAACACAAACACTGCAGAAATGTAAAAATAGCCTTGGTCCCAAATGGACAGAAAATGGAAAAGTGCTGTGGTCCTTAAGGGGTTAATATCAAAGCTGAATAGTTTTGGAAGTAGTTTTTAGTTTGTTTTTAGTTATAGCTATTTTAGGGGGATATCTGTGTGTGCAGGTGACTATTACTGTGCATAATTATTAGGCAACTTAACAAAAAACAAATATATACCCATTTCAATTATTTATTTTTACCAGTGAAACCAATATAACATCTCAACATTCACAAATATACATTTCTGACATTCAAAAACAAAACAAAAACAAATCAGTGACCAATATAGCCACCTTTCTTTGCAAGGACACTCCATCCATGGATTCTGTCAGTGTTTTGATCTGTTCACCATCAACATTGCGTGCAGCAGCAACCACAGCCTCCCAGACACTGTTCAGAGAGGTGTACTGTTTTCCCTCCTTGTAAATCTCACATTTGATGATGCACCACAGGTTCTCAATGGGGTTCAGATCAGGTGAACAAGGAGGCCATGTCATTAGATTTTCTTCTTTTATACCCTTTCTTGCCAGCCACGCTGTGGAGTACTTGGACGCGTGTGATGGAGCATTGTCCTGCATGAAAATCATGTTTTTCTTGAAGGATGCAGACTTCTTCCTGTACCACTGCTTGAAGAAGGTGTCTTCCAGAAACTGGCAGTAGGACTGGGAGTTGAGCTTGACTCCATCCTCAACCCAAAAAGGCCCCACAAGCTCATCTTTGATGATACCAGCCCAAACCAGTACTCCACCTCCACCTTGCTGGCGTCTGAGTCGGACTGGAGCTCTCTGCCCTTTACCAATCCAGCCACGGGCCCATCCATCTGGCCCATCAAGACTCACTCTCATTTCATCAGTCCGTAAAACCTTAGAAAAATCAGTCTTGAGATATTTCTTGGCCCAGTCTTGACGTTTCAGCTTGTGTGTCTTGTTCAGTGGTGGTCGTCTTTCAGCCTTTCTTACCTTGGGCATGTCTCTGAGTATTGCACACCTTGTGCTTTTGGGCACTCCAGTGATGTTGCAGCTCTGAAATATCGCCAAACTGGTGGCAAGTGGCATCTTGGCAGCTGCACGCTTGACTTTTCTCAGTTCATGGGCAGTTATTTTGCGCCTTGGTTTTTCCACACACTTCTTGCGACCCTGTTGACTATTTTGAATGAAACGCTTGATTGTTCGATGATCACGCTTCAGAAGCTTTGCAATTTTAAGAGTGCTGCATCCCTCTGCAAGATATCTCACTATTTTTTACTTTTCTGAGCCTGTCAAGTCCTTCTTTTGACCCATTTTGCCAAAGGAAAGGAAGTTGCCTAATAATTATGCACACCTGATATAGGGTGTTGATGTCATTAGACCACACCCCTTCTCATTACAGAGATGCACATCACCTAATATGCTTAATTGGTAGTAGGCTTTTGAGCCTATACAGCTTGGAGTAAGACAACATGCATAAAGAGGATGATGTGGTCAAAATACTTATTTGCCTAATAATTCTGCACTCCCTGTATATATATATATATATATATATATATATTATATATATATGTAATATATATATATATTATATATATATTATATTTACACATAATTAAGCCCCCACAATTTAATTAAGCCCCATACCAATTTGAAAAAACAGCAGACACAGCCAAGTATTACCCACAGTTTCTCTGTGGCTGCTCTGCACTTGTTGGCTTAGGAAGGCTGTTGCACTCTGCACAGGACCTACAGTCAACGGGAGGTGGTGGAACCATGAAGGTAACAACTGGCCATGTTTCGGCAGGCAGACAGCCCGCCGCGCGGCCACCGCACCAACACCTGTCTGTCTCTCTGTCGCTCTCCACTGCAGCCGGATGTGACGACTTTCTCGACCCTCCTCCCCCCTCCCACACCAATCTCCTCACTCTGTCCTGCAGACTCCCTCCCTACCCGTTTTGTAGAGCAGACTGAAAAGAAAAAGTTTGTGAATAGACTAAGTTCTCATGCTGCTAACAGAGGAATCCGATTCCTATCACATGCTGCTCGCTCCTGTAAACCCCGGGCTAAGCGCTCCTCTGGCCAGCTAATGTTTTGTAAGTCTGCTCACTGCTGCGCCAGGGGAGTGCTTAGCCCGGGGCATTTGAGGCTAGTTCCGGGACACGGGACACAGAGCCTCAGACTGGGACTGTCCCGGTGAAACCGGGGCAGGTGGCAACCCTAGCTCCATCCGGTATGAGTTGCAGGTACGTATATCCCTGTTTAGTGTGTGTAGGATCAGTACTCTATCGGTACTTCATAATGACAAAGGCCCTAGGGCGCCCCGCTGGGGGGTTGGTTAAGAGGCCTAATAATATTGGCTTTTAAATAATGGGATTCTTTAGTAGCATCGCATATGGTATGGTTGGTTAAGTGATGATGAATATAGGAGTAGATTAGTCAAGAGCCCTGTAGGAGCTAGCAATTGAGCGACCTATCATGGCCCGCCGCCCGGAAGTTCCCCCAATATTAATAATTTTAATTCTGCAATTCCAAACATGTAAAATACTAATATTTCTATTTATCAAGTGTAGCATTCAGTTATCAAATGAAACATTTGAATGTTGATTCAGAGTTCAGTCCAAGTCTATGGGAATCATTATTCAAATATAGATTACAAATAGAGCTCAGAAATATTATTATTGAGCACTAACACCACTCAAGTTGAATTAATAATGCTCCTATTCTTGGGCTCATATTACAAGTTGAAAGTAAAAAGTTATTAGATGAGCTGTCTATAGCTATAGTATAGATATATATATACAAAACACGGAAGGGGACAGCACTCTCAGGCCGGACCGGGTACACATCCTATGACCCTGTAACATGCACAGCCCTGGGTGCACAATAGCACTCTCAGGAAGCTGCACTGTCCACAGAGTCAAAGGCAGTTAACCCCAGACAGGTCTGGATGCAAGTCCCAAAAGGGAAGATTACAAAAGCAAACAAATAAATAAAACACACAGAGAAAGTCCAGCACTCACTTACAAGCTCACAACTAAGGTAAAAAGTAAAAATGGAAGAGTTAGTTACCGCATCTGGCCAAATGGGACAAGCCCAGGTACCACGTCAAGGTCTCTTCCAAAAACCTGGGTCCCTAAACAGCCACACAATGCAGGCTCACATCCAGCAATTGGCTGGTGAGCCTGCATTGTGTGGCTGATTAGGGACCCAGGTTTTTGGAAGAGACCTTGACGTGGTACCTGGGCTTGTCTCATTTGGCCAGATGCGGTAACTAACTCTTCCATTTTTACTTTTTACCTTAGTTGTGAGCTTGTAAGTGAGTGCTGGACTTTCTCTGTGTGTTTTATATATATATATATATATATATATATATATATATATATATATATATATATATATATATAAATACAGTATCTCACAAAAGTGAGTACACCCCTCATATTTTTGTAAATATTTTATTATATCTTTTCATGCGACAACACTGAAAAAATGACACTTTGCTACAATGTAAAGTAGTGAGTGTACAGCCTGCATAACAGTGTAAATTTGTTGTCCCCTCAAAATAACTCAACACACAGCCATTAATGTCTAAACCGTTGGAAACAAAAGTGAGTACACCCCTAAGTGGAAATGTCCAAATTGGGCCCAAAGTTTCAATAGTTTGTGTGGCCACCATTATTTTCCAGCACTGCCTAAACCCTCTTGGGCATGGAGTTCACCAGAGCTTCACAGGTTGCCACTGGATTCCTCTTCCACTCCTCCATGATAACATCATGGAGCTGGTGGAGGTTAGAAACCTTGTTCTCCCCCACCTTTCGCTTGAGGATGCCCCACAGATGCTCAATAGGGTTTAGGTCTGGAGACATGCTTGGCCAGTCCATCACCTTTACCCTCAGCTCCTTTAGCAAGGCAGTGGAGGTGAGTTTGGGGTTGTTATCATGTTGGAATTCTATCCTGCGGCCCAGTCTCCGAAGGGAGGGGATCATGCTCTGCTTCAGTATGTCACAGTACATGTTGGCAATTATGGTTCCCTCAATGAACTGTAGCTCCCCAGTGCCGGCAACACTCATGCAGGCCCAGACCATGACACTCCTACCACCATGCTTGACTGTAGGCAAGATACACTTGTCTGTGTACTCCTCACCTGGTTACCGTCACACACGCTTGACACCATCTGAACCAAATAAGTTTATATTGGTCTTATCGGACCACAGGACATGGTTCCAGTAATCCATGTCCTTAGTCTGCTTGTCTTCAGCAAACTGTGGGATTTCTTGTGCATCATCTTTATAAGATGCTTCCTTCTGGGACGACAGCCATGCAGACCAATTTGATGTAGTGTGCAGCGTATGGTCTGAGCACTGAAAGGCTGACCTCCCACCCCTTCAACCTCTGCAGCAAAGCTGGCAGCACTCATACATCTATTTCCCAAAGACAACCTCTGGATATGACGCTGAGTATGTGCACTCAACTTCTTTGGTGGACCATGGCAAGGCCTGTTCTGAGTGGAACCTGTCCTGTGAAACCGCTGTATGGTCTTGTCCACCGTGCTGCAGCTCAATTTCGGAGTCTTGGCAATCTTGTTATAGCCTAAGCCATCTTTATGTAGAGCAACAATTCTGTTTTTCAGATCCTCAGAGAGTTCTTTGCCATGAGTTGCCATGTAGAACTTCCAGTGACCAATATGAGAGAGTGTAAGAGCGATAACACAAATTTAACACACCTGCTCCCCATTCACACCTGAGACCACTAATGAGTCGCATGACACCGGGGAGGAAAAATGGCTAATTGGGCCCAATTTGGACATTTCCACTTAGGGGTGTACTCACTTTTTTTGCCAACGGTTTAGACATTAATGGCTGTGTGTTGACTTATTTTGCGGGGTCAGCAAATTTACACTGTTACACAGGCTGTACACTCACTACTTTACATTGTAGCAAAGTGTCATTTCTCCAGTGTTGTCACATGAAAAGATATAATAAAATATTTACAAAAATGTGAGGGGTGTACTCACTTTTGTGAAATAGTGTATATTGCAAGCCTCCACTGTATGTAAGTAGCAAATTCATTTCTCAATTTTAAGTGAAGTGAAAACCTTGCCGGCATGAAGAAAAATCATACAAAATCCTTGGGATTTTTTTAAACCTTGTTTAGTAATGTACAAGTCTCTGTTTCACATAAAGAAAACTACATAACAACATAAACATTTCTCAAGATAAAATGTGTGTTCCTAAATTAAGGTCCTTGCTGTACCAACGAGATTTCTTAGATCATCTCATCTGAGCTGCAATGTTTTGAATATCAGAACCTAAGTATCTCAAGATAGGTTAGAACAGCCTCACATTGAGTATCATAGGCAAGTGGTTAATGGCACTCATGCTTCTTAATGAAGCAAGGGTGTTTATATGAGTGTACAGTGCTAAAGGAAACACACACACATCTCACAGTCATCTGAGTGTGCTCCTGTTGCAAATTCTAAGCTTTCCTTTGAGTAGCAGGGGCCTGAGTCAGTGAGGTAGTAGAACGTGGCTGTGCTCGCTGTGTTGCTTATTTTAATAAGGATTATACTATTCACTCCTGACTATAGCTATAAAAAATGTTAGGTTTTATGTCCATTTAAATATAAAATGTGTATTTGCAAGAAAAAGCAAAAAACCCTGCGATAAGCCATTGTTTTCAGTGAGGTACCATAAATGCAAATGGATTGTAGGAAATGAACTGCTTCCCAGACTCCTTTTTGTTCATTTAAGGCTATATCCTACCCAAGCAAACAGTCAGTAAACATTGTGTGAGACAGATATTATTTTTAATGTGTAAATATTGGCTCATAAACATCTATGGGAGATTAAAGAGGCCCTCAAATGTATTAAACGTTCTTCAAATCAACAACATAACAGAGACTTGAATGTTCGCAAAGTTGTTTTCTTTTATTGTTAGGGTTCTGTCCCTTTCCTGGTTAGTACAACTTGTGGGACGACAGTTCTCGGAGCATTTGACCCCCTACATGAGATTGCTGATGTGTGTGAGCAGCATGGACTGTGGTTACATGTAGATGTGAGTACTCGGGAGAGTAAATTCAATATTAAACTTTCATGATTCAGATAGAGAAAGTAATGTTACACAACCTTTCAATTTATCTGTTACAAAATTAGCTTCATTCTCTTGTATCCTTTGTTAAAGAGTAAACTTAGGTAGGTTAGGGAGCAGCAATGCCTAATGGGAGCTAGCTGAACACATCTGGTGAGCCAATGATATTAAAATTAATAATTTCTTGCTGAAAATTCAATATGTAAGCACTTGACAGCATATTAAAAAAATTGTCATGAGGAAAAAAACTCCATGTTTTTTCAGGCACATTTCACTTCCTGCATTCACTGATTCCACAAACTTGCATCCCAGTGTTACAAAATGGAGCTCATAACCATTATACAGATATAAGCAAAACTGAGCTTTGTCATTTAAGTTTAAATAAAGTTTCACCTTGTTGCTACTTTAATCACCTTCCATTGTCTCTTTAAATTGACATGCAAGTGCAAGAATAATATGCTCTAATATGTCAGAGCAATTTATTATAACACTAATGTTTGCATAAAAGTATTTATTTAATGCCTGCAAAGGGGTTAAACACATAGTTAAAGTCCGCCCAGAACAGAAATGCTCTACTGGGATCTAGCTGAACGCATCAATTGAGCCAATGACAATAGACATTAGCAGGCCCATTTATCAAGCTCCGTATGGAGCTTGAAGGGCCGTGTTTCTGGCGAGTCTTCAGACTCGCCAGAAACACAAGTTATGAAGCAGCGGTCTAAAGACCGCTGCTCCATAACCCTGTCCGCCTGCTCTGAGCAGGCGGACAGAAATCGCCGGAAATCAACCCGATCGAATACGATCGGGTTGATTGACACCCCCCTGCTGGCGGCCGATTGGCCGCGAGTCAGCAGGGGGCGGCGTTGCACCAGTAGCTCTTGTGAGCTGCTGGTGCAATGTTAAATGCGGAGAGCGTATTGCTCTCCGCATTTAGCGAGGTCTTGCGGACCTGATCCGCAGTGTCGGATCAGGTCCGCAAGCCCTTCGATAAATGGGCCCCATAAGCTTAACCCCCAATCACCCACCAACTCCAGTAGTGCATTGCTGCTTCAAGCCTACCTAGGAATGTTTTTCAATAAAGGATACCAAGTAAATTTGATCATAAAAGTCTCCTAAAACTATATGCTCTGTTTGACCCAAGTTTAATTTTCATGTAATCTCAGTAGATTTTCCTTTTACATATCTACTAATGTAGTTGCCATACTTGTCCCTTATCCGAGTCATTGCTATTCTCCTCCTTACAGTCTGCTGTACTGCATTAGGGCAGTTTGTATGTTGACTCTTTTCTTGTCTTTTTAATCTCTATTTTCTTCTTCCCATCGCCATTCTCTCAAACAGGCTGCATTGGGAGGCAGTGCCCTTCTGTCAAAAAAGCACAAACATCTCCTGAATGGCATTGAAAGGTCAGTAATGCAGAGAATTGATAGGGATGTGCTATAGATATTATGCTCAATGATTTTATTATCTACCTATTAAATTATGAACGTAGGTACATGCCAGAATTCCAGTCTGCACTATGTGCCATCCACTACATTAGAGAGGTTAAATTGACGCAATAACTGTGATAGATACATAAAATCCAGTACCCAAAAGAAAAAAAATCATAAAAAATAGCAAAGACAATATAATAAAGAAAAACAAAACAGTGCAAAACTTCTTATAATCCACTCTGGCAGTCGCTCTTTCAGTGTTAGGCACCCAAGCTGAAATTAAATAAATCAAAGAAGGTGTCACATAGTCCAAAGATCAAACACAGGGCCTATAGAAATACAATCTAGGGGCGCGATCCGATATAGATCGTAGTTTGCGGCGCAAGCGAGGGAACCCGCGTCGCCCGCAGTTTCAGCTCGCAACTCGAGCTATCCCATATACTGCGCCGTCAGATGCTAAAGTGCCGTAAGTCTGATAAACCAGCGATGTCCAGAAATCTGCGCAAGTACAAATTTCTGGCGTCGCCAGTGACTTACGGCACGTTAGAAACTGCCGGCGCCTACAAAACCTGACTAAAGTCTAAATCACCCGCACTGTCTAACACGCCTCCCTAACATAGCCCAACACGTCTAACCCTCTATCCGCTATCCCCCCTCACTATCCTAACAATAAAATATGTATTTACCCCTAAACTGCCGCTCCCGGAGCCCGCCGCAACCTAATAAAATTATTAACCCCTAAACCGCCGCCAGCTATATTAAATCTATAACCCCCCTAAAGTGAGCCCCTAACACCACCGCCATCTACCTTACCTACCCCCTAAAGTGAGCCCCTACCCCGCCGCTATCTATTGTAAAATTATTAACCCCTAATCTAATCCCCCTATACCGCCGCCAGCTATATTAAATCATTTAACCCCTGAAATACTAAACTATCCCTACCACTAAACCTAAGTCTAACCCTACAAATAGCCCTGAAAAGGGCTTTTTGCGTGGCATTGCCCCAAAGTAACAGCTCTTTTGCCAGCCCTTAAAAGGGCTTTTTGCGGGGCATGCCCCAAAGAATTCAGCTCTTTTGCCAGCCCTTAAAAGGGCTATTGGCGGGGCTTTGTCACAAAGTAAACTGCTCTTTTGCCTACAATCTACATCCCCCTACACCGCGGCCACCTATAATAAATGTATTAACCCCTAATCGAATCCCCCTACACCGCCGCCAGCTATATTAACTATATTAACCCTAATTATATTAGGGTTAATATAGTTAATATAGTTATTATATTATATATATTAACTATATTAACCCTAATTATATTAGGGTTAATATAGTTAATATCATTATTATATTATATATATATAAAGTATAATAACCCTATCTAACTCTAACATCCCTAACTAAACTCTTATTAAAATAAATCTAATATTAATATTATTAATTAAAATATTCCTATTTAAATCTAAATACTTACCTATAAAATAAATGCTAAGATAGCTACAATATAATTAATAATTACATTATAGCTATGTTAGGGTTTATATTTATTTTACAGGTAAATTGTTAATTATTTTAACTAGGTATAATAGCTATTAAATAGTTATTAACTATTTAATAGCTATCTAGTTAAAATAATTACCCAATTACCTGTAAAATAAATCCTAACCTAAGTTACAAATACACCTACACTATCAATAAATTAAATAAACTACAAATATCTATCTAAAAATACAATTAAATAAACTAAACTAAATTACAAAAAAAAACAAAACACTAAATTACAAAAAATAAAAAAAAGATTACAAGATTTTTAAGCTAATTACACCTATTCTAAGCCCCCTAATAAAATAATAAAGCCCCCCAAAATAAAAAAATTCCCTACCCTATTCTAAATTAAAAAAAGTTCAAAGCTCTTTTACCTTACCAGCCCTTAAAAGGGCCTTTTGTGGGGGCATGCCCCAAAGAAAACTGCTCTTTTGCCTGCAAAAAAACCCACAATACCACCCCCCAACATTACAACCCACCACCCACATACCCCTAATCTAACCCAAACCCCCCTTAAATAAACCTAACACTACCCCCCTGAAGATCTCCCTACCTTGTATTCACCCAGCCGGGCCGAACTCCTCATCCGATCCGGGCGATGTCTTCCAGCAAGCGGCAGTGAAGTCTTCTTCCATCCGGGCGATGTCTTTATCCAAGCGGCAGAGAGTCTTCTTCCATCGGCGATGTCTTCAAGCAAATCAGCATCTTCAATCTTCTTTCTTCGCTCCTCCGCCGCGGAGCATCCATCCGGCACGACGACTTCCCGACGAACGAGGGTCCTTTAAATAACGTCATCCAAGATGGCGTCCGTCGAATTCCGATTGGCTGATAGGATTCTATCAGCCAATCGGAATTAAGGTAGAAAAATCTGATTGGCTGATTGAATCAGCCAATCAGATTCAAGTTCAATCCGATTGGCTGATTGGTTCATGCCCCCACAAAAGGCCCTTTTAAGGGCTGGTAAGGTAAAAGAGCTTTGAACTTTTTTGAATTTAGAATAGGGTAGGGATTTTTTTTATTTTGGGGGGCTTTATTATTTTATTAGGGGGCTTAGAATAGGTGTAATTAGCTTAAAAATCTTGTAATCTTTTTTTTTATTTTTTGTAATTTAGTGTTTGTTTGTTTTTTGTAATTTAGTTTAGTTTATTTAATTGTATTTTTAGATAGATATTTGTAGTTTATTTAATTTATTGATAGTGTAGGTGTATTTGTTACTTAGGTTAGGATTTATTTTACAGGTAATTGGGTAATTATTTTAACTAGGTAGCTATTAAATAGTTAATAACTATTTAATAGCTATTATACCTAGTTAAAATAATTAACAATTTACCTGTAAAATAAATATAAACCCTAACATAGCTATAATGTAATTATTAATTACATTGTAGCTATCTTAGAGTTTATTTTATAGGTAAGTATTTAGATTTAAATAGGAATATTTTAGTTTATAATATGAATTAGATTTATTTAATAAGAATTTAGTTAGGGGTGTTAGGGTTAGATAGAGTTAATATAGTTTATATAAATACTATAGTAACTATATTAACCCTAATATAATTAGGGTTAATATAGTTAATATATATAATGTAATAACTATATGAACTATAATATACTTAGGGTTAATATAGATAATATAGCTGGCGGCGGGGTAGGTAGATTAAATTAGGGGTTAATAATTTTAATATAGATGGCGGCGGTGTAAGGGGTTCACATTAGGGGATAGATCAGTTAGATGGTGGCGGTTTTAGGGGCTCACAGTAGGGGGTTAGTTTATGTAGATGGCGGCGGTTTAGGGGTTAAATACTTTATTAGGGATTGCGGCGGGGGAGATAGACATTGCGCATGCGTTAGGTGTTAGGTTTTATTTAGCAGATCGCGGTTGACAGGGAGATAGACATTGCGCATGCGTTAGGTGTTAGGTTTTATTTAGCAGATCGCGGTTGACAGGGAGATAGACATTGCGCATGCGTTAGGTGTTAGGTTTATTTTAGCAGCCAGTTTAGGGAGTTACGGGGCTCCAATAGTCAGCGTAAGGCTTCTTACGGCTGCTTTTTGTGGCGAGGTGAAAATTGAGTAAGATTTCTCCATTTTCGCCACGTAAGTCCTTACGCTGTATATTGGATACCAAACTGCGCGGGTTTGGTATACCTGCCCATGGCCCAAAAAACTACGGGCGACGGCAGAAATATACGCGCGTAACTTCTAGGTTACGCCGTATATAGGATACCAAACCCGCGCAAATATTGGCGTCGCCAGCTTTTGCGGGCGACGATTTTTATCGGATCGACCCCCTGATAATAGTGCTATAACAAGTGTGCTGCACACTTGCAGTGATTTACTAATCTCCTAATGACTTCAGAAAATGATGCACCCATTAAAAAATGATAAAATAAGGATTAATTAAAAAATATTTGTTAGGAAGGAGCCAGCCACAATAGGTTTCTAGTGACAAATTTCTCAACATGGTGGTTGTTTCATCAGCAAAATGACAGGACTACCTTAAAGGGATAATATACTATAAAATAGGTTTGCTCTTAATGTGTTTCCACTTACTTGTTATGACAGCTGCAGCATTTAAAATGTATAAATCCCATTACGCTGCTTTCTGCATACAGCATCTTACAATGTATTTTGAGAAAACCTTGCCACCTTTTAGTTTGCGAGAAAAAACTGTGAGATCTGTAGTGCGAAAATCTTTACAGAATTAAGCTGGGATTAGAGAAACAATTTCATATACGCCCTTGCAAAGCCCATGGAACGCCCATGTTCAGCCCATTTTAAGAAAAAAAAACAACAATTACACCAAGTACGATTTTTTAAGTGATTTTTGCACATCCAGAGTAATTAAAGGGATATGAAACCCTTTCATGATTCAGATAGAGCATGCAATTGTAAGCAACTTTCTAATTTACTCCTATTATCAAATTTCCTTCATTCTCTTGGTATCTTTATTTGAAAAAGCACCAATCAGCAAACGCTACTCAGGTACTGAAACAAAAATGGGCTGGCTCCTAAGCTTACATTCCTGATTTTTCTAGTAAAGATACCAAGAGAACGAAGAAAAATTGATAATAGGTGTAAATTAGAAAGTTGCTTAAAATTGCATACGCTGTCTGAATAATGAAAGAAACAATTTGGTTTCCATATTCCTTCAAAAGTTATAAGTATCTGAAAATAAAACTACTGCACAACCATATGTCCTTAAGCAATTACTTTAACATCCCTTTAAGATTTAATTGTGTATATATCAGGGATGGACTGACAAGTCGGGCAAATCGGCCCTTGTCTAAGGGCCCCTGCTTTTTAAGGGGCCCCATGCATCATACTGAACTAGCAGGATTTTTTAAAAAATTATTTAATATTTTTATTTTTTTGGGCTTTGCGGGCTCTCACATGTGCGGCTTGAGTCGAGTGTGACTTAGTGCGTGAATCGATACGTGTGACTTCCTAGGAACGAAAGAGCTGGTTAGGTAAGTTGTGACAAGTCCTGGCACTGGCAGACTAAAGTGATACCCTGCAATATGTGGACCGGGTGTGTATAAGTCCGGAATCCGGTCCACATATTCATGATCACCTGGCTGGCTGCTCAGCTCCACCCACACGCCGTGCGCACACAATTTTAATTGAGGCTATAGAGTCGGCAGCCACAGCATAGCAGACAGTGTGGCCACGTGTGGTGAAGGAGGAGGACTGAGTCAGGTGAGGGCCAAGGCGCCAACTCAGGTAAGGGAAGGAGCCGGCTGCCGAAGGCTTTAGCAAAAATCCCATCAGATTGAATATATTATGGATTTAAAAGGAAAAAAAATACTTTAATGTTTTTAATGCATTTGAAAAAATGTAGTATGGGAATTCATGAGTATTTATTAGATTATTGTGTTACTGAGCACACACTGTCATACAGAATCATCGCCAGTGACCTTTGTTATTCACATCCTTTTCCTAATATAATAAATATGATTACATATTATTGTATTGTAGCATTTTGTTGTGTTGTATGTCGTTTTGATTTTTTACTTTGTCCCTTTTGAATGGGTGACAATTTTTTTTTATCTTTTTTGGTTGTTCTATGATCTTATTATAGGGCCAATTCGGTTACTTGGAATCCTCATAAGATGCTTGGTGCTGGCTTGCAGTGCTCTGCTTTTCTCCTGCGGGACACCACAGTAAGTATGTTTAATTGTTTTCAAAATATGTATTGTCAGTAGATCACACTAGCTCAATGACATCCCCTGGCATAGATACTGTATATGCGTGGTACCTGATCATGCGGGTGAACAGAAAAAACCCCAATTCATTTAGCCCCTTTCCAAAAAACAGCAACATACAATCTTTTACCCTAAAAAGGATATGTGGTTGTCATTTTGTTCATGAAAAACCTGTTTATTTCCTTATCCATTATCCATAAATTTAGAATATACAACAAAATCGGAGAGCTAAAACTGTACCTCACTGCCACAAAACCATAATGCACATCATTTAAAAAAGGGGAGAATATTCTCTAATGTGTTGTCACAGAAACGTCTAGATATAGCATACTTGATTTAAAAAAAGTATTTTTAAACTGCAACACTTGCTTTACAGAAAAATGGGTGTGGGTGATAAAATTGTTGTTTTCTCCCTTCCAGAAATAATCACACACACGAGATGCAAAAAAGACAGTCACCTCTTTAAATAATGGGTTATGTAACTCTCTAGATATTGTGAGGTGTATGCAATAAATGGCTTTTGCATGAATCATTAAACACTTTAAAAACGTCCTCTGAAACTGTGCCTCTGACAAAAATAACCCCTCACACAAGACCTTGAAAAAAGGAAAGTTGCATCTTTCAAATGAGGTATCTCATAATACAATAACTATTAGATATTAGTAATTGTTTGATACGTTCACCAGTGGAGCAAATATTTTATCGGCAGATACACACCAAAAGCCATTTCTAGTCTAACTATTAATCTATTTAAATATATAGGCTTTATTAAAGGGACAGTAAACTGTTTGAGATAGAACTGTACATTTTATATTACAAAGTAATAAAAAAAACTTTCGGCTAAATTATGAGTCTTGCGTTATGAGTAACAAAGCAGCGTTAAGCCTCATAACGCTGCTTTTTTTACTACCGCTGCTATTACGAGTCTTGCAGATTTAGGGGCACCGCACACTTTTTTGGCCTTACCGCAAATCAACTTACGCAATTTGCGTATAGTCTTTTTTCTATGGGACTTCCATAGCGCCGGTATTACGAGCTTGTCCTGGGAGGCCAAAAAGTGAGCGGTACGCCCTATCCCGTCAAGATTCGTACCGCATTTTAAAGTCAGTAGTAATGAGTTTTACACTACAACGCTGTAGCATAAAACTCATATCTAAAGTGCTAAAAAGTACACTAACACCCATAAACTACCTATTAACCCCTAAACCAAGGCCCTCCCGCATCGTAAACACTAAAATTAAATTATTAACCCCTAATCTGCTGCTCCGGACATCGCCGCCACTATAATAAACATATTAACCCCTAAACCGCCGCACTCCCGCCTTGCAAACATTAGTTAAATATTATTAAACCCTAATCTGCTGTCCCTAACATTGCCGCCAGCTTCCTACATTTATTAACCCCTAATCTACCGCCCCCAACGTCGCTGCCACTATATTAAATTTATTAACCCCTAAATCTAAGTTTAACTCTAACCCTAACACCCCCTAACTTAAATATAATTAAAATAAATATAAATAAAAATGACTATCATTACCTAAATAATTCCTATATAAAACTAAATACTTACCTATAAAATAAACCCTAAGCTAGCTACAATACAACTAATAGTTACATTGTATCTATCTTAGGGTTTATTTTTATTTTACAGGCAAGTTTGCATTTATTTTAACTAGGTAGAATAGTTACTAAAT
The DNA here is from genome assembly GCF_027579735.1 of Bombina bombina. Classification (NCBI taxonomy): domain Eukaryota; kingdom Metazoa; phylum Chordata; class Amphibia; order Anura; family Bombinatoridae; genus Bombina; species Bombina bombina. Next base: position 1,062,087,676 of record NC_069501.1, on the reverse strand, counting down.
AGTTATTAACTATTTAATAACTACCTAGCTGAAATAAATACAAATTGACCTGTAAAATAAAACCTAACCTGTCTTACACTAACACCTAACCCTATAATTAAATAAATTCCCTAAATTAAATACAATTAACTAAATTCAAAACAATTAGCTAGATTACAAAAAAAAACAACACTAAATTATAGAAAATAAAAAACAAATTAGAAGATATTTAAACTAATTACACCTAATCTAATAGCCCTATCAAAATAAAAAAAAAACACCCAAAATAAAAAAAAACCTAACCTAAACTAAACTACCAATAGCCCTTAAAAGGGCCTTTTGCGGGGCATTGCCCCAAAGAAATCAGCTCTTTTCCCTGTAAAAAAAAAAAATACAAACAACCCCCCCAACAGTAAAACCCACCACCCACACAACCAACCCCCCAAATAAAACCCTAACTAAAAAAACCTAAGCTCCCCATTGCCCTTAAAAGGGCATTTGGATGGGCATTGCCCTTAAAAGGGCATTTAGCTCTATTGCGGCCCAAAGCCCTAACCTAAAAATAAAACCCACCCAATACACCCTTAAAAAATCCTAACACTAACCCCCGAAGATCCACTTACCGGGAGAAGTCTTCATCCAAGCGGCAAGATGACCTCAACGAAGCCGGCAGAAGTGGTCCTCCAGACGGGCAGAAGTGGTCCTCCAGACGGGCAGAAGTCTTCATCCAGATGGCATCTTCTATCTTCATCCTTCCGACGCGGAGCGGCTCCATCTTCAAGACATCCGGCGCGGAGCATCCTCTTCAATCGACTGCTTCTTCTGGAATGAATGTTTCTTTAAGTGACGTCATCCAAGATGGCCCTTAGATTCCGATTGGCTGATAGAATTCTATCAGCCCATAGGAATTAAGGTTGAAAAAATCCTATTGGCTGATGCAATCAGCCAATAGGATTGAACTTCAATCCTATTGGTTGATCCAATCAGCCAATAGGATTGAGCTCGCATTCTATTGGCTGTTCCAATCGTTTTGGGGGGATGTCAGTTTAGAGGTTAATACATTTTATTATTAGTTGCGATGTGGGGGGATGGCGTATATTGGGGTTTTGATGCGTCAGGTTAATTTTTTTTGAAGTGCGTTAGATTTTTACGCGTGTTTACACATTTTTTTTTGTTTTTACTTAGGCGCCGGCAGTTCATTAACTGCCGTAAGTCCCTGCCACTCCAGAAATGTGTATTTCTGCACATTTCTGAACCTCGCCAGTTTATCTGATTTACGGCAGTATATGATCTGCTGGCATGGTTTATGTGATTCACCTGATGTGCGAGGTAAACTTATGGGCGAAGTGGGTTTCAGAAGTCGCGCTGAAACCTACACCGTATATATATATACAGGTGGCCCTCGTTTTACAACGGTTCAATTTACACCGTTTCAGAATAACAACCTTTTTTTCCAGTCATGTGACTGCTATTGAAAAGCATTGAGAAGCAGTGCATTTATTAAAATAGCCAGTAGGTGGAGCTGTCCGCTTGTGTTGCAGTAAAGCCAAGCAAGCTGAAATTAATCAGTTTAACCAGACCTGAGCTATCAAGCAGATTTCAAAGTAACAAGATCTTCCTGTCTATAAATCAGTCCAGATTGAAATGCATAGAAAGAACTGTTTGCAGAAAAATGAAAGTGAAGTCTGTATTGTGTGATTTTTTTTTAGGTTTATAATGCTGTTTAGCAAATGTTTTTGTTCATTTAACTTAGTTTAATTATATATTCTGTGTTGTGTGATTATTTTATTAGGTTTATAATGCTGTTTAGCATTTAAAGTCTTCATTTCAAAGCTTTAAAAATAATGTATTAGGTGTTACTTATGACAATTTTGAGAGGGGCCTGGAACCTATCTCCCTCACTTTCCATTGACTTACATTATAAACTGGGTTTCAATTTACAACGGTTTCGATTTACAACCATTCCTTCTGGAACCTAACCCCGGCGTAAACTGAGGGCTACCTGTATATATATATATATATATATATCTGTAATCTTGCCCCTAGCCGACAGCATTTAGTAGAATTTAAATTTAAACTCTTTCCTACATACCTTCAAATTGAAATGGATTATAATTATTATTTTTATTAATATTAATTATTTAGGGCTTACTGGAAAAATGCCACGCAGCTAACGCTACCTACCTCTTTCAAAACGACAAATTTTATGACATAAAATATGATACAGGAGACAAATCAATCCAATGTGGGCGTAGGGTGGATTGTTTAAAGCTGTGGCTAATGTGGAAGGCACTTGGGACTGAGGGACTGGAGAAAAGAGTGGACAAGGCAATCGAAAATACCAGGTAATACTATAATTATCATTTATAGTGCCATCAAATATCATAGTTCTGGATACATGAGTAGGGATAAACAAAGGGCTAGATTCATGTATACTTGTTAGGCTGTTGAAGGGCCTTGTCATTAAAGGGATACTAAACCCAAATTTTTCCTTTATGATTCGGATAGAGCACATAATTGAAACAAAAATGAAACAAACTAACAAGCAACCTCCTTTATAAAACAGTCCACTCTGCCATATGCATAAAAACAGAAATGTGAACAGCAGGCAGACATGACAGTTTCAAACTTTATATCACCTTAAAGGGACACTGAACCCAATTTTTTTATTTCGTGATTCAGATAGAGCATGTAATTTTAAGCAACTTTCTAATTTACTTCTATTATCAATTTGTCTTTGTTCTCTTGGTATCTTTATTTGAAAAAGCAGGAATGAAAGCTTAAGAGCCGGCACATTTTTGGTTCAGCACCCTGGGTAGCACTTGCTGATTGGTGGCTAGATTTATCAGCAAGCGCTACCTAGGTGCTGAACTTAATTAAAATATGCCAGCTCCTAAGCTTTCATGTCTGCTTTACAAATAAAGATACCATTAGAACGAATAAAAATTTATAATTGGGGTTTAAGGTGATATCAAGTTTGAAATTGTTATTTCTGCATGCTGTTCACATTTCTGCTTTTTATGCATATGGTAGAGTTGACTGTTTTATAGAAGAGGTTGCTTGTTAGTTTGTTTTATTTTTATTTGTAAGTTTTGTAATGTTTTTAAAACATTTTTGTGATGCTGGTATTCTTGGAAGTCATTTTATGCGGAGGGAAGTTAAAGGGACATTAAATCCAAAATTATTTTTAATGATTAAGATAGAACATACAATTTTAACAAATTAATACAGGAGTAGAAGGGCCATACGCAGAAGAGCTTACAATCTATCGATGTAATATAAACAAATTAACATGTACCATGTCTACAAGAGAAGTGCAAAACAGATGTAATAAAAAATGAAAATCTAATTTGAAACTTATACAGATTTTATTTTTAAATCATTTTCCTTTACATGCTTTTAAACTAATCGTTATATTTATTTATTTCTATGGTTTTGATCGACAGCTATTTAGTAGAAGAAATTAAGAAGAGAGAGGGATTTCTTCTAGTGATGCAGGTAGGATAAACAAGTCTACATTGCAACATTTCTGATTTACCTTCAATATTCTGAATTTAAAACTGTTTAAACTAACAGTATATTTGGCATATAAGAAGGCCAAAACATTGTATATTCCAGATAATTAATGGAAAAGTCTATATAGGACATTAAAAGTGTGTTTTTGATGTTTACTTATTTTGTTATTTTCTCTGTGCAGTAATTTATATCGGATATTTTTGTGTTATGAGTGTTTTGCATCTAAAATAGGTAAATGTGCACATCACAATTGGCCAAAAGTATGTTGTGGACACCTTACTATCCCACCTATATGAGATTTTTGGACATCCCATTCCAAAACCATGGGCATTAATATGGAGTTACCCCTGACGCCTTTACTGCTACAACAGCCACAACTCTTCTGGGAAGTTTTTGCATAAGGAATGTAAAGTGTTTTTGTGGGAATTTGTCCACATTGAGCCAAAAGAGCATTTGTGAGGTCAGGCACAGATGTTGGCCTGGCCCACAATCAGAGTTCCAATGAAGCCCAAAGGTGTTCAATGGGGTTGAGGTCAGGGCTCTGTGCAGGCCACAAAAGTGTTGTGAATTTTATGCACCTGTTAGCAATGGGTGTATCTGAAACACCTGAACTCAATAATTAGTAGGGGTGTCCACAAACTTTATTTTTAGAAATGTATTTATGCAATGGAATGTACATTTATTTATAACATAAACATAAAATTGGCACATCTTTGAAAAGCAAAGTATAAATTTAATAACCTTATTCTATTATCAGAGATGGGTTCTTCCATTTTTTTCCATTAACATTATTGGTTATGTCTTAGTTTAGAGCAATGGTGGCATGAGCTACAAAGGTGGCACTAAAAACCCTATGATATTTCTAAGGCTACATATGGGTTATTCTTGTCTTTGTTTGTTTGATTACATTGTGATCTTTAAAGGACAATACTGCTGTAATGTGTTAGACCATTTTATTTTTGCACTGTTGCTTGAATAAAACTATTGTTTTACTCCATGCAGAGAATTACATATTTAAAGTCAACTCTGGAGCAAAAATGCACTACTGGGAGCTAGCTGAACACATCTGGAAGCCAATGACAAGAGACATAATGTCTGCAGCCACCAATCACCAGCTAGTTCCCAGTAGGCCATATACCCATAATACTGATATGGTTTTACTTTGAATGTGAATAATCTTATTTATTAGTTGGTATAAATCTAGTTAGAAACTAGAAACAATTCTAAAGTGTCCTTATTTTGACTCTCACTTCTTGTATACCTGGAAAACCATGTAAATGAAGAACCTGATCAACTCATTAGATTTCTTTTAAACACAACCTATTCATACTTGTTTAATATGCCTCTAATTTTTTTACAGCCGGAGTTTGTAAACCTATGTTTTTGGTATGTGCCAACCAGTCTGCAAGGAAAATACTCTTCACCTGATTTTTGGGACAGACTTGGAAAGGTATAGTTAGGTTCAATAGTACTCCTGCATATTCTTAGAACGTAAAAGTTGTTCTTTATATTATTTGCCCTACATTATTGTGGTAACATATTCTGCATTTGTTGATTGGAGTTAGGTAAGAACTTCTCACAAATCTTCCAGAGTTTTTATTTATATTTTCCACTACCTGGCAGCTGCAGGTTTGTTTGTAGCTGTTTGTAATATGAAAGCCTGAGTTGTAACTCTGCTCCAAATTAATTGGTAGCACTGTGACTTGCACGTATAATGCAGCAGAGCTTGTTGCACAATTACAGACCTAGCAACCATCCCAGATCCTGAGGGACTGTCATGGTTTGAGAGGCTTGGCCCATTTGCCACCCATAGCTTCTTGGTCAGGACAAATGGGCTGGTTTTCAGGGACTGCCCCAGCTGTGAGAAGGACATGCCCTATACCGCCCATGACAAAGCCAGCCATGCACATAACATGCCTTGGCCCCTCTTACAGTAGTCCCACCCCAAAACACTAAAGGGCCACCACTCACAAGTTCCCCCCACCTCCCTGTCTTGAAAAGCTTTTCGAAAAATTTGCTAGGTATGCAATTAGCATATTAACTAGAGATGGGCAAATGTTTTGCAATATTCGAAAAATCAAGCGAATTTTAACACATTGGTTCGTTTCGAATTTTGAATATTTGTACAACATTCTAACATTCGTTTAATGTAATAGTATTTCTAATGCTTTCTTTAAGTGTAATATCCAATTATTTTATGCAAATATATTTTATGCAAATATATGAATTCGAAAAATTCTAATCAATATATTTGTAATAGTATTTCTAATGCTCTCTTTAAATGTAATATTTGAATAATGCAATATTCGAAATAGAAACATTCAAATTGATATATTTGTATCTATTATTTATCAATTTACTAAAATCACTACCACATGAACTATTGAACTTCTGAATAGTATTTGTTAAATCAAATGTTACATTTCAAAATTTCGAATGTGGATATTGTCAGGTTAGGAAATGTCCAGAAGAAGACCCAAATGCTAGGGCGAACTTAAACAACACCCTTGCACTCTGAGTTTAATCCAGGACGGGACCCCACGACAACCTCCAAAAAACAAAGTACTCACGATATGGAGCAGGGTTAGCCTGTGCCAAAGTAATTCATGATATCAGCCAGATAGACTTCTGAATAAGGAACTGGTTTCAGGAAATGTCTTCCACAGTATCAGGAGAGCAGGGATAGTCCACTTATACTCAGACAGAAGAAGGGTAAAACAGGAAACAGTTAATAATGCAGGAGTAGGTCATTTGTTATCAGGCAGTCTGAAGGTTAACACTGTGTAGACAGTCTTTGCAGAGTATGCAACAGGTAATCAGGCAGTTTGAGGGTTAACACTGAGTAGACAGTCTTTGCAGAGTATGCAACAGGTAATCAGGCAGTGTGAGAGTTAACACTGTGTAGACAGTCTTTGCAGAGTATGCAACAGGTAATCAGGCAGTTTGAGGGTAAACACTGTGTAGTCAGAACTTGCAGAATTAACAACATGTAATCAGGTAGTTTGAAGGTTAACACTGTGTTGTCAGAACTTGCAGAGATAGCAACAGGTAAGCTGGTAGTTTGAAGGTTAACACAGATTAATCAGTACTTGTTGAGATTGGCAACAGGATATCAAGCAGTTTGAAGGTTTACACTGAATAATTGTATTTGCAGAGTTTGGAAACAGGTAAACATGCAGATTGAAGGTTTCACAGAAATAACAGTATTTGAATAGTTTGGCAGTACACAGAGTAGTCTGAATATGCAAGGTTTGCAGCAGGTAAACAGGAAGTTTGAAAGTTTCACAAAACAAACAGTACTTGCATTGTTTGGAGACAGGTAATCAGGAGGTTGAAGGTTAATCCAGCATAGTAAATCCTTGAAGAGATTGGCAACAGAAAAGCAGCAGTTAGAGAGATTCCTCAGTGAAATCCTATCAGAAGCCAAAAAGTTAACAAACAAACTGGCACTGGAGAAACAGGAAGCCAAGAATAAAAAGCCTGGTTGTGACATCATCAGGAAGGGGTGGCTCAGACACCTGTCAATCAAGCACACAGAGAGGACTGCAGAGCTTCCCAGCAGCTGAGCGTGAGAGTGCCCCCTCCTCAAGGACCCCTCCGGGGGACCCAACCGGGCCTGGCAGGGTATTTCTTGTGAAAAGACTTGACAAGAGTTGGAGCATGAATATGAGAGGCCGGTTCCCAAGATCGTTCAGAGATAGGATAACCCTTCCAATGGACCAGGTAGTACAGCCGATTGCCCTGTAGCTTGGAATCGAGAATCTGGCCGACTTCAAACTCAGAAGTTCCCTCTACGGAAAGTGGAGGAGGTGGTTTACTCTTGATAGAGTACTGATTGTAGATGACTGGCTTGAGTAGGGAGACATGAAACACTGGATGGATCTTGAGAGTCTTGGGTAAGGCCAGGTGGTATGCAGAAGAACAATCTCTGGAAACAATTCGAAAAGGTCCAATGTACATAGGACCCAACTTGGTACAAGGTTGTTTTAGACGTATGAATCTGGTGGATAAAAATACTCTGTCTCCAGTACGAAGTAAAGGAGCCTTGCACCTTCTGCGATCAGCATATTTCTTATGTCTTAAGGAAGAAGAGAGTAGATTTTGATGAATGAGTTGCCAGTGATTACTGAGATTTTTCACTATACGATCTGCTCCAGGGACTTCAGTAGAACTGGTATTCATAGGAAAGGTTCTAGGTTCAAATCCATAAGCTGCCTTAAAGGGAGAGGTCTGTAATGAGGCGTTATAACGTGAGTTGTGAGCTAATTCCGCCAAAGGCAATAACTGAGACCAGTTGGAGGGGTGATGGTCTACATAATGTCTTAGAAAAGATTCCAAGGCTTGATTTACACGCTCAGTCTGTCCGTTGGATTGAGGATGGTGTGCAGTAGAAAGTGATATGTTGATTCCGAAGTGCTTACAAAAAGACCTCCAAAATTTGGAAACAAATTGGACTACACAATCTGAGACTATGTCAGTGGGAAAACCATGTAAACGAGATATATGTAGAACAAAGAGTTCAGAAAGTCTTTGAGCTGAAGGCAAGCCTGGAAGAGGTATGAAGTGAGCAGACTTGGAGAACCGATTCACCACTACCCAAATGGTCGTATTTCCAGCAGAAACAGGAAGATCTGTAACAAAGTCCATGGATAAGTGAGACCAAGGGTAATGAGGAATAGGAAGAGGGTGTAATAGACCAAACGGTCGATGAGAAGATTGTTTGTTCGAAGCACAAGAACTACAAGCAGCAATATAATCCTTAACATCCCTCCTCATAGTGGACCACCAAACATGCTGCTTCAGTTTCCACAATGTATTGGTTATTCCCGGATGACCTGCTGAAATGTTGTCATGAGCCCAACGTAGAAGCTTAAGACGTAATCCTTTGGGTACATACAGGATACCAAAAGGTAGTTTGCAAGAAGATGGTACCCGGACTTGAGCAGCATGTAAAGCCTGTACTGGAAAAGAGGATACTTGAGCCTTTGACTGGACGTAGTATAGGTTCTGAATCCAATGGAGAAGGTTCAGAAGATTGGAACTGCCTAGATAAAGCATCTGCCTTGGAATTTTTTAAACCAGGAACATAGGAAAGTACAAAATTAAACCTGGAGAAGAACAAGGCCCACCGAGCCTGACGAGGATTGAGACGTGTAGCTGTTTGGAGGTATAAAAGATTCTTGTGATCTGTCAGAATGAAAAAAGGTTGACTGGTACCCTCTAACCAATGCCTCCATTCATCCAAAGCTAATTTTAAAGCCAAAAGCTCCTTATTGCCCACATCATAATTTAACTCGGCAGGATTGAATTTTTTTGAAAAGAACGCCACAGGATGTATCTTGCTGGTAGTCGGATCACGTTGGGAGAGAACAGCTCCAGCTGCTATAGAGGAAGCGTCAACCTCCAAAATAAACTGGAAATCAGGAATTGGATGACTGAGAAGAGGTGCAGAAGAAAATGATGATTTTAGCGTTTCAAAAGCCTGTACTGCCGAAGAGGACCAGTTCTTACAATTTTGCCCTTTCTTAGTAAGAGAAGTGAGTGGAGACGTGATGTCAGCAAAGTTCTTTATAAACTTTCTATAGTAATTGGCAAAGCCAAGAAACCTCTGCAGGGATTTGAGAGTAGTTGGTCTGGGCCAGTCCTTGATAGCCGACAGTTTAGCAGGATCCATCTCAAAACCTGACTCAGAAATGATATACCCCAAAAAGGGGATGGAACTCTGATGAAAAGAGCATTTCTCCAATTTAGCGAACAGGGAATTGTCTCGTAACCTCTGAAGAACCAGTCTTACATGATGTACATGTTCCTGTAATGTTTTCGAATAGATTAGAATGTCATCGAGGTAAATGATAACAAATTGATTTAGATAATCTCTGAAGATTTCGTTGACAAAGTGCTGAAATACTGCTGGTGCATTGCACAATCCAAATGGCATTACTAGATACTCGTAGTGACCAAATCTAGTGTTAAATGCCGTCTTCCATTCGTCTCCTTTACAGATTCTGACCAGATTGTAGGCCCCACGGAGATCTAACTTGGAAAAAATAGAAGCACCTTGAAGACGATCGAATAACTCAGAAATGAGCGGCAGAGGATAGCTGTTTTTGACAGTAATCTGATTCAAGGCTCGATAATCAATACACGGACGAAGACCTCCATCTTTTTTCCCAATGAAGAAAAAACCTGCACCCACAGGTGAAGAGGAAGGACGAATGAATCCTCTGGCTAAGTTGTCCTTTATGTATTCCTCAAGAGAGACATTTTCTTGACGAGAGAGGGGATAGGTCCTTCCCTTAGGTAGAGGAGCCCCTGAATACAATTCGATAGGACAGTCAAATATCCGGTGTGGAGGTAACGTCTCAGCCTCTTTTTTAGAAAACACATCACAAAAGGCATGATAGTAATTGGGCAATGATTCAGGAACTTCCACCATAGCTACGACAGGACAGGATGGTTTAGAGGGATTTTGCACGCAATGTTTGAAACAGGTAGTTCCCCAGGAAATAAGTTCTCCTTTAGACCATGAGAAAACTGGATCATGAAGCTGCAACCAAGGTAACCCCAGAATCAATGGTATGTGGGGAGAAGAAATGACATCAAAACGAATAATTTCAGAATGAAGTATGCCCACAGTCAAAAGAAGAGGAATGGTAGAATGTTGTATGATACCAGTACCTAGAGGCTGTCCACTGACAGTAATTACCTTAATTAACTGTTTCTTGGCTTGAAGAGAAATCCTGAGAGAGTCAGCAAAGTTTGAATCAATGAATACTCCAGCAGCTCCAGAATCGATCAGAGCTTGAGCTCGAAACTTGGTGTTTCCAAAAGAGATAGTTACAGGAACAAAAAGTTTAGAATTGAGGGAAGACATGGGATTCTGGCTTAACTCTGTCCCTCTATCAAAAGTTAAGCCTTGGCTTTTACTGGCCGGATAGGACAGTCCTTCAGTAAATGTCCTTTGGTACCACAATACAGACATAACCCAAGAGTACGCCTTCTATGGCGTTCAGCTTCTGACAATTTAATAGCTCCTACTTCCATGGGTTCCACAGACTCAGGAGATTGGGAATTATTATTAGAAAGACTTGAGGTTCGAATAGGACGAAAAGAAGATTTAACAAAGGATCTCCGATTCCTATCTCTCTCCTGAAGACTTTCAGAATGCCGGGCGTCAAGAGTAATACATAAATTGATAAGACCCTCCAATGAATCAGGGAGTTCCCGAAATACAAGTTCATCCTTAAGGCGTTCGCAAAGTCCTTTGCGAAAGGCTGCCCGTAAGGCTCCATTGTCCAATCAGTTTCTGCGGCTAAAGTCCTGAATTCAATAGCATATTGAGCTACCGAAAGGGATCCCTGTCTCAGATCCAACAATCCTGCCTCAGCAGCTGCAGACCGCCCAGGCTTTTCAAAAACAGAAGAAAAAATGGACACAAATAATTCCACATCCTGTAGTAACGGATCATTCTTCTCTAAAAGAGGGGACACCCAGGCTAGAGCCTTACCCTTCAAGAGAGAAATAATAAAGGTGATTTTGGAAGTAGAATTGGAAAAAACTTGAGGATTGTTTCTGAAGTGTAAATGACACTGATTAAGGAATCCACGGCATTCTTCAGGATTACCGTCATATTTATCTGGAAGTGGGATTCGTGGTATATTCTGTCCAACAGTTTGAGGTGGATTAAAGACAGCATTGGTGCTAGTAGCAGTGGCAGCAGGAGTCACCGTCGCTTGAGAAGGAGCGGAGAGGTTATGTAGCAGAGCAGTAATTTGGTCAAGCTTGGAATCCAAAGATTGCAAATGAGTAGAAGTTGCCCTTGTAGAGCCATAGCCCTGGATAACTCGTCAGGGTCCATATTATGGCCAGTTTGTACTGTCAGGTTAGGAAATGTCCAGAAGAAGACCCAAATGCTAGGGCGAACTTAAACAACACTCTTGCACTCTGAGTTTAATCCAGGACGTGACCCCACGACAACCTCCAAAAAACAAAGTACTCACGATATGGAGCAGGGTTAGCCTGTGCCAAAGTAATTCATGATATCAGCCAGATAGACTTCTGAATAAGGAACTGGTTTCAGGAAATGTCTTCCACAGTATCAGGAGAGCAGGGATAGTCCACTTATACTCAGACAGAAGAAGGGTAAAACAGGAAACAGTTAATAATGCAGGAGTAGGTCATTTGTTATCAGGCAGTCTGAAGGTTAACACTGTGTAGACAGTCTTTGCAGAGTATGCAACAGGTAATCAGGCAGTTTGAGGGTTAACACTGAGTAGACAGTCTTTGCAGAGTATGCAACAGGTAATCAGGCAGTGTGAGAGTTAACACTGTGTAGACAGTCTTTGCAGAGTATGCAACAGGTAATCAGGCAGTTTGAGGGTAAACACTGTGTAGTCAGAACTTGCAGAATTAACAACATGTAATCAGGTAGTTTGAAGGTTAACACTGTGTTGTCAGAACTTGCAGAGATAGCAACAGGTAAGCTGGTAGTTTGAAGGTTAACACAGATTAATCAGTACTTGTTGAGATTGGCAACAGGATATCAAGCAGTTTGAAGGTTTACACTGAATAATTGTATTTGCAGAGTTTGGAAACAGGTAAACATGCAGATTGAAGGTTTCACAGAAATAACAGTATTTGAATAGTTTGGCAGTACACAGAGTAGTCTGAATATGCAAGGTTTGCAGCAGGTAAACAGGAAGTTTGAAAGTTTCACAAAACAAACAGTACTTGCATTGTTTGGAGACAGGTAATCAGGAGGTTGAAGGTTAATCCAGCATATTAAATCCTTGAAGAGATTGGCAACAGAAAAGCAGCAGTTAGAGAGATTCCTCAGCGAAATCCTATCAGAAGCCAAAAAGTTAACAAACAAACTGGCACTGGAGAAACAGGAAGCCAAGAATAAAAAGCCTGGTTGTGACATCATCAGGAAGGGGTGGCTCAGACACCTGTCAATCAAGCCCACAGAGAGGACTGCAGAGCTTCCCACCAGCTGAGCGTGACAGATATTTAATCTAATTCTGAACATTCCAAAACGAAAGTAAAATTAGAAAATAAGAAAAAAATAAATTTATGCTTACCTGATAAATTTATTTATTTCTGGATGCGGTGAGTCTACGGAATCATCAATTACTGTTGGGAATATCAATCCTGGCCAGTAGGAGGAGGCAAAGAGCACCACAGCAAACCTGCTAAATGTCACTTCCCTTCCCACAATCCCCAGTCATTCTACCGAAGGAAAATGGAGACAAAGTAAATAACACAAGGTGTAGAGGTGCCTGAGGTTAAAGTTCAAAATAACTGTCTTAAAAAAAAGGGCGGGCCATGGACTCACCGTATCCGGAAAGAAATTTATCAGGTAAGCATAAATTTTGTTTTCTTTCCTAAGATACGGTGAGTCCACAGAATCATCAATTACTGTTGGGTACAAATACCCAAGCTAGAGGACACCGATGATTAGGGAGAGACAGGTAACCTCAACAAAAGGCACCACCGCTTAAAGAACCTTTCTCTCAAAAGAACCTCAGCCGAGGCAAAAAAAAATCAAATTTGTAAAATTTGGACAGGGTATGCAGAGAAGACCAAGTTGCAGTCTTGCAAATCCGTTCCACAGAAGCTTCATTTTTGAAAACCCAAGTAGAAGAGACAGCCCTAGTGGAATGAGCTGTAATTCTCCCAGGAGACTGCTGCCCAGCAGTCTCATAAGCAAACCAATTATACTTCTCAACCAGAGAGAAAGAGAAGTAGCAGAAGCTTTCTGACTTTTACGTTTCCCAGAGAAACAAACATGGTAGAAGACTAGCGAATATTCTTAGTCACCTGTAAATAACATTTTAAAGCACGCACAACCTCCAAGATGTGTAACAAACATTCTTCAGAAAAGAACTATGATAAAGAGAAGGAAAAACAGTTTCCTGATAAAAATTTCTGTCCGAACCCACTTTAGGAAGGAACCTAACTTAGTACGAAGAACCGCCTCATCGGCATGAAAGATAAGATAAGGCGAATCACACTGCAAAACTTAGAGTTCCGACACTCTCCGAGCAGAAGAGATAGCAATAAGAAACAAAACCTTCCAAGATAACAACTTAATATCTATGGAATGCAATGGCTCAAACTGAGCTTGCTGCAACACTTTAAGAAAAAAGTTAAGGCTCCCAGGAGGAGCAACAGATTTAAACAGAGGCCTAATAGTGACCAAGGCCTGACAAAAAGATTGCACATCTGGCACGTCCGCCAGACGCTTATGCAGCAAAAAAGAAAATGCAGAAATCTGACCCTTCAGAGAACTGACTGACAAAACCTTTCTCCATACCTTCCTGTAGAAAGGACACAATTCTAAGAATCCTGACCCTACTCCAAGAGTAGCCTCTGGATTCACACCAAAAAAGATATTTATGCCATATCTTATGGTAAATCTTTCCCGTAACAGGCTTGCAAGCCTGAATCATGGTCTCAATGACCAACTCAGAAAAACCACGCTTAGAGAGAAATAAGTGTTCAATCTCCAAGCAGTCAGCTTCACAGAAACGAAATTTGGATGAGAGAAGGGACCCTGAATCAGAAGGTCCTTCCTCAGAGGCCGTCTCCAAGGTAGGAGAGATGACTACTCCACTAGGTCTGCATACCAGATACTGCGAGGCCACGCTGAGACTATTAGAATTACTGACGCTCTCTCCTGTTTGATACAAGCAATGACTCGTGGAAGGAGAGCAAACGGAGGAAACAGGTATGCCAGCCTGAAATCCCAAGGAACCACCAGAGCATCTATCAGAGTGGCCTGTGGATCTCTTGACTTCGAACCATACCTTTGCAGCTAAGCATTTTGCATAGACGCCATCAGATCCAACTCCGGCTCCCCCATTTGAAGGTTGAGTTGGAGAAAAATCTGTCTGCTCAGGAAAACTGCTTCCCAGTTTTTCACTCCTGGAATGTGGATGACAGACAACAATTGTAAGTTTCTGCCCACTGAACAATCCAAGTCACCTCCTACATGGCTAAGGAACTCAGAGATCCTCCCTGGTGGTTGATGTAAACCATTGAGGTGATATTGTCTGACTGAAACCAAGCTAAGGACAACTGAGGCCAAGCCATCACAGCATTGTAAATCGCTTTTAACTCCAAGATGTTAAAGAGGAGAACAGACACTTCCGAGTCTAAAATCCCTGCACCTTAAACAAGACCCAGACTGTTTCCCAGTCCAGCAGGTTGGCGTCCGTGGTCACATCACCCAGGAATGTCTCTAGAAGCACGTGCCCTGAGAGTGTCGACTGATCTAGATCTATCCTTTAAGACAGATCCAAATGTTCTCCATTCTATAGAAAATAGCAAAGGGAATGATGTCCATGATAACCATCAGACCAATTCTCTCCATACATTGAGTCACTGAAAAGTGAAGATAAAATCAACTGCAGCTAGATCCAAATTCCCAACTTTCTGGTTGCAAAATGGCTAAGCTATTTACTGGACCACAAGAGTTTGTTGTTAGCCGGACAGTAGACTGCAGAGAAAGAAAATGCAATAAATCCTTGATATCTGATCTCTGTTAGAAATCTTCTCCTAGATAGAGAATCAATTAAAGTCCCCAAATAAATCACCCTTGTAGATGAAACAAGGAAACTCTTTAGATTCATTTCCCATCCATGGGAATGTAGATTGGACAAGATCTCTTGAAAGAGAGCTTGCTCGAAGAAGGATGACACCTGAATCATACCTTGCCCAGAAGAGCACCTTGCAATATTTCAAGACCTAAAAGTCTTTCTAGGATGACAAGACTCAAAAACTTGAGAAGATCCCGAATAATGGGAACAATAAATACACATCCTTCAGGTCTATGACCTAGATCCCGTTCCCAGACTGGGACTGGAACTATTACTCCCAGAGAGGAAGGACCTGAACCTATTTCAAGGAATGCCTCTCATTATACCTGGATTGCAGATACTCTAGACGGAGAAATCTGCCCCTGGGAGGAATTTTAGATTGGACTCCAGAAGACATTACTGACCCTGCATAAAGAGGAAAAGGAAAACAATCCTTTAGCCTTACTCTCTTGACGTGTGGTAGAAAAACTAATTTTTCACACATAAAGTAAGAGGATAATTCTGCCAGACCAAGTCCAAACAAGGTCTCATCCTTGAAAGGAAACACCAGAAGCGTGGATTTTGAGGAAACATAAAATGTTTAACCTGCAACGGCAGAACTATAAAGCCTAGGCTATACCACTAAGCCACAGGAAGGCTTTTCAGCTGACCAAAATTTCAGCCACAAAGCCCAGCGGGCTTGTACAGCAAGTCTAATAAGACAAGGCATTGTTCTAAATGAACAATTAAACCCCCAGCTTCTTATCCATGGATCAGTAAAAGGAGCTAGCGAGCCTCCACAGGGATCTAAGTTCACTGAGCGATAGAAGAAGATCCCCTTCTACTAAAGATACCATGCATTAAAATGGATTCAGCGACAGGAAAGTCCTTTAAAGGACGGGAGACTGAGAGAAAGGTATCCCTAGTTTCTCCTATTTCAGCGAAATTTTCATACGTCTAGAACACTTCCTCATAGGAAGGTAAATCATACAACTGATAAAGTTTACAAAAACTTTGAAGGGTTGACAACGACAGGGGGATCGGTGTCATCCAAGTAGCTAAAACCTCCTTCAACATTACACGAGGTGTTGAAGCATACATCTGAAGGAGACTACTTCAGTATCAGATGAAGGAATTATACTGTCCAGATCTGAGATTTTACCCTCAGAAAGTGCCGGTGAATCCTCTTCACTAGACTTAGAACAAGCCCAACCTGTGTAGCAGCATGCAGAGCAGAAACCTTATGATCTGAAACTTTAAATGTCCTCTTGCATTTTCCCTGCAATAAAGGAAAAATAAACAGATCAAGCCGCAGATACCGCAGAGGATACCAGAGCTGAAATACTGTATGCAAATACACTCCTCCTGGAGATTGAGAGGAACCGCAGGGAACTGCAAGTGACACCATGGAGGCTTGGGACGTTTAAGGAGAAAGCTGTGGCATAGCCAGAATAGCATTATCCTGAGAGACATAAAGGACATAGGGTCTGTACAATTCATAGCTATTGTAAAAATTCAGCACAGAAAAATAAACATTCTAATTTATTTTAGTTTTCCAAAATGTTCCTAGAGGCAACAGGCTCAATCAAAAGGAATCTTTATAATCTAAAGATTAATTCCAAAAGAGATGTATAGGACTCACAGAACAACAAATGTTCCTAATAGCCTTTTTAATACCTAGGAACAGGCTTTATTCTAAAATGTTGAAAGTAAAATTATATCATAAACTTAAGATATAACAGGGACAAAACACATAAAATAAAAATTGAACGTTATCATCATGTACTCTTTATTGAATTGCAGGAAGAAGATAAAACACTTCTAAAAAACGGCATAACGCAAATACAACTCTTTAGGGGTTTCCTTTGAAATAACACCATACAGCATAAAAAGAACGCCGCTCCGCTCTCAGCCGGAGAACGATGCAGCGTTCATCTGCCGACACAGTCATCCTCCAAAATTTTCACTCAGGAGAAAAATGCGGGACCAAAGATCGCATGGGGATGAGTCGCGCTAAATCACGATTAACCTCTTTAAAAAAAATTTAGGATGCCCAAAGTCATTGGACGACGTCAAAAGGAAAAAACATACATGGTAGAAGGAATAAACACAGTACCGCTCTGCCATTAGCAGAAGAAACTGGAATATTAGCTCCATAGTAATGGCGCCTAAATGAAAGCGCTCTCACTAAAAGGCTCTACCCGAGCTCTCATATAGGAAAAGTTTACTGACCCTTTCTGCCAGACCTCTCTAACAATTCATAGCTATTGTTCATAAGGCCTCTCAAATAAACAGAGATCCTGCTAAGACTTTAGCTTAAAAGTCAGAATCTTTGACACAGAATAAAATATTACTGAGCCCAAGTAAGAGTTAATTCCTTCCTGCCCTGAAGGAGATTATTAGACCCTAGTCTCCATATCACTTTATATAGTGCCTGCTCAATGCCATAAAAAACCTTCCCCATGAAGGATCTTGTGTCCCAAATTAATTGCAGGCTACAGTCTTAACCCCTTCAGTGCCAGCCTCCTAGCCCCAGAAGACAAAAGGCACTTACCTGCACATCTAGCTGTCCGGCAGGAGGACAGCTCACCCGGGCCGGCATGAGAGGATGCCACTCCTCACAGAGAACTGTGAAAAAAAAGAAAAGACAGAGTAAACATACTCAGGCTTTCTATACCAGGGGAGCAAAATGTTAGGAAAACGCAGCAAGGCCCACCTCACAAGTTCCTAACTGCTTTAAAGCCACACTGCCTTACTGAAGAGACTAATGTGGAGTACGGCTAGACCAAATCTTGAGAGGAAAGATCAGAGCAAACCTACTCTGGCTTTCAAAATAATAAAAACACAATTTATGCTTACCTGATAAATTTATTTCTCTTGTGGTGTATCCAGTCCACGGATCATCCATTACTTGTGGGATATTCTCATTCCCAACAGGAAGTTGCAAGAGGACACCCACAGCAGAGCTGTAATATAGCTCCTCCCCTAACTGTCATAGCCAGTCATTCGACCGAAAACAAGCCGAGAAAGGAGGAACCATAGGGTGCAGTGGTTACTGTAGTTTAAATTTAAAAATTACCTGCCTTAAAATGACAGGGCGGGCCGTGGACTGGATACACCACAAGAGAAATAAATTTATCAGGTAAGCATAAATTGTGTTTTCTCTTGTAAGGTGTATCCAGTCCACGGATCATCCATTACTTGTGGGATACCAATACCAAAGCTAAAGTACACGGATGAAGGGAGGGACAAGGCAGGAACTTAAATGGAAGGAACCACTGCCCGTAAAACCTTTCTCCCAAATATAGCCTCCGAAGAAGCAAAAGTATCAAATTTGTAAAATTTTGAAAAAATATGAAGCGAAGACCAAGTCGTCGCCTTGCAAATCTGATCAAAAGAAGCCTCATTTTTAAAGGCCCAAGTGGAAGCCACAGCTCTAGTGGAATGAGCTGTAATCCTTTCAGGAGGTTGCTGTCCAGCAGTCTCATAGGCTAAGCGGATTAAGCTTCTTAGTCAAAAAGAAAAAGAGGTTGCCGAAGCCTTTTGACCTCTCCTCTGTCCAGAGTAGACAACAAACAAAGCAGATGTTTGACGAAAATCTTTAGTAGCTTGTAAGTAAAACTTTAAAGCACGGACCACGTCCAAATTGTGTAACACAAGGATGGAACAACAATCTCTTGATTGATATTCTTGTTAGATACCACCTTAGGTAAGAACCCAGGTTTGGTACGCAGGACTACCTTATCCGTATGAAAAATCAGATAAGGAGAATCACATTGTAAGGCAGATAGCTCAGAGACTCTACGAGCCGAGGAAATAGCTACCAAAAAAAAGAACTTTCCAAGATAAAAGCTTGATATCTATGGAATGAAGAGGTTCAAACGGAACTCCTTGAAGAACCTTAAGAACCAAGTTTAAGCTCCATGGTGGAGCAACAGGTTTAAACACAGGCTTGATTCTAACTAAAGCCTGACAAAATGCCTGAATGTCTGGAACATCTGCCAGACGCTTAACTAGCTGACAATCCTTTTTCCAAACCTTCTTGGAGAAAAGATAATATCCTAGCAATCCTGACCTTACTCCATGAGTAACCCTTGGATTCACACCAATAAAGATATCTACGCCATACCTTATGGTAAATTTTCCTGGTGACAGGCTTTCGTGCCTGTCTTAAGGTATCAATAACTGACTCGGAAAAGCCACGCTTTGATAAAATCAATCTCCAGGCAGTCAGCCTCAGAGAAATTAGATTTGGATGGTTGAAAGGACCCTGAAGTAGAAGGTCCTGTTTCAGAGGCAGAGACCATGGTGGAAAGGATGACATGTCCACTAGATCTGCATACCAGGTCCTGCGTGGCCACGCAGGTGCTATCAGAATCACTGATGCTCTCTCCTGCTTGATCTTGGCAATCAGTCGAGGGAGCAGAGGAAACGGTGGAAGCACATAAGCCAGGTTGAAAGACCAGGGCGCTGCTAGAGCATCTATCAGTGTCGCCATGGGATCCCTGGACCTGGATCCGTAACACGGAAGCTTGGCGTTCTGGCGAGACGCCATGAGATCCAGTTCTGGTTTGCCCCAACGAGTGGAGTTCCCACTCTCCCGGATGAAAAGTCTGACGACTTAGAAAATCTGCCTCCCAGTGCTCTACACCTGGGATATGGATAGCTGATAGGTGACAAGAGTGAATCTCTGCCCAGCAAATTATTTTTGAAACTTCTAACATCTCTAGGGAACTTCTCGTTCCCCCTTGATGGTTGATGTAAGCTACAGTCGTGATGTTGTCCGACTGAAATCTGATGTACCTCAGAGTTGCTAACTGAGGCCAAGCCTGAAGAGCCTTGAATATCGCTCTTATTTCCAGAATATTTAATGGAAGGAGAGACTCCTCCTGAGTCCATGATCCCTGAGCCTTCAGGGAGTTCCAGACTGCACCCCAACCTAGAAGGCTGGCATCTGTCATGACAATTGTCCAATCTGGCCTGCGAAAGGTCATACCTTTGGACAGATGGACCCGAGATAGCCACCAGAGAAGAGAATCCCTGGTCTCTTGGTCCAGATTCAGTTGAGGGGACAAATCTGTGTAATCCCCGCTCCACTGACTGAGCATGCATAGTTGCAGCGGTCTGAGATGTAAGCGTGCAAACGGCACTATGTCCATTGCCGCTACCATTAAGCCGATTACTTCCATACACTGAACCACCGAAGGGCGCGGAATGGAATGAAGAACCCGGCAGGAATTTAGAAGCTTTGATAACCTGGACTCCGTCAGGTGAATTTTCATTTCTACAGAATCTATCAGAGTCCCTAGAAAGGAAACTCTTGTGAGTGGGGATAGAGAACTCTTTTCCTCGTTCACTTTCCACCCATGCGACCACAGAAATGCCAGTACTACGTCCGTATGAGACTTGGCAATTTGGAAGTTTGACGCCTGTATCAGGATGTCGTCTAAATAAGGGGCTACTGCTATGCCCCGCAGCCTTAGGACCACCATAAGTGACCCTAGAACCTTTGTAAAGATTCTTGGGGCTGTAGCTAATCCCAAGGGAAGAGCTACAACTGGTAATGCCTGTCTTAAAAGGCAAACCTGAGAAACCGATGATGATCTTTGTGTATCGGAATGTGAAGATAAGCATCCTTTAGATCCACTGTAGTCATATATTGACCCTCCTGGATCAGTGGTAGGATGGTACGAATAGTTTCCATCTTGAACGACGTTACTTTGAGGAATTTGTTTAAGATCTTTAGATCCAAAATTGGTCTGAAGGTTCCCTCTTTTTGGGAACCACAAACAGATTTGAGTAAAAACCCTGTCCCTGTTCCTCCTTTGGAACTGGATGGATCACTCCCATAACTAGGAGGACTCGTACACAGTGTAAGAATGCCTCTCTCTTTATCTGGTGTGCAGATAATTGTGAAAGGTGAAATCTCCCTTTTGGGGGGGAAGCTTTGAAGTCCAGAAGATATCCCTGGGATATAATTTCCAACGCCCAGGGATCCTGAACATCTCTTGCCCACGCCTGGGCAAAGAGTGAAAGTCTGCCCCCTACTAGATCCGTTCCCGGATAGGGGGCCGTTCCTTCATGCTGTCTTAGAGGCAGCAGCAGGCTTTTTTACCTGCTTACCTTTTTTCCATGTCTGGTTTGGTCTCCAGACCGTCTTGGATTGAGCAAAAGTTCCCTCTTGTTTATTATTAGAGGAAGTTGATGCCGCACCTGCCTTGAAGTTTTGAAAGGCACGAAAATTAGACTGTTTGGCCCTAGATTTGGACCTGTCCTGAGGAAGGGCATGACCTTTTCCTCCAGTGATATCAGCAATAATCTCCTTCAACCAGGCCCGAATAGGTCTGCCCCTTGAAGGGAATGTTAAGTAGCTTAGATTTTGAAGTCACGTCAGCTGACCATGATCTAAGCCATAGCGCTCTGCGCGCCTGTATAGCAAAACCAGAATTCTTAGCCGTTAGTTTAGTCAAATGAACAATGGCATCAGAATAAAAGAATTGGCTAGCTTAAGTGCTCTAAGTTTGCCAAGTATGTCATCCAATGGAGTCTCTACCTGTAAAGCCTCTTCCAGAGACTCAAACCAGTACGCCGCAGCAGCAGCAGTGACAGGGGCAATGCATGCAAGGGGCTGTAGGATAAAACCTTGTTGAATAAATATTTTCTTAAGGTAACCTCTAATTTTTTATCCATTGGATCTAAAAAAAAAAAAGAAAACACAACTGTCCTCGACAGGGATAGTAGTACGCTTTACTAGAGTAGAAACTGCTCCCTCCACCTTAGGGACTGTCTGCCATAAGTGCCATGTGGTGGCGTCTATTGGAAACATTTTTCTAAAAATAGGAGGGGAAGAGAACGGCACACCTGGTCTATCCCATTCCTTATTAATAATTTCTGTAAACCTTTTAGGTATTTGGAAAAACATCAGTACACACCGGCACTGCAAAGTATTTATCCAGTTTTCACAATTTCTCTGGCACTGCAATGGTATCACAGTCATTCAGAGCAGCTAAAACCTCCCTAAGCAACACGCGGAGGTGTTCAAGCTTAAATTTAAATGTAGAAATATTAGAATCAGGTATCTTTCCTGAGTCATTAACATCACCCACTGACTGAAGCTCTCTTTCCTCAGCTTCTGCATATTGTGAGGCAGTATCAGACATGGTTCTTAAAGCGTCAGTATGCTCTGCATTTTGTCTCACCCCAGAGCTATCTCGCTTACCTCTAAGTTCAGGTAGTCTGGCTAATACCGCTGACAGTGTATTATCCATGACTGCCGCCATGTCTTGTAAAGTAAACGCTATGGGCGCCCTAGATGTACTTGGCGCCATTTGAGCGTGAGTCCCTTAAGCGGGAGTCAAAGGGTCTGACACGTGGGGAAAGTTAGTCGGCATAACTTCCCCCTCGTCAGATTCCTCTGGTGATACATTTTTTAAAGACAGAAAATGATCTTTATTGCATAAAATGAAATCAGTACATTTGGTACACATTCTAAGAGGGGGTTCCACCATGGCTTTTAAACATAATAAACAAGGAGTTTCTTCTATGTCAGACATGTTTATACAGAATAGCAATGAGACTAGCAAGCTTGGAAAACACTTTAAATCAAGTTAACAAGCAAATATAAAAAACGGTACTGTGCCTTTAAGAGAAACAAATTTTGTCAGAATTTGAAAAACAGTGAAAAAATGCAGTAAATCAAACGAAATTTTTACAGTGTGTATAATAGGCTAACAGAGCATTGCACCCACTTGCAAATGGATGATTAACCCCTTAGTTCAAAAAACGGATAAAAAAAAACGAAATAGATGTTTTTTAACAGTCACAACCAACTGCCACAGCAAGCTGTGGCCCTACCTTCCCCAATAAACGACTTTGGAAAGCCTTTGGGCCCTTTAGAGATGTCCTATAGCATTCAGAGGGCCTTTGAGGGAAGCTGGATGTCACAGTTTGTAATTTTAACTGCACCAACTGTAACTTTTATACTACAACAGTGGAAATTGTTTCTAGTCAAAATTTAAGCCAGCCATGTGGAAAAAACTAGGCCCCAATAAAGTTTTATCACCAAAGCATATATAAAAACGATTAAACATGCCAGCAAACGTTTTATATTGCAATATCATAAGGGTATTACCCCTGGGAGTAAGCATGATACCAGTCGTTATTAAATCACTGTATTCAGGCTTAACTTACATTAATCCGGTATCAGCAGCATTTTCTAGTGTTTTCCATCTCTAGAAAAAATTATAACTGCACATACCTGATAGCAGAATAAACTGCACGCCATTCTCTCGCTGAAGTTACCTCATCTGTGTAATCCCCTCAGACATATGTGAGAATAGCAATGGATCTTAGTTACAACCTGCGAAGATCATAGAAACCTCAGGCAGATTCTTCTTCTATTTACTGCCTGAGATAAAATAGCACAACTCCGGTACTATTTAAAAATAACAAACTTTTGATTGAAGAAAATAAACTAGCTATATTTAACCACTCTCTCCTACAACGTCCTAGCTTGTTGAGAGTTGCAAGAGAATGACTGGGTATGACAGTTAGGGGAGGAGCTATATTACAGCTCTGCTGTGGGTGTCCTCTTGCAACTTCCTGTTGGGAATGAGAATATCCCACAAGTAATGGATGATCCGTGGACTGGATACACCTTACAAGAGAAATCTTGATTGAAACGAAATTTGGATGAGAGAAGGGACCCTGAATCAGAAGGTCCTTCCTCAGAGGCCGTCTCCAAGGTAGGAGAGATGACTACTCCACTAGGTCTGCATACCAGATACTGCGAGGCCACGCTGAGACTATTAGAATTACTGACGCTCTCTCCTGTTTGATACAAGCAATGACTCGTGGAAGGAGAGCAAACGGAGGAAACAGGTATGCCAGCCTGAAATCCCAAGGAACCACCAGAGCATCTATCAGAGTGGCCTGTGGATCTCTTGACTTCGAACCATACCTTTGCAGCTAAGCATTTTGCATAGACGCCATCAGATCCAACTCCGGCTCCCCCATTTGAAGGTTGAGTTGGAGAAAAATCTGTCTGCTCAGGAAAACTGCTTCCCAGTTTTTCACTCCTGGAATGTGGATGACAGACAACAATTGTAAGTTTCTGCCCACTGAACAATCCAAGTCACCTCCTACATGGCTAAGGAACTCAGAGATCCTCCCTGGTGGTTGATGTAAACCATTGAGGTGATATTGTCTGACTGAAACCAAGCTAAGGACAACTGAGGCCAAGCCATCACAGCATTGTAAATCGCTTTTAACTCCAAGATGTTAAAGAGGAGAACAGACACTTCCGAGTCTAAAATCCCTGCACCTTAAACAAGACCCAGACTGTTTCCCAGTCCAGCAGGTTGGCGTCCGTGGTCACATCACCCAGGAATGTCTCTAGAAGCACCTGCCCTGAGAGTGTCGACTGATCTAGATCTATCCTTTAAGACAGATCCAAATGTTCTCCATTCTATAGAAAATAGCAAAGGGAATGATGTCCATGATAACCATCAGACCAATTCTCTCCATACATTGAGTCACTGAAAAGTGAAGATAAAATCAACTGCAGCTAGATCCAAATTCCCAACTTTCTGGTTGCAAAATGGCTAAGCTATTTACTGGACCACAAGAGTTTGTTGTTAGCCGGACAGTAGACTGCAGAGAAAGAAAATGCAATAAATCCTTGATATCTGATCTCTGTTAGAAATCTTCTCCTAGATAGAGAATCAATTAAAGTCCCCAAATAAATCACCCTTGTAGATGAAACAAGGAAACTCTTTAGATTCATTTCCCATCCATGGGAATGTAGATTGGACAAGATCTCTTGAAAGAGAGCTTGCTCGAAGAAGGATGACACCTGAATCATACCTTGCCCAGAAGAGCACCTTGCAATATTTCAAGACCTAAAAGTCTTTCTAGGATGACAAGACTCAAAAACTTGAGAAGATCCCGAATAATGGGAACAATAAATACACATCCTTCAGGTCTATGACCTAGATCCCGTTCCCAGACTGGGACTGGAACTATTACTCCCAGAGAGGAAGGACCTGAACCTATTTCAAGGAATGCCTCTCATTATACCTGGATTGCAGATACTCTAGACGGAGAAATCTGCCCCTGGGAGGAATTTTAGATTGGACTCCAGAAGACATTACTGACCCTGCATAAAGAGGAAAAGGAAAACAATCCTTTAGCCTTACTCTCTTGACGTGTGGTAGAAAAACTAATTTTTCACACATAAAGTAAGAGGATAATTCTGCCAGACCAAGTCCAAACAAGGTCTCATCCTTGAAAGGAAACACCAGAAGCGTGGATTTTGAGGAAACATAAAATGTTTAACCTGCAACGGCAGAACTATAAAGCCTAGGCTATACCACTAAGCCACAGGAAGGCTTTTCAGCTGACCAAAATTTCAGCCACAAAGCCCAGCGGGCTTGTACAGCAAGTCTAATAAGACAAGGCATTGTTCTAAATGAACAATTAAACCCCCAGCTTCTTATCCATGGATCAGTAAAAGGAGCTAGCGAGCCTCCACAGGGATCTAAGTTCACTGAGCGATAGAAGAAGATCCCCTTCTACTAAAGATACCATGCATTAAAATGGATTCAGCGACAGGAAAGTCCTTTAAAGGACGGGAGACTGAGAGAAAGGTATCCCTAGTTTCTCCTATTTCAGCGAAATTTTCATACGTCTAGAACACTTCCTCATAGGAAGGTAAATCATACAACTGATAAAGTTTACAAAAACTTTGAAGGGTTGACAACGACAGGGGGATCGGTGTCATCCAAGTAGCTAAAACCTCCTTCAACATTACACGAGGTGTTGAAGCATACATCTGAAGGAGACTACTTCAGTATCAGATGAAGGAATTATACTGTCCAGATCTGAGATTTTACCCTCAGAAAGTGCCGGTGAATCCTCCTCACTAGACTTAGAACAAGCCCAACCTGTGTAGCAGCATGCAGAGCAGAAACCTTATGATCTGAAACTTTAAATGTCCTCTTGCATTTTCCCTGCAATAAAGGAAAAATAAACAGATCAAGCCGCAGATACCGCAGAGGATACCAGAGCTGAAATACTGTATGCAAATACACTCCTCCTGGAGATTGAGAGGAACCGCAGGGAACTGCAAGTGACACCATGGAGGCTTGGGACGTTTAAGGAGAAAGCTGTGGCATAGCCAGAATAGCATTATCCTGAGAGACATAAAGGACATAGGGTCTGTACAATTCATAGCTATTGTAAAAATTCAGCACAGAAAAATAAACATTCTAATTTATTTTAGTTTTCCAAAATGTTCCTAGAGGCAACAGGCTCAATCAAAAGGAATCTTTATAATCTAAAGATTAATTCCAAAAGAGATGTATAGGACTCACAGAACAACAAATGTTCCTAATAGCCTTTTTAATACCTAGGAACAGGCTTTATTCTAAAATGTTGAAAGTAAAATTATATCATAAACTTAAGATATAACAGGGACAAAACACATAAAATAAAAATTGAACGTTATCATCATGTACTCTTTATTGAATTGCAGGAAGAAGATAAAACACTTCTAAAAAACGGCATAACGCAAATACAACTCTTTAGGGGTTTCCTTTGAAATAACACCATACAGCATAAAAAGAACGCCGCTCCGCTCTCAGCCGGAGAACGATGCAGCGTTCATCTGCCGACACAGTCATCCTCCAAAATTTTCACTCAGGAGAAAAATGCGGGACCAAAGATCGCATGGGGATGAGTCGCGCTATATCACGATTAACCTCTTTAAAAAAAAATTTAGGATGCCCAAAGTCATTGGACGACGTCAAAAGGAAAAAACATACATGGTAGAAGGAATAAACACAGTACCGCTCTGCCATTAGCAGAAGAAACTGGAATATTAGCTCCATAGTAATGGCGCCTAAATGAAAGCGCTCTCACTAAAAGGCTCTACCCGAGCTCTCATATAGGAAAAGTTTACTGACCCTTTCTGCCAGACCTCTCTAACAATTCATAGCTATTGTTCATAAGGCCTCTCAAATAAACAGAGATCCTGCTAAGACTTTAGCTTAAAAGTCAGAATCTTTGACACAGAATAAAATATTACTGAGCCCAAGTAAGAGTTAATTCCTTCCTGCCCTGAAGGAGATTATTAGACCCTAGTCTCCATATCACTTTATATAGTGCCTGCTCAATGCCATAAAAAACCTTCCCCATGAAGGATCTTGTGTCCCAAATTAATTGCAGGCTACAGTCTTAACCCCTTCAGTGCCAGCCTCCTAGCCCCAGAAGACAAAAGGCACTTACCTGCACATCTAGCTGTCCGGCAGGAGGACAGCTCACCCGGGCCGGCATGAGAGGATGCCACTCCTCACAGAGAACTGTGAAAAAAAAGAAAAGACAGAGTAAACATACTCAGGCTTTCTATACCAGGGGAGCAAAATGTTAGGAAAACGCAGCAAGGCCCACCTCACAAGTTCCTAACTGCTTTAAAGCCACACTGCCTTACTGAAGAGACTAATGTGGAGTACGGCTAGACCAAATCTTGAGAGGAAAGATCAGAGCAAACCTACTCTGGCTTTCAAAATAATAAAAACACAATTTATGCTTACCTGATAAATTTATTTCTCTTGTGGTGTATCCAGTCCACGGATCATCCATTACTTGTGGGATATTCTCATTCCCAACAGGAAGTTGCAAGAGGACACCCACAGCAGAGCTGTAATATAGCTCCTCCCCTAACTGTCATAGCCAGTCATTCGACCGAAAACAAGCCGAGAAAGGAGGAACCATAGGGTGCAGTGGTTACTGTAGTTTAAATTTAAAAATTACCTGCCTTAAAATGACAGGGCGGGCCGTGGACTGGATACACCACAAGAGAAATAAATTTATCAGGTAAGCATAAATTGTGTTTTCTCTTGTAAGGTGTATCCAGTCCACGGATCATCCATTACTTGTGGGATACCAATACCAAAGCTAAAGTACACGGATGAAGGGAGGGACAAGGCAGGAACTTAAATGGAAGGAACCACTGCCCGTAAAACCTTTCTCCCAAATATAGCCTCCGAAGAAGCAAAAGTATCAAATTTGTAAAATTTTGAAAAAATATGAAGCGAAGACCAAGTCGTCGCCTTGCAAATCTGATCAAAAGAAGCCTCATTTTTAAAGGCCCAAGTGGAAGCCACAGCTCTAGTGGAATGAGCTGTAATCCTTTCAGGAGGTTGCTGTCCAGCAGTCTCATAGGCTAAGCGGATTAAGCTTCTTAGTCAAAAAGAAAAAGAGGTTGCCGAAGCCTTTTGACCTCTCCTCTGTCCAGAGTAGACAACAAACAAAGCAGATGTTTGACGAAAATCTTTAGTAGCTTGTAAGTAAAACTTTAAAGCACGGACCACGTCCAAATTGTGTAACACAAGGATGGAACAACAATCTCTTGATTGATATTCTTGTTAGATACCACCTTAGGTAAGAACCCAGGTTTGGTACGCAGGACTACCTTATCCGTATGAAAAATCAGATAAGGAGAATCACATTGTAAGGCAGATAGCTCAGAGACTCTACGAGCCGAGGAAATAGCTACCAAAAAAAAGAACTTTCCAAGATAAAAGCTTGATATCTATGGAATGAAGAGGTTCAAACGGAACTCCTTGAAGAACCTTAAGAACCAAGTTTAAGCTCCATGGTGGAGCAACAGGTTTAAACACAGGCTTGATTCTAACTAAAGCCTGACAAAATGCCTGAATGTCTGGAACATCTGCCAGACGCTTAACTAGCTGACAATCCTTTTTCCAAACCTTCTTGGAGAAAAGATAATATCCTAGCAATCCTGACCTTACTCCATGAGTAACCCTTGGATTCACACCAATAAAGATATCTACGCCATACCTTATGGTAAATTTTCCTGGTGACAGGCTTTCGTGCCTGTCTTAAGGTATCAATAACTGACTCGGAAAAGCCACGCTTTGATAAAATCAATCTCCAGGCAGTCAGCCTCAGAGAAATTAGATTTGGATGGTTGAAAGGACCCTGAAGTAGAAGGTCCTGTTTCAGAGGCAGAGACCGTGGTGGAAAGGATGACATGTCCACTAGATCTGCATACCAGATCCTGCGTGGCCACGCAGGTGCTATCAGAATCACTGATGCTCTCTCCTGCTTGATCTTGGCAATCAGTCGAGGGAGCAGAGGAAACGGTGGAAGCACATAAGCCAGGTTGAAAGACCAGGGCGCTGCTAGAGCATCTATCAGTGTCGCCATGGGATCCCTGGACCTGGATCCGTAACACGGAAGCTTGGCGTTCTGGCGAGACGCCATGAGATCCAGTTCTGGTTTGCCCCAACGAGTGGAGTTCCCACTCTCCCGGATGAAAAGTCTGACGACTTAGAAAATCTGCCTCCCAGTGCTCTACACCTGGGATATGGATAGCTGATAGGTGACAAGAGTGAATCTCTGCCCAGCAAATTATTTTTGAAACTTCTAACATCTCTAGGGAACTTCTCGTTCCCCCTTGATGGTTGATGTAAGCTACAGTCGTGATGTTGTCCGACTGAAATCTGATGTACCTCAGAGTTGCTAACTGAGGCCAAGCCTGAAGAGCCTTGAATATCGCTCTTATTTCCAGAATATTTAATGGAAGGAGAGACTCCTCCTGAGTCCATGATCCCTGAGCCTTCAGGGAGTTCCAGACTGCACCCCAACCTAGAAGGCTGGCATCTGTCATGACAATTGTCCAATCTGGCCTGCGAAAGGTCATACCTTTGGACAGATGGACCCGAGATAGCCACCAGAGAAGAGAATCCCTGGTCTCTTGGTCCAGATTCAGTTGAGGGGACAAATCTGTGTAATCCCCGCTCCACTGACTGAGCATGCATAGTTGCAGCGGTCTGAGATGTAAGCGTGCAAACGGCACTATGTCCATTGCCGCTACCATTAAGCCGATTACTTCCATACACTGAACCACCGAAGGGCGCGGAATGGAATGAAGAACCCGGCAGGAATTTAGAAGCTTTGATAACCTGGACTCCGTCAGGTGAATTTTCATTTCTACAGAATCTATCAGAGTCCCTAGAAAGGAAACTCTTGTGAGTGGGGATAGAGAACTCTTTTCCTCGTTCACTTTCCACCCATGCGACCACAGAAATGCCAGTACTACGTCCGTATGAGACTTGGCAATTTGGAAGTTTGACGCCTGTATCAGGATGTCGTCTAAATAAGGGGCTACTGCTATGCCCCGCAGCCTTAGGACCACCATAAGTGACCCTAGAACCTTTGTAAAGATTCTTGGGGCTGTAGCTAATCCCAAGGGAAGAGCTACAACTGGTAATGCCTGTCTTAAAAGGCAAACCTGAGAAACCGATGATGATCTTTGTGTATCGGAATGTGAAGATAAGCATCCTTTAGATCCACTGTAGTCATATATTGACCCTCCTGGATCAGTGGTAGGATGGTACGAATAGTTTCCATCTTGAACGACGTTACTTTGAGGAATTTGTTTAAGATCTTTAGATCCAAAATTGGTCTGAAGGTTCCCTCTTTTTGGGAACCACAAACAGATTTGAGTAAAAACCCTGTCCCTGTTCCTCCTTTGGAACTGGATGGATCACTCCCATAACTAGGAGGACTCGTACACAGTGTAAGAATGCCTCTCTCTTTATCTGGTGTGCAGATAATTGTGAAAGGTGAAATCTCCCTTTTGGGGGGGAAGCTTTGAAGTCCAGAAGATATCCCTGGGATATAATTTCCAACGCCCAGGGATCCTGAACATCTCTTGCCCACGCCTGGGCAAAGAGTGAAAGTCTGCCCCCTACTAGATCCGTTCCCGGATAGGGGGCCGTTCCTTCATGCTGTCTTAGAGGCAGCAGCAGGCTTTTTTACCTGCTTACCTTTTTTCCATGTCTGGTTTGGTCTCCAGACCGTCTTGGATTGAGCAAAAGTTCCCTCTTGTTTATTATTAGAGGAAGTTGATGCCGCACCTGCCTTGAAGTTTTGAAAGGCACGAAAATTAGACTGTTTGGCCCTAGATTTGGACCTGTCCTGAGGAAGGGCATGACCTTTTCCTCCAGTGATATCAGCAATAATCTCCTTCAACCAGGCCCGAATAGGTCTGCCCCTTGAAGGGAATGTTAAGTAGCTTAGATTTTGAAGTCACGTCAGCTGACCATGATCTAAGCCATAGCGCTCTGCGCGCCTGTATAGCAAAACCAGAATTCTTAGCCGTTAGTTTAGTCAAATGAACAATGGCATCAGAATAAAAGAATTGGCTAGCTTAAGTGCTCTAAGTTTGCCAAGTATGTCATCCAATGGAGTCTCTACCTGTAAAGCCTCTTCCAGAGACTCAAACCAGTACGCCGCAGCAGCAGTGACAGGGGCAATGCATGCAAGGGGCTGTAGGATAAAACCTTGTTGAATAAATATTTTCTTAAGGTAACCTCTAATTTTTTATCCATTGGATCTAAAAAAAAAAAAGAAAACACAACTGTCCTCGACAGGGATAGTAGTACGCTTTACTAGAGTAGAAACTGCTCCCTCCACCTTAGGGACTGTCTGCCATAAGTGCCATGTGGTGGCGTCTATTGGAAACATTTTTCTAAAAATAGGAGGGGAAGAGAACGGCACACCTGGTCTATCCCATTCCTTATTAATAATTTCTGTAAACCTTTTAGGTATTTGGAAAAACATCAGTACACACCGGCACTGCAAAGTATTTATCCAGTTTTCACAATTTCTCTGGCACTGCAATGGTATCACAGTCATTCAGAGCAGCTAAAACCTCCCTAAGCAACACGCGGAGGTGTTCAAGCTTAAATTTAAATGTAGAAATATTAGAATCAGGTATCTTTCCTGAGTCATTAACATCACCCACTGACTGAAGCTCTCTTTCCTCAGCTTCTGCATATTGTGAGGCAGTATCAGACATGGTTCTTAAAGCGTCAGTATGCTCTGCATTTTGTCTCACCCCAGAGCTATCTCGCTTACCTCTAAGTTCAGGTAGTCTGGCTAATACCGCTGACAGTGTATTATCCATGACTGCCGCCATGTCTTGTAAAGTAAACGCTATGGGCGCCCTAGATGTACTTGGCGCCATTTGAGCGTGAGTCCCTTAAGCGGGAGTCAAAGGGTCTGACACGTGGGGAAAGTTAGTCGGCATAACTTCCCCCTCGTCAGATTCCTCTGGTGATACATTTTTTAAAGACAGAAAATGATCTTTATTGCATAAAATGAAATCAGTACATTTGGTACACATTCTAAGAGGGGGTTCCACCATGGCTTTTAAACATAATAAACAAGGAGTTTCTTCTATGTCAGACATGTTTATACAGAATAGCAATGAGACTAGCAAGCTTGGAAAACACTTTAAATCAAGTTAACAAGCAAATATAAAAAACGGTACTGTGCCTTTAAGAGAAACAAATTTTGTCAGAATTTGAAAAACAGTGAAAAAATGCAGTAAATCAAACGAAATTTTTACAGTGTGTATAATAGGCTAACAGAGCATTGCACCCACTTGCAAATGGATGATTAACCCCTTAGTTCAAAAAACGGATAAAAAAAACGAAATAGATGTTTTTTAACAGTCACAACCAACTGCCACAGCAAGCTGTGGCCCTACCTTCCCCAATAAACGACTTTGGAAAGCCTTTGGGCCCTTTAGAGATGTCCTATAGCATTCAGAGGGCCTTTGAGGGAAGCTGGATGTCACAGTTTGTAATTTTAACTGCACCAACTGTAACTTTTATACTACAACAGTGGAAATTGTTTCTAGTCAAAATTTAAGCCAGCCATGTGGAAAAAACTAGGCCCCAATAAAGTTTTATCACCAAAGCATATATAAAAACGATTAAACATGCCAGCAAACGTTTTATATTGCAATATCATAAGGGTATTACCCCTGGGAGTAAGCATGATACCAGTCGTTATTAAATCACTGTATTCAGGCTTAACTTACATTAATCCGGTATCAGCAGCATTTTCTAGTGTTTTCCATCTCTAGAAAAAATTATAACTGCACATACCTGATAGCAGAATAAACTGCACGCCATTCTCTCGCTGAAGTTACCTCATCTGTGTAATCCCCTCAGACATATGTGAGAATAGCAATGGATCTTAGTTACAACCTGCGAAGATCATAGAAACCTCAGGCAGATTCTTCTTCTATTTACTGCCTGAGATAAAATAGCACAACTCCGGTACTATTTAAAAATAACAAACTTTTGATTGAAGAAAATAAACTAGCTATATTTAACCACTCTCTCCTACAACGTCCTAGCTTGTTGAGAGTTGCAAGAGAATGACTGGGTATGACAGTTAGGGGAGGAGCTATATTACAGCTCTGCTGTGGGTGTCCTCTTGCAACTTCCTGTTGGGAATGAGAATATCCCACAAGTAATGGATGATCCGTGGACTGGATACACCTTACAAGAGAAATCTTGATTGAAGTGAAATAATCCAATCTTCTCCAGACACCAAAAACTTCACCTCCTCCTTGCACCGAAGGCAAAAAGCATGACTGGGGATTGTGGGAAGGGAAGTGACATTTAGCAGCTTTGCTGTGGTGCTCTTTGCCTCCTCCTGCTAGCCAGGAGTAATATTCCCAAAAGTAATTGATGATTCCATGGACTCACCGTATCTTAGGAAAGAAAACATTTGATTACTGAATTTTAATGGTTTTTCATTCTTATCAACATTTATTTTTTAGCTGTATTTTTTGTTTTGGATTAAGATGCGATGCAACAAATCTAAAAAAAAATGTGTTTTCTCCATTTTATATAACATATTTAACAATCTCTGCTTAAAGGACCATTAAATAGCAAAATCAATAAGGGCATAAAAATACAATGCACTAGAACAGTGATTTGCAAACTTTTTTTTGCCGTGGCACACTTTTTTACATTAAAAAAATCCTGTGGCATACCACCATCCCAAAATTTTACAAAATCACACATTGTAGCCTAATACAGGATATATATACAGTATATATATATATATATATATATATATATATATATATATATATATATAATAATACAGGATATATATATACACACTGTACTGTGCTGTCATGCCATGCCTCCTACAAACTATACATGACATATTTACATTCATTCACAATCATAATGATTGCCTGTGAATGAATGTCAATTTCATGGTTATAAATGATGCCTGATGAGCCTGTCACATACCTCAGAATATTTCAAAATTTGAAAGAGGGACACCCCCGCACTGTTGTCAGTCTGCCGCGGCACACCTGAGGATCTCTCACGGCACACTGGTTGAAAAACACTGCACTAGAACTTACTCTAAATTTTAATTGGCAGTAGTTTTTTTCTGACAAATTTAACAATGTATTTCAAACTGCCTCCCCCTTTTATCATGTGATATCTATCAGCCAATCACAGACACACATACACTGAGCTTTTGCTCATGCTTAGTAGGAACTGGTGCCTATAATGTGCATATTAAAAGACAGAGCAATTTAAAATGGGAGTAAATTGGAAAGTCTTTTAAAATTGCATGCCCTATCTGAATCGTGAATGCTTTATTTTGACTGTAGTTTCCCTTTAAAAAAGGAAAAAATCATAGTTCTTCTGAATGGTCCAGCATCATTTACTAAGGGTGGCAAAATTACATTTCTTTCATGTAATTAGCAAGAGTCCATGAGCTATTGACGTATGGGATATACATTCCTACCAGGAGGGGCAAAGTTTCCCAAACCTCAAATGCCTATAAATACACCCCTCACCACACCCACAAATCAGTTTTTACAAACTTTGCCTCCTATGGAGGTGGTGAAGTAAGTTTGTGCTAGATTCTAGATTCTAGATGAGTGTCCTGGGGTAAGTAAGTCTTATTTTCTGTGACACTCTAAGCTATGGTTGGGCACTTTTATTAGTTCTAAATATATGTATTCAAACATTTATTTGCCTTGACTCAGGATGTTCAAACATTCCTTATTTCAGACAGTCAGTTTCATATTTGGGATAATGCATATGAATATATCAATTTTTTTCTTACCTTAAAATTTGACTTTTTTCCCTGTGGGCTGTTAGGCTCGCGGGGGCTGAAAATGCTTCATTTTATTGCGTCATTTTTGGCGCGGACTTTTTTGGCGCAAAATTTTTTTTCTGTTTGCGGCGTCATACGTGTCGCCGGAAGTTGCGTCATTTTTGACGTTTTTTTGCGCCAAAAGTGTCGGCGTTCCGGATGTGGCGTCATTTTTGCCGCAAAAAGCATTTAGGCGCCAAATAATGTGGGCGTCTTTTTTGGCGCTAAAAAATATGGGCGTCACTATTGTCTCCACATTATTTAAGTCTCATTATTTATTGCTTCTGGTTGCTAGAAGCTTGCTCACTAGCATTTTTTCCCATTCCTGAAACTGTCATTTAAGGAATTTGATCAATTTTTGCTTTATATGTTGTTTTTTCTATTACATATTGCAAGATGTCTACGTTTGGCCCTGAGTCAGAAGCCACTTCTGGAAAAATGCGTAACTGAGTTTCAGTTCTACCAAAGCTAAGTTCATTTATTTTAAATGTTATAAATGTTTATCTTTAGCTATGGTTTGTAATTAGTTATTATGATATACTTTTACATGCAGATTCCATTAGTATTTATGCTTTATACATTTCCATTCTTAAGTACAAGAAATGTTTAGAAGATTTATAAGAAATATTTTTTCTGATTAAGGCTTTGTCTGACTTTGTGCCTTCTAATACAATTTTTAGGTCTTTTCCACTTCTTTTTTAATTATTGAAGTTTCAAATGACCAACAACATACTGATTTATTCTTCTCTGATGATGTTTTTTTTTCTCTTTCAGAAATTTTCTTCATCAGATATTGACACTAACAAATCTACTTTTTTATAAAATTTTTATTAAAGTACATTTGTTCTTTGTTGAAGAGGTGTTGATTATTTTGGATATTAAGGTAACTAGTTCTTTAAGACTAGCTGACACTATTTCTGCCTTTTTATTCTTCTGTGATTTCAGAGGTTTTCTTTCCAATTTCCCATACTAGGGAATGGAATAGGCTGAGAATTCTCTTTTTCCTTCTTTAAAGGTTTTAAACTACAGGGAGTGCAGAATTATTAGGCAAATGAGTATTTTGACCACATTATCCTCTTTATGCATGTTGTCTTACTCCAAGCTGTATAGGCTCGAAAGCCTACTACCAATTAAGCATATTAGGTGATGTGCATCTCTGTAATGAGAAGGGGTGTGGTCTAATGACATCAACACCCTATATCAGGTGTGCATAATTATTAGGCAACTTCCTTTCCTTTGGCAAAATGGGTCAAAAGAAGGACTTGACAGGCTCAGAAAAGTAAAAAATAGTGAGATATCTTGCAGAGGGATGCAGCACTCTTAAAATTGCAAAGCTTCTGAAGCGTGACCATTGAACAATCAAGCGTTTCATTCAAAATAGTCAACAGGGTCGCAAGAAGCGTGTGGAAAAACCAAGGCGCAAAATAACTGCCCATGAACTGAGAAAAGTCAAGCGTGCAGCTGCCAAGATGCCACTTGCCACCAGTTTGGCCATATTTCAGAGCTGCAACATCACTGGAGTGCCCAAAAGCACAAGGTGTGCAATACTCAGAGACATGGCCAAGGTAAGAAAGGCTGAAAGACGACCACCACTGAACAAGACACACAAGCTGAAACATCAAGACTGGGCCAAGAAATATCTCAAGACTGATTTTTCTAAGGTTTTATGGACTGATGAAATGAGAGTGAGTCTTGATGGGCCAGATGGATGGGCCCGTGGCTGGATTGGTAAAGGGCAG
Source organism: Bombina bombina (assembly GCF_027579735.1). Lineage (NCBI taxonomy): Eukaryota > Metazoa > Chordata > Amphibia > Anura > Bombinatoridae > Bombina > Bombina bombina. The sequence goes on along the minus strand of NC_069501.1, from coordinate 1,062,050,850 downwards.
AGAGCTCCAGTCCGACTCAGACGCCAGCAAGGTGGAGGTGGAGTACTGGTTTGGGCTGGTATCATCAAATATGAGCTTGTGGGGCCTATTCGGGTTGAGGATGGAGTCAAGCTCAACTCCCAGTCCTACTGCCAGTTTCTGGAAGATACCTTCTTCAAGCAGTGGTACAGGAAGAAGTCTGCATCCTTCAAGAAAAACATGATTTTCATGCAGGACAATGCTCCATCACACGCGTCCAAGTACTCCACAGTGTGGCTGGCAAGAAAGGGTATAAAAGAAGAAAATCTAATGACATGGCCTCCTTGTTCACCTGATCTGAACCCCATTGAGAACCTGTGGTCCATCATCAAATGTGAGATTTACAAGGAGGGAAAACAGTACACCTCTCTGAACAGTGTCTGGGAGGCTGTGGTTGCTGCTGCACGCAATGTTGATGGTGAACAGATCAAAACACTGACAGAATCCATGGATGGCAGGCTTTTGAGTGTCCTTACAAAGAAAGGTGGCTATATTGGTCACTGATTTGTTTTTGTTTTGTTTTTGAATGTCAGAAATGTATATTTGTGAATGTTGAGATGTTATATTGGTTTCACTGGTAAAAATAAATAATTGAAATGGGTATATATTTGTTTTTTGTTAAGTTGCCTAATAATTATGCACAGTAATAGTCACCTGCACACACAGATATCCCCCTAAAATAGCTATAACTAAAAACAAACTAAAAACTACTTCCAAAACTATTCAGCTTTGATATTAATGAGTTTTTTGGGTTCATTGAGAACATGGTTGTTGTTCAATAATAAAATTAATCCTCAAAAATACAACTTGCCTAATAATTCTGCACTCCCTGTATATTCTTTGCCAGCAGTTAAATTCAATTTGGAGGGTTCTCCAATTTATTGGGGCTATCTCTACTCCTACTAAGTATGCTATTGTTTCTATAGCAAAATAATATTTATTTTCCTTTATATAGTTGTATCTTATTTATGGAAAATTATTTAGTTTCAGGTACTGTTCTTGGTCCTGTGATATTGCATTTGCTTCATTTTTTCTGTTTACTTTAAGATCAAGTATCAGATTATGATTTATTTTAGCATTGTTAAAGGGACAACATTTACTAGACTAGGTGCTGTTGCATTTGTCTTGTTGTTTTGCATTTATTGATTATGCAAGTCCACTGTATTGGCTGGTCCTTTAAACTGAACTATCATGCTAATAATTTAATTTGTGTCTTCATTTTATTGAATATTTTTGCAAATGAGGGTTAATCTATGTCTTTAGCTTTTTTAGCTAGAAGAATTTTGTGATTTTTAAAAAAAAAAAAAAATCCATATTTCCTTTGTTCTAAGATAATCAATTATTTGTTTTATAATTGGATTCAATTCTTAACTGTTACTCTGGGCTTCAAGGTTGAGTTCTAAGACTAAAACTTTAAGCTTTTACTAGTTTGGTTGTTCTTTTTAAGGAACGAATTCCTGAGTTCTTTCCCAAGTAACATGTCTATAATTGGAGTTCAAAATCAGCTCCCTAATTTTGCGATGTACGTGCCTTATTCCAGCTTGCCTGGTAAGGGGCAGGTTAAGGCTTCTTTGAAATTTATTTTGTCCAAATTTCTTTGCGTTTATTCCAGCAAGACTAACACTTTCTTTAACTGTGTTTCTGTCCTATATATTTTGGGTACTGTTGAAGCATGGCTGGGCACCTATGGGGTTCAAGCGCTGCTCAGACCTGGAATTTTCTGGGGTTTTTCTTCCAGTTTTCTTTTGAGGAACTGGGTTTTGGAGTTTTATTCAAACTATTTTGCCTTTTTATGGTCTTTGATAGCATTATTTGTTTTCATTAGAAACAATAAATGCATATTTTTATTTTTCTGTTTTCATTCAGATTATTTTCTGAGGATGCGGAATCTCATATGATTCACTTACTCTTCAGGACATAGTTAGAGGATCTTCTTTTCTAAAGCTCTTGATTCCTCACACAAGGGTCACCTTTTTTAGGTTTCCAGATAGTTTGTGTCACTGTCCTTGTATCTATCAGCCAAGGGATAATGTTATTGGGTTCCGTCTATCGGTACCTTTAGTCTCTATTATTTCCTTCAGTTGCTATATATGCATAGAAGTTCAGCATTGGATTCAATTCCCTTTGCTCATTTTCTCTAGAAGGAACCTTCCAGTCTTTTATAAGTGTTGTTTCTTCAAGAACATGGATGGAGGATCAATTTACCAAAAAGTTTGTTTGATACCTCAGACAAGGGTAACCTTTTTAGGTTTCCTGATAGATTCAGTGTTCTTGATTCTGTCTCTGACGGACAAGAGGCGTCTGAAATTGGTTTCAGCTTATCGAAACCTTCAGTCTCAATCATTTCCTTCGGTAGCCTTATGCATGGAAATTCTAGGTCTTATGACTGCTGCATTGGACGCGATTCCCTTTGCTTGTTTTCACATGCGACCTCTTCAGCTCTGTATGCTGAACCAGTGGTGCAGGGATTATTCAAAGATATCAATTAATATCTTTAAAACCGATTGTTCGACACTCTCTGACGTGGTGGACAGATCACCATCGTTTAGTTCAGGGGGCTTCTTTTTGTTCCTCCAACCTAGACTGTGATCTCAACAGATGCAAATCTGACAGGTTGGGGAGCTGTATGGGGGTTTCTGACAGCACAAGGGGTTTGGGAATCTCAGGAGGTGAGATTACCAATCAAAATTTTTGGAACTCAGTGCAATTTTCAGAGCTCTTCAGTCGTGGCCTCTTCTAAAGAGGGAGAGTCGTTCATTTGTTTCTAGACGGACGATGTCACAACCGTGGCATATGTCAATCATCAAGGAGGAACTCACAGTCCTCTGGCTATGAAAGAAGTCTCTCGAATACTTGTATGGGCGGAATCCAGCTCCTGTCTAATTTCTGCGGTTCATATCCCAGGTATAGACAATTGGGAAGCGGATTATCTCAGTCGCCAAACACTACATCCGGGCGAATGGTTTCTTCACCCAGAAGTATTTCTTCAGATTGTTTAAATATGGGGACTTCCAGAAATAGATCTGATGGCTTCTCATCTAAACAAGAAGCTTCCCAGGTATCTGTCCAGATCCTGGAATCCTCAGGCGGAAGCAGTGGATGCATTGTCACTTCCTTGAAAGTATCATCCTGCTTATATCCTTCCTCCTATAGTTCTTTTTCCAAGATTCTAAAGGAACGTTCGTTTATTCTGCTGGTGGCTCCAGCATGGCCTCACAGGTTTTGGTATGCGGATCTTGTCCGGATGGCCACTTGCCAACCGTGGACTCTTCCGTTAAGACCAGACCTTCTATCGCAAGGTCCTTTTTTCCATCAGGTTCTCAAATCCTTAAATTTGAAGGTATGGAGATTGAACGCTTGATTCTCAATCATAGAGGTTTCTCTGACTCTGTGATTAATGCTATGTTACAGGCTCGTAAAACTGTATCTAGGAAGATATATTATCGAGTCTGGAAGATTTTCATTTCTTGGTGTTTTTCTCATCATTTTTCTTGGCATTCTTTTAGAATTCCTAGAATTTTACAGTTTCTTCAGGATGGTTTGGATAAGGTTTGTCTGCAAGTTCCTTGAAAGGTCAAATCTCTGCTCTTTCTGTTCTTTTTCACAGAAAGATTGCTAGTCTTCCTGATATTCATTGTTTTGTACAAGCTTTGGCTCGTATAAAACCTGTTGTTAAGTCTATCTCTCCTCCTTGGAGTTTGAATTTGGTTCTGGGGGCTTTTCAAGCTCCTCCGTTTGAACCCATGCATTCGCTGGACATTAAATTACTTTCTTGGAAACTTTTGTTTCTTTTGGCCATCTCTTCTACTAGAAGAGTTTCTGAATTATCTGCTCTTTCTTGTGAGTCTCCTTTTCTGATTTTTCATCAGGATAAGGCGGTGTTGTGAACTTCTTTTAAATTTTTACCTAAGGTTGTGAATTCTAACAACATTAGTAGAGAAATTGTGGTTCCTTCATTGTGTCCTAATCCTAAGAATTCTAAGGAAAACTTGTTGCATTCTTTGGATGTAGTTAGAGCTTGGAAATATTATGTTGAAGCTACTAAGGATTTCCGAAAGACTTCTGGTCTATTTGTTATCTTTTCCGGTTCTAGGAAAGGTCAGAAGGCTTCTGCCATTTCTTTGGCATCTTGGTTATAATCTTTGTTTCATCATGCCTATGTCGAGTCGGGTAATACTCCGCCTCAAAGGATTACAGCTCATTCTACTAGGTCAGTTTCTACTTCCTGGGTGTAAAGGAATGAAGCTTCAGTTGATCAGATTTGCAAAGCAGCCACTTGGTCTTCTTTGCATTCTTTTACTAAATTCTACCATTTTCATGTGTTTTCTTCTTCTGAAGCAGTTTTTGGTAGAAAAATACTTCAGGCAGCTGTTTCAGTTTGTTTCTTCTGCTTATAATTTCAGTTTTTTTCATTATAAGATTTAAACTTTATTTTGGGTGTGGATTATTTTCAGCGGAATTGGCTGTCTTTATTTTATCCCTCCCTCTCTAGTGACTCTTGCGTGGAAGATCCACATCTTGGGTAGTCATTATCCCATACGTCACTAGCTCATGGACTCTTGCTAATTACATGAAAGAAAACATAATTTATGTAAGAACTTACCTGATAAATTCATTTCTTTCATATTAGCAAGAGTCCATGAGGCCCACCCTTTTTGTGGTGGTTATGATTTTTTTGTATAAAGCACAATTATTCCAATTCCTTATTTTTTATGCTTTCGCACTTTTTTCTTATCACCCCACTTCTTGGCTATTCGTTAAACTGATTTGTGGGTGTGGTGAGGGGTGTATTTATAGGCATTTGAGGTTTGGGAAACTTTGCCCCTCCTGGTAGGAATGTATATCCCATACGTCACTAGCTCATGGACTCTTGCTAATATGAAAGAAATGAATTTATCAGGTAAGTTCTTACATAAATTATGTTTTTCTACTTGCTGAACACAGAATTACAATTACCTAGTTAACAAGGTTAGACTAAAACAATTGTCTGATACTTTGATGTGTATATCAACTTTTCTTAAAGGGACACTAAACGTTTGCAAAGACTTGTTTTAAATTGCTATATCCATCTTTAATAATGATATATCTAATAGGCTTTACTTATCTTATTATTAGCGTACTCCGAATATTCATCTGCTAAAATTAATTGTTTTCCAAACCCACCGTAGGAAGCTGTATTCTGTATAACAAATCGTTCACAATAACCTGAGTTATCAATATGGCCGTTTTTGTCCGTACTGCGCATGCGCAATCTATGTAACGCATCATTATTTACGTCACAGTCCTCTAAAGCATCAGACTGTCTGAATCGATACTCGCAAAAACAGATGTGACAGCGGTCTAGAACAGGTAAGAACGTAACACTGCGCTGCGAGAATTCCCCTTGCAATAACGAGCAGTAAATGGAATTAATTATTTCAATGTGTGACTAATTATGAATGAAACCCCTATTAATTTAATATATATGATTTTTTGGGTATGCGTTTTTACTCTTACGATTAAGTTAAATATTAATTCCAGTGACCATAATTTAAATAATTCCCAATACCGTAACTTTTTATATTGCACTCTGTTCCTTATATATTGCACTCTGTTCCTAACAGCCTTAAATTATAAGTTCAGATAACAATTTGTAAGTGCATTAGCCGGCTTTGCTCGTAGACAAGCTGTATCCTGTGTGTTATGGAATACAGATCCAATCGATTGTTTTTTGTATAGCGCATGAGTTGTGCCAGTACATGCATTAGGTTACATGTGGATTCAAAGCGGCAATATGCTCATGCGCGAAACGCCGGATTGAATTGCACATGCACCGGGTGATGAAACAATGCGTTAATTATATGCACGATAACACATTGTGATTAGTCACACGATTTTGTAATGAAGGCACAGAAGGGGGTTTGGCTTGGATGACGTTTCTTCTCAAATAAAATATATAGTTTTATTACGCTGATAACGCTCATTTTGACTTGAAAATAGGTACGTTTTTATTGTTAAGCTATGTAGATTGGTTTTTGATAATGTAATTAGAGTAAAAAAATGAAACTTTTGGAATCCTTTAAGGCCAATAATTTTGTAAAAATGGTGCCAAACATATATTGATTAATTGTTGTGTTGTATTGCCAATTCAATATAACCCTAATTATTCTGACAATGAATATATGTGCATATGAGTTTATATTTAGTGGGTAAAGTCAAATATAGGGTAATCCTAGGATTACCTGGGTAAAATGGACATTACCCAAGTGGCTGTGGGTAAAGCCCGATGTATGATCATAAATCCCCTCAGTCACTGCATCAAACATATATAGCATGCTCTGTAATTCCCCCATGTTCATTATCTTTTTTGCTTCCACCTGGGGGGTTCAACCTCATTCCAAGGTTCACCAGAGGATCGGCGAGACGCCTTTCTTGAAACCCCCCCCCCCCCCCCAGACGGAGGCAAAAGAAATAGTGTAGATGAGGGAATTACAGTACATCGGGCTTTACTTACTTGACCCGTAACATATATATCACAACATATATATCACAATCCAATATATCACAAAATAACACTAACAGACCTAACCTCTGAAACCCTTGCAGGTAGCTCCAATCATAAAGGAGAGAATGATTAAAGAAGGATCTATGATGGTAGGATATCAGCCTCATGGAAACAGGGTGAATTTCTTTCGGCTGGTGGTGATCAATCCTGAAGTGAAAAGGGAAGATCTGGACTTCTTTCTGAATGAAATAGAGAGATTGGGAGAGAACTTGTAATTTATTTTTCCTCCATATTCATTAATTAATATACATTTACATAATAAGCGCATATGCCCTTATATAAAGGAAACACCAAACAGCTTACAATGAATTGTATATTAGTCATGTGCATTTGTGTTCATCATGTTGGCATACACATTACCCACAGTTTCCAGGGGCACTTCTCAAGCTCTTGCTTTTCTAATGGGATTAAATACTGATCTTTTTACTAGAACAAACACAGAAATGTTATTTTAGATTCTTCATAATGAAGGTTGCAGGACTGGTAAACAGAAACTTAAAATCAATAATACACAGGGGTTCAGAGGTCAAAGGTCTAACTTTATCACGGGGTCTGAAGGGAGCTGATATTACCAAAGCTCAAATAATACAGAGCTTAAATATGCTTAACCTTTGTCTTCAAATAAAAATAGCGTTTAGATTGAAAAAGAAAGGTAAGAGGCTTTTTTATATCAATTTTTTAATCAGAGACAATGTTCAAAAATAACAGGTGCATGTAAGCATATTAGGATACATCAAATTCTGTTACAAAACGTAGACGATTGCTTAGTAACGATAAAATACTGCGGGTAGATAGAATTCCAGTGTAAAATATAATTATAACCTACACAGTAAAAATCAAACTGCAGATTGTCCAAGTAATACCTGTACAACACTAACAAAACTGTATAAATATAGGAGGTTTATTTAGGTGATTATAGGGCCACTCATGGACCCTTGACATATATCCCAAACTAAAGTCAAATAACAGAAGAGAATATAATTTTCAGTCAATATTGTGACATCAAAACTGGCACAAGCACTCACCTCCAGACTGCCTAGCAGAAAAATACTACTTATACCCAAAACAGTTAAATTGCATCAACACAAGGAAGGAAAAGTGATAAAAACTACTGTATATAAGTTTTATTCCCCTATAGATACCACACCACTTTCTGGTGTACAATAAGCTACCAAGTCACATTACCTTACTTAGAGTAACTTGTACACTAATAATGACAGCTGTAATTAGTGTATAGGCATTACTAGTGCATTGCAGGCTATAGTGGCATCTGATCTGTACAATATACAATACACATTCATTGTCAGACTATCCAAAGATTACATGTTAAAGAAGTGTCTGCGCACAGTGATATAAATGCATATACACTTTAAACTATTGGTTTTCAAACATTTTCGGTTTCGGTCAAGAATTTCCATTTCGGTGCATCACTAATTATTATTAGCATTTATTTGTAGAGTGCCAACAGACATGGGTCAATATGCAAGGTAACAATTATGGGAGACTAAGGGATAGAGGGCCTTGCCAAGAGTTTCACTGTTGTTAATCAGGTCTCATGAAGCTGATCTATAAAGTAGCTAGGCTCGTAGGCTTACATGCTAAGGGAGTTCAAGGAGATAACTAAAGGAGGAGAAGAACTAAGATAAGAAAATGTTAGTGTATATTATATGCATCCCTGAACAGTAAAGTCTTTAAGGAGCGCTTGAGAGTTTGAAAACTTGAGGAGAGTCTTGTGGAGTGAGGCAGAGAGTTTCACAAAATAGCCAGTCTAGAGACATCTTGTAGATGGGAATGTGAGGAGGTAACGAGAGGAGGAGAGAAGGAGGTCATGAGCAGAGTGAAGGGGATGGGAGGGAGAGTATCTGGAGACTAGGTTGGAGATTTAGGGTGGATCAATGTAATTGAGAGCTTTAAAAGTTAGTCAAGATTTTGTGTTTTATTCTGGAGGTTAGAGGAAGGCAGTGAAGGGACTGATAGAGATGTGCAGCAGACAAGGAGCGACGTGTAAGGAAGAGTAGCCTGGCAGAGGCATTTATTATGGATTTTAAGGGAGATAGATGGCAGCTAGGGAGGTCGGAGAGGATGGAGTTGCAATAGAATAATACAACACTCACACACCAAGTCAAAAAGTAAGATTAGATACTCATGGCTCCGGAACAGTAGAGACTCACTCCTACCTCTGTATGTAAATATAAAGGTAAATCCAGACAAACAAAACACTCTACAGTTTATATGAAGGCTCACCTTGTAAAAATACAGTATAATAGCAACGGCATATGTATAATCAACGTGGTCAAGCACTTCAATGCTGAGTGGGTGAACTCCGGTAAACAAGTAGTGTAAAAGAAAGTATTACCTTTGATCCCCTGTAGTGGACGTCACACTCTTACCGTAGAGTGAGCACAGAATCCTAGTCACCAGTCTAGAAACAGTTGTGACCGGTCCCACAATTCGCATGATAGCGTTAAGTCAGTAAACATTGACAAGGACATTAAACATTGACATGCACTACACACTGTAGCGCAGCAATGGCAGCATATTTGTAAATATATATGTATATGACTATATAGGGCTCAATTTATCAAGCTCCATACAGAGCTTGATGCCCTGTGTTTCCGGCAAGCTTTCAAAAGGCCGCTGCTCCATAACCTGACTGCCTGCTCTAAAGCGCCGGACAGTAATCAACTCGATTGGCTAGCGGCCACGAATCTTCAAGAACTGCTGGTGCAATGATAAATGCAGACAGCATATGCTGTCAGCATTTATCGATGTGCGGCGGACATAATATGCTACATCGTATCATGTCCATCCGCACATGAATAAATTGACCCCATAGAGTCTTGTGGAGTGAGGCTGAGAGTTCCACAGGGGCCATTTTGGAGAAGTCCTGACTGGAATGTGAGGAGGTAACAAGAGAAGAGGAGAGCAGGAGGGCGTGAGCAGAGTGAGGAGGATGGGAAGGAACTATGTGGAGATGAGGGCCTCCATTACATATAGAGCGTCGCCCGCAAATGGCGGCGACGCCGCTTTTTGGTATCCTATATACAGCGCCGCATATAAATATGGCACGTATATTTCACCCGTCGGAAGTAGTTTTTTTACCTATAGACTAACATAGAAAAGACGCGCAATTTGGTATCCAATATCCAGCGCAAGGACTTATGTGGTGAAAATGGAGAAATCTTACTCCATTTTCACTTCGACATAAAATGCAGCCGTAGCAAGCCTTGCGCTGAGTATGGGAGCACCGTAACTCCCTAAAATGCAAAAAAAAACCTAACGCATGCGCAATGTCTACCTGTCAACCGCAATCCCCCACCGCAATAACTAATAAAGTCTATTAACCCCTAAACCGCCATAGCCCACAATGCAATAAACCTATTCTAGTATTAACCCCTAAACCGCCATAGCCCACACCGCAATAAACCTATTCAAGTATTAACCCCTAAACCGCCATAGCCCACATAGCCTATTAAATCTATTAACCCCTAATCTGCCGCCACCAACGTCGCCGCCACTATAATAACCCTAACCCTAACACCCCCGTTAACTTAATTATTATTTAAATAAATCTAAATAATATTACTATTATTAACTAAAGTATTCCTATTTAAAACTAAATACTTACCTATAAAATAAACCCTAAGATAGCTACAATATAATTAATATTTACATTGTAGCTATGTTAGGATTTATTTTTATTTTACAGGCAACTTTGTATTTATTTTAACTAGGTACAATAGTTATTAAATAGTTAATAACTATTTAATAGCTACCTAGTTAAAATAATTACAAATTTACCTGTAAAATAAAACCTAACCTAAGTTACAATTACACCTAACACTACCATTAAATTAATTAAATAAATTAACAACAATTACCTAAAATTAAATACAACTAAATAAAATAAACTGTAGTACAAAAAAAACCAAACACTAAATTACAGAAAATAAAAAAAATTACAAGAAGTTTAAACTAATTACACCTAATCTAAGCCCCCTAATAAAATGAAGATTTCTGCCCATCTGGAGTACCTCTTCGGCTCAAGGTACCTCTTCTTCCCATCTGGAGTACCTCTTCGGCTCAAGACTTAGGTTTAGGGGTTAATAACTTTATTATAGTGGCGGCGACGTTGGCGGCGGCAGATTAGGGGTTAATAGATTTAATAGGCTATGTGGGCTATGGCGGTTTAGATTTTAATACTAGAATAGGTTTAGTTATTACTTGCGGTGTGGGCTATGGCGGTTTAGGGGTTAATACTTAGGCTTATTGCGTTGTGGGGGGGTTGTCGGTCTAGAGGTTAATACATTTATTATTATGAGTGAGAGGGGGGATTGCGGATATAGGGGTATAGGTGTCAGGCTTATTTTTGGGAGGCGTGTTAGACAGTTACGGCAGATTTAAAATTTTAGTTAGTTTTCTTAGGCGCCGGCAGTTTCTAAAGTGCCGTAAGTCACTGGCGACTCCAGAAATTTGTACTTATGCTCATTTCTGGACATCGCTATTTTTTCCGACTTACGGCACTTAGGAAATGCTGGCAAAATATATGTAATACCCCGATGTGCGTGGTGAAATTACGGGTGGCGCAGGTTTCTATGCTTGCACCAAAACCTACGCCGTATATCGGATCTCGCCCGTTGTCTGAGATAAAGGTTGGAGCAGTGTTATTGAGGGCCTTGAATGTCAGAATCAGGATTTTGTGTTTAATTCTGAAGGCTAGAGGAAACCATTGAAGAAATTGGCAGAGAGGTGCAGCAGATGAAGAGTGTCGTGTAAGGAAGATCAGCCTGGCAGAGGCATTAATTTTGTATTGTAAAGGAGATAGACAGAAGCTAGGGAGAGCAGAGAGGATGAAGTTGCAATAGTCAAGGTAAGAAATGATGAGAGTGGATTAAAATCTTAGTTGTGTCTTGTGTGAGAAAGAGTGAAATTTTGGAGATGTTTTTAAGGTGAAATCAGCAGAAATTGTGAGGAGTGAAAGAAAGATCTAAGTCAAGTGTGACCAAAAGACATCGTCCTTGCGGGTTGGGGTAATGATGTTATTATAAACAGTTATAAAAAGATGGAGGGGTAAAGATTTTGGAATAAGGGGGAAAATAAGGAGCTCAGTTTTGGAGAGATTTAGCTTAAAGTAGTGAAATATTAGAAAAACTGTGAGTTAGCATGGAAGGGGATAGGTCTGGTGTAGAGAGGTAGATTTGGGTATCATTAGCATACAAATGATTTTAAGATATGTGGGACTCTATTATAGAACATAATGATGATGTATAGATTGAGAAGAGAAGGGGACCAAGGACAGAGCCTTCTGGTATCCCAACAGAAAGTTGTAAAGGGGCAGAGGATTCACAAGAGAAGGCCACGCTAAAGGTGTGGTTAGACAGGTAGGAAGAGAACCACAAGAGGGCTGTGTTGCAAATACCAAAGGATTGGAGGGTTTGGTGCAATTGAGGGTGATCAACAGTATTAAATGCTGCAGACAGATCAAGAAGGATTAACAGAGAGAATTGGTCATTAGTAACCTTAATGATTGCTGTCTATGTAGAGTGTTGTGGGGCAAATCGAGATTGCAATGTATCAAGGAGGAAGTTTAATGTGAGGAAATGTGATAAATGTGTATATACTAGTCTTTGCAGAAGTTTTGAGGCAAGGGGAATTAGGGAAATAGGGTGGTAGTTGGATAGGGAGCTTGGATCGAGAGAAGTTTTTTTGAGGATAGGTGTGACTAGTGCATGTTTAAGAGATGCAACAAATACTGTATAATACCAATGCTGAGGGAGAGGTTGACAATGTGTGTTAGGATAGAAGTAAGGGTAGGAGATAGAAAGGGGCATAGCTGTGAGGGGATGGGATCAAGGGGACAGATAGTGAGGTTTGAGGACAAAATAAGGGTAGAAACGTCTTTCTCAGTAATAGGGGAAAAAGAGATGAATTTGTGGCTTTGGTGGTTGGTTGTTTGCGAGCTGTTGAGATGGTTGGAGGCTGTTATGGTAAGAGATGATTTTATTTTAGAAAGAATCATTTTTGTTGTTGAAGTGGTTGGCAAAATCTTAAGCTGAGAGAGGTTGTAGTAGGGGGTGGGGGTGCGCAAAGAAGGGTATTCTAAGTGGAGAACAGTCATTTTTGGTTTGAAGAAAGAGTGGAGATAAGAGAAGAGAGGTAATCATGCATAGAGAGGTTAAGGGCAGATAAACTTGTAATGAAGAAAGTCAGCGGAACACCAAGAGTTTCTCCAATGTCGCTCATCTGCGTTTTATTATGCATGACTAAACATTTTATATAAAGGTGTTCACTGTCCCTTTAACAGAAACTACCACTTTGGGGGAAAAATAACTAATGGAATGTTAAAGATAGGAAAAAGTCAACTTTTTACATGTCCACTGCAAACCCTTACTCGTCCAACCGGAATATAAAATACCCCTGACTATTTTAGCCCAATATACAGACATTTTTTGGGAGGAATAATAACATTAAAAGGATTTTTAATACATTTTTATATAGATCAACATTGGACTGTAAAATTTCTGAATACTAAATAAGGGCTAGATTACAAGTGGAGCGCTAATTTAACATATGCATGTAAACAAGAAAATGTGCTAGTTTACGGTGGCATGTTAAATAACCAGCCATTACATGTGGCTGGTTAATGCTACCACATGCTTGCGGTAGCAATTAGCACTCCAAAAATTAACCAGAGGTCCCCCAATTTCCCCCAAAATAAATTGTGAGGTTCCTTTTGTAAAAGAAAAAATGGAAGCATCTTTATTTTGTTTTAAATAACTGCACAAAACAGTTTTAAGGGGTTAAAGTGAGGAGATGTGGGGTGTTAGAAAAAAAATGTACTGATAAGTGCCTTTACATTGCAGTCTATGGGGACTGTGTGTTCACTGTAAATATATATATATATATATATGCTTATATAAATATATATATATATATTTAAACTTTGCTGCCCATTGCTGCGCGATTTACTCCCTCTACTGTGACTATTGGCATGAGAATTGGAGACTATAGAAGCGTGCTCTCGTGAGCGCGAAGCTTCCATGCAATGCAAATGTGAGGTCGCGTTTGCTTTCCTCCCCACTTCAAATACCAGTGCACATTTGCGTGCACTGGTATTACGAGTGGAGAGCAAATATCATGCTCATGAAAGCGCAATTTTGCGCTCCACTCATAATTTATTATTATTATTATTATTATCGGTTATTTGTAGCGCGCCAACAGATTCCGCAGCGCTTTAAACATAGGTGATATACATGGAAGCAATTATTGGGATCAAATGGGTAGGGGCCCCTGCCTAGAGTCGCACTGTTGTAGTCAGCTCTTGTGAAGGTGATCTGCAAGCTTTTGGGCTCTTAGGCTTACATTCTAAGGAGATTCATGGCAGATAGCAATGGAGGAGAGGAACTGGTATTAGGGAAGATTAATGTAGGTTGTATGCATCCCTGAACAGAAGATTCTTTAGGGAGTGCTTGAAGCTTTCAAAACTAGGGGAGAGTCTTGTGGAGCGAGGCAGAGGGTGGGAGCCAGTCTGGAGAAGTCCTGTAAACGGGAATGTGAATAGGTAACAAGAGAGGAGTAGGAGGTCGTGAGCAGAGTGAAGGGGGCGGGAGGGAGAGTATCTGGAGACAAGGTCGGAGACATAGAGGGGAGCAGTGCAGTTGAGGGCTTTGTATGTCAGAATCAGAATTTTGTGTTTAATCCTGGAGGCAAGAGTAAGCCAGTGAAGGGATTGGCAGAGAGGAGCAGCAGATGAAGAGTGACGTGTATGGAAGATGAGCCTGGCAGAGGCATTCATTATGGATTGTAAAGGAGCTAGACTGCAGCTAGGGAGACCAGAGAGGATGAAGTTGCAATAATCAAGGCGGGAAAGGATGAGAGAGTGGATTAAAACTTGTGTAAGAAAATGTCTAATTTTAGAGATGTTTTTAAGGTGGAAGTGGCAGGATTTAGCTAAGGCCTGAATGTGAGGAGTGAAAGAAAGATCTGAGTCAAGTGTGACCCCAAGACATCGGGCATGCGGGGTAGGGGTAATGATGGAGTTGTCGACAGTTATAGAGAGATGGGGGTGGAGATTTTAGAAGAAGGGGGGAAAATAGGGAGATCAGTTTTGGAGAGATTTAGCTTAAGGTAGTGAGAGGACATCCAGGAAGAGATGTGAGAAAGACAGTTAATGACACGGGTTAGCAAGGAAGGAGATAGGTCTGGAGCAGAGGTAGATTTGAGTGTCGTCGGCATACAAATGATATTGATACCCGTGGGACTTTAATAGGGAACCTAATGATGATGTTTAGATTGAGAAGAGAAGGTACCCGGGGCAGAGGAAGCCCCAGAGAAAGGTATGGTTAGACAGGTAAGAAGAGAACCACTAGAGGGCTGTGTTTTATTTTTTACACTAATTTGCAGTATGTTGTAGAAACAGAGCAGTATAGTGAAAGATACCTTTGAATATGATTGCATGCCTCCTTTATGCAGTCAGCC